>NC_041391.1:335159560-335277399 GCF_002162155.2 Triticum dicoccoides | reverse complement strand
GGAGGGGAGCATGGGAAGAGGCGGAGCACGGTCGGGAAGATAGGTGCATCAGTCTCCCTGGGGCGTCAGCGCGGGAGCCGGCGGTCGCGGCGCAGATGGCATCTGGCGGCAGTGGATCCCGGTCAGGATGCGGTGGTCGGGAGCGGCGGCCCGAAATTTGCTGCAGAGGCCATGGCGCGCGGGATGTCTATCGCTGTCGCCAGAGTGGTCGAAGAAGGTGGCGCCTTGGGTTGTTGGTGGCTGCGGGGGTGGATCTGGAAGCTCGATCCAGCACCTCACGTTGGGATGTGCCTGGTGGGTGCGCTCGTCGCGTGCGGGAGGCAAGGTGCTATGGTCTCTCGCGTGTGAGGCCCTGGATCGCTCCGAGGCAAGGCTGGCTGCCAGGAGGTGGCATGGCCAGCCCTTGCTCGCGGTGCTGGCGGATCTGGGCAGTGCTGGAGGAGGTTGGTCTCACTACAAAAAAAAAGACACATCCGTGACATTTTGGGCCGAACGAATTTTTTTTCTGTCATACATATGACACTTCTATGACGACAATTGTGACAAAATCTGGTATCATCATAGATGTGGTGGGCTCCTACTTCTATGACAAAAAATCATGACAGAAAATGGGTGTTTCGTCCTGGGCGGGCCGGAGACGCAGCTGCATGACATTCTTTGGGCCGTCCATGACGGAAAAAACCGTGGTAGAAACGAGGGGGAGGAAAATTTCGGGGAGTTGCCGGTTACGGTGAGAGGTCGGGGGCCGAACGATGCGCGTTTCTCTCGTACATGTACGCGCGTGTGTGCGAGGCGTTGGCTCTAACTGAACCCGAGCGAGGCATTGGGCTCTAACTGAACCCGAGCGATTGCACTGCAGGCTACGCGTTACTGAACCTGAGCGATCGATGATGGCTGTTAATTAAACCCGATCGAGCGATTCCTTCGCTACTGCTACTAACTAAAGCTGATCGATTGGATGAACAATGAGCGTTGCGGGGGGTGGATGAACAGTGAGCGGTGACGTTGCCTCTGGATGAACAGGACCCCGTGGTGTGGAGGGCTGGATGAACAGTAAACGGTGGAGGGGTGACCGTGGAGGGGTGGTTGAACAGGACCCCGTGGTGTGGAGGGCTGGATGAACAGTAGACGGTGGAGGGGTGCCCGTGGAGGGGTGGTTGAATAGTAGCCGGTGGAGTAGCGCGTGCTACGTCTCGAGCTTGTGTTGGTTTTCCCCGAAGAGGAGAGGATGATGCAGCACAGTAGCGTAAGTATTTCCCTTAGTTTTTGAGAACCAAGGTATCAATCCAGTAGGAGGTCACGCGCAAGTCCCTCGTACCTGCACAAAACGATAGCTACTCGCAACCAACGCGATTAGGGGTTGTCAATCCCTTCACGGTCACTTACGAGAGTGAGATCTAATAAAGATAATTTTTTTGGTATTTTTGATAGATAGATGCAAAGTAAAAGTAAAGGCAAAGCAAGTAAATAAAGTGATACAGATTGATATGATGAGAATAGACCCGGGGGCCATAGGTTTCATTAGTGGCTTCTCTCAAGAGCATAAGTATTCTACGGTGGGTGAACAAATTACTGTTGAGCAATTGACAGAATTGAGCATAGTTATGAGTATATCTAGGCAATGATCATGTATATAGGCATCACGTCCGTGACAAGTAGATCGAAACGATTCTGCATCTACTACTATTACTCCGCTCATTGACCGCTATCCAGCATGCATCTAGAGTATTAAGTTAAAAACAGAGTAACGCCTTAAGCAAGATGACATGATGTAGAGGGATAAATTCATGCAATATGATAAAAAACATCTTGTTATCCTCGATGGCAACAATACAATACGTGCCTTGCAACTCTTTCTGTCACTGAGTAAGGACACCGCAAGATTGAACCCAAAGCCATGCACTTCTCCCATTGCAAGAACTACCAATCTAGTTGGCCAAACCAAACGAATAATTCGAAGAGACTTGCAAAGATAACTCAATCATACATAAAAGAATTCAGAGAAGAATCAAATATTTTCCATAGATAAGTTGGATCATAAACCCACAATTCATCGGTCTCAACAAACACACCGCAAAAAGAAGATTACATCAAATAGATCTCCACAAGAGAGGGGGAGAACATTGTATTGAGATCCAAAAAGAGAGAAGAAGCCATCTAGCTACTAGCTATGGACCCGAAGGTCTGAAGTAAACTACTCACACTTCATCGGAGGGGCCATGGTGATGATGTACAAGCCCTCCATGGTGGATGCCCCCTTCGGCGGAGCTCCGGAACAGGCCCCAAGATGGGATCTCATGGATACAGAAGGTTGCGGCGGTGGAATTAGGTTTTTGTCTCCCCCTTTGATCATACGGGGATATGTAGGTATATATAGGAGGAAGGAGTACGTCGGTGGAGCTCCGAGGGGCCCACGAGGTAGGAGGCGCGCCCAAGGTGCAGAGACGTATCAGGCATCCCCAAGCTTAATTCCTGCTCGTCCTCGAGTAGGTAAATGATAAAAAGAGAATTTTTGATGCGGAGTGATACTTTGGCATAATTTCAATGTAAATCTTCTTAGTTGTGATATGAATATTCAGATCCGAAAGATTCAAGACAAAAGTTCATATTGACACAAAAATAATAATACTTCAAGCATACTAATCAAAGTAATCATGTCTTCTCAAAATAACATGGCAAAAGAAAGTTCATCCCTACAAAATCATATAGTTAGGCTATGCTTCATTTTCGTCACACAAAGATGTTCCCAACTTCTATACCCCCAATGACAAGCCAAGCAATTGTTTCATACTTAAATAATCTCAAACTTTTTCAACCTTCACGCAATACATGAGTGTGAGCCATGGATATAGCACTATGGATGGAATAGAATATGATGAGGGGGATTGTGTGGAGAAGACAAAAAGGAGAAATTCTCACATCAACGAGGCTAATCAATGAGCTATGGAGATGCCCATCGATTGATGTTAATGCAAGGAGTAGGGATTGCCATGCAACGGATGCACTAGAGCTATGAATGCTCAACAAAAGAAAACTAGTGGGTGTGCATCCAACTTGCTTGCTCATGAAGACCTAGGGCATTTTGAGGAAGCCCATCGTAGGAATATACAAGCCAAGTTCTATAATGAAAAATTCCCACTAGTATGAACAAGACAACTTAAGAGACTCACTACATGAAGAACATGGTGCTACTTTGAAGCACAATATATGAGACTCACTACATGAAGAACAAGATGCTACTTTGAAGCACAAGTGTGGAAAAAGAGATAGTAGCATTGCCCTTTTATTTTCTTTCCTTTTTTGGGCCTTTTTTTGGCCTTTCTCTTTTTTTGGCCTTTCTTTTTTTTCTTTATTTGGCCTTTTTTATTTTATTTGGGCAATGCTCTAATGATGATCATCACATTTTCATTACAACATATGAATTACAACTCGATACTAGAACAAGATATGACTCTATGTGAATGCCTCTGGCGGTGTACCGGGATGGTGCAATGAATCAAGAGTGACATGTATGAAAAATAATGCAAGGTGGCTTTGCCACAAATACGATGTCAACTACAAGATCATGCAATGGCAATATGACAAAAGTAATGCATGTCACAATGATGATGGTGGAAGTTGCATGGCAATATATCTCGGAATGGCTATGGAAATGCCATGATAGGTAGGTATGGTGGCTGTTTTGAGGAAGATAATAGGAGGTTTATGTGTGATAGAGCGTATCGTATCATGGGGTTTGGATGCACCGGCGAAGTTTGCACCAACTCTCAAGGTGAGAAAGGGCAATGCACGGTACCGAAGAGGCTAGCAAAGGCGGAAAGATGAGAGTGCGTATAATCCATGGACTCAACATTAGTCAAAAGAACTCATATACTTATTGCGAAAATTTAGAAGTCATCAAAAATCAAGTACTATGTGCATGCTCCTAGGGGGATAGATTGGTAGGAAAAGACCATCGCTCGTCCCCGGCCGCCACTCATAAGGATGCACAAGCCAGGTACACTTCATGTTTCAAATTTGTTACATAACTTTAACCATACGTGCATGCTACGGGACTTGCAAACTTCAACACAAGTATTTCTCAAATTCATAATCACCCAACTAGCACGACTTTGATATTATTACCTCCACATCTCAAAACAATTATCAAGCATCAAACTTATCTTAGTATTCAACGCACTCAAAAGAAAGTTTCACATATCTTGAATACCAAGTATATTAACATTAAGCAAATTACCATGCTATTAACGACTCTCAAAATAATCTAAGTGAAGCATGAGAGATCAAGTTTCTTTAAAACAAATCCACCACCGTGCTCAAAAAGATCTAAGTGAAGCACTAGAGCAAAAATTATCACGCTCAAAAGGATATAAGTGAAGCACTATGAGCAAAACTATCAAGCTCAAAAGATATAAGTGAAGCACATAGAGTATTCTAACAAATTTCAATTCATTTATGGCTCTCTCAAAAGGTGTGTACAGCAAGGATTATTGTGGTAGACTAACAAGCAAAGACACAAGTAATACAAGACGCTCCAAGCAAAACACATATCATGTTGGTGAATAAAAGTATAGCTCCAAGTAAATTACCGATGGAAGTGGACGAAAGAGGGGATGCCTTCCGGGGCATCCCCAAGCTTTGACTTTTTGGTGTCCTTGGATTATCTTGGGGGTGACATGGGCATCCCCAAGCTTAGGCTCTTGCCACTCCTTGTTCCATAATCCATCAAAAGAATTCACCCAAAACTTGAAAACTTCACAACACAAAACTCAACAGAAATCTCGTGAGCTCCGTTAGAGAAAGAAAACAAAAGACTACTTCAAAGTACTGTAATGAACTCATTTTTTATTTATATTGGTGTTAAACCTAATGTATTCCAACTTCTCTATGGTTTATAAACTATTTTACTAGCCATAGATTCATCAAAATAAGCAAACAACACACGAAAAACAGAATCTGTCAAAAACAGAACAGTCTGTAGTAATCTGTAACTAACGCAAACTTCTGGATCTCTAAAAATTCTACCAAAATAGGAAGTCCTGAACAATTTGTTTATTGATCAGCATCAAAAAGAATCAATGCAAAATCACTCTCCAGTAAACAATGGCAGCTAATTTCGTGAGCGCTAAAGTTTCTGTTTTTCAACAGAATCAAATCAACTATCATCGTAGGTTATCCTATAGGTCCTACTTGGCACAAACACTAATTAAAACATAAAACCACATCCAAAACAGAAGGTAGATGGATTATTTATTCCTAAACAGAAGCAAAAACAAAAAAAACAAAAAAAATTGGGTTGTCTCCCAACAAGCGCTATCGTTTAACGCCCCTAGCTAGGCATAAAAGCAAGGATAGATCTAGGTATTGCCATATTTGGTAGGCAATCCATAAGTGGCTCTCATGATAGATTCATAAGGTAATTTTATTTTATTTCTAGGGAAGCGTTCCATACCCTTCTTTAAGGGAAATTGGAATCTAATATTCCCTTCCTTCATATCAATAATTGCACCAATTGTTCTAAGGAAAGGTCTACCAAGAATAATAGGACATGAAGGATTGCAATCTATATCAAGAACGATAAAATCTACGGGCACATAATTCCTATTTGCAACAATAAGAACATCATTAATTCTTCCCATAGGCTTTTTAATAGTGGAATCCGCAAGATGCAAGTTTAGAGAGCAATCATCAAAATCACGGAAATCTAGCAAATCACATAAAGTTTTGGGAATACTAGAGACACTAGCACCCAAATTACACAAAGCATGAAACTCAAAGTATTTAATTTTAATTTTAATAGTAGGTTCCCACTCATCATAGAGTTTTCTAGGGTAGAGACTTTCATCTCAAGTTTTTCTTCATAAGATTGCATCAAGGCATCAACAATGTGTTCGGTAAAGGCCTTATTTTGACTATAAGCATGAGGAGATTCTAGCACGGATTGCAACAAGGAAATACAACCAATCAAAGAGTAATTTTCATAATTAAATTCCTTGAGATCCAAAATAGTAGGTCTAGCAACATCACGGTTTTTATTTATTTCAATCCCACTTTCATCAATTTCATCATCAAAATCTAGAAACTCCGAATTCTTAGAACACCTTCTAGGTAAAGGAAGATAATCTTCAGATTCATTAAGATTCATATTGCAAAACAAAGATTTAATGGGGGACGCATCAATAACTTTTAGATCTTCATCTTGATTTTCATAGGGATTAGAAGAACATGCTTTAATAAAGGCATCTTTGGAAGCACGCATCCTAGCGGTTCTTTCTCTGCACTCATCAATGGAAATTCTCATGGCTTTGAGAGACTCATTGATATCATGCTTAGGAGGAATAGATCTAAGCTTTAAAGAATCAATTTCAAGAGAAATTCTATCAATGTTCCTAGCCAAATCATCAACTTTAAGCAATTTCTCTTCAAGCAAAGCATTAATTTTTTTTTGTGAATTCATAAACTCTTTAACACTACTCTCAAATTCAGAGGGCATCTCATTAAAATTTCCATAAGAGTTGTTGTAGGAATTTCCACAATTATTAGAAGGATTACTAGGATAAGGCCTAGGATTAAAATTCCCTCTATAAGCGTTATTTCCAAAACTATTCCTACCAATAAAATTCACATTCATAGATTCATTATTATTCTCAAGCAAAGTAGATAAAGGCATATCATTGGGATCAAGAGGAGTATTTTTAGGAGCAAACATCTTCATAAGTTCATCCATCTTTTCACTCAAAACATTGATTTCTTCTATAGCATGCACTTTTTTACTAGAAGATCTTTCGATGCCATTGAGAATAATTAGCCATAATATTATCAAGCAATTTTGTAGCATCTCCTAACATAATTTCCATAAACGTGCCTCCCGCGGCCGAATCTAAAAGATTTCTAGAAGCAAAATTCAATCCGGCATAAAAAATTTGTAGGATCATCCATAAATTCAAACCATGAATAGGACAATTGCGAAGCATCAATTTCATTCTTTCCCAAGATTGGGCAACATGCTCATGATCAAGTTGTTTAAAATTCATAATATCGTTCCTAAGAGTGATGATCTTAGCGGGAGGAAAATACTTAGAGATAAAAGCATATTTGCACTTGTTCCAAGAATCAATACTATTTTTAGGCAAAGACGAAAACCAAATTTTAGCACGATCTCTAAGTGAAAACGGAAATAACTTCAATTTGACAATATTGTTATCCGTATCTTTCTTCTTTTGCATATCACACAAATCAACAAAATTGTTTAGATGAGTAGCGGCATCTTCACTAGAAAGGCCGGCGAATTGATCTTTCATAACAAGATTCAGCAAAGCGGTATTGATTTCACAAGACTCATCATTATTAAGAGGAGCAATCGGAGTACTAAGGAAATCATTATTATTGGTATTCGAGAAGTCACACAATTTGGTATTATCTTGCGCCATGGAAAGAAGTAATCCAACACACAAGCAAACAGAAAGGCAACGAGAAAAGGCAAACGGGAAAGAGGAGGAGATTGGGAAAGAGAGGGCGAATAAAACGGTAAGGGTGAAGTGGGGGAGAGGAAAACGAGAGGCAAATGGCAAATAATGTAATGCGAGAGATAGGGATTGTGATGGGTACTTGGTATGTTGACTTTTGCGTAAGCCTCCCCTGCAACGGCGCCAGAAATCCTTCTTGCTACGTCTCGAGCTTGCGTTGGTTTTCCCCGAAGAGGAGAGGATGATGCAGCACAGTAGCGTAAGTATTTCCCTCAGTTTTTGAGAACCAAGGTATCAATCCAGTAGGAGGTCACGCGCAAGTCCCTCGTACCTGCACAAAACGATAGCTACTCGCAACCAACGCGATTAGGGGTTGTCAATCCCTTCACGGTCACTTACGAGAGTGAGATCTGATAGAGATAATATTTTTGGTATTTTGATAGATAGATGCAAAGTAAAAGTAAAGGCAAAGCAAGTAAATAAAGTGATACAGATTGATATGATGAGAATAGACCCGGGGGCCATAGGTTTCACTAGTGGCTTCTCTCAAGAGCATAAGTATTCTACGGTGGGTGAACAAATTACTGTTGAGCAATTGACAGAATTGAGCATAGTTATGAGTATATCTAGGCAATGATCATGTATATAGGCATCACGTCCGTGACAAGTAGATCGAAACGATTCTGCATCTACTACTATTACTCCACTCATCGACCGCTATCCATCATGCATCTAGAGTATTAAGTTAAAAACAGAGTAACACCTTAAGCAAGATGACATGATGTAGAGGGATAAATTCATGCAATATGATAAAAAAACATCTTGTTATCCTCGATGGCAACAATACAATACATGCCTTGCAACTCTTTCTGTCACTGAGTAAGGACACCGCAAGATTAAACCCAAAGCCATGCACTTTTCCCATTGCAAGAACTACCAATCTAGTTGGCCAAACCAAACGGATAATTCGAAGAGACTTGCAAAGATAACTCAATCATACATAAAAGAATTCAGAGAAGAATCAAATATTTTCCATAGATAAGTTGGATCATAAACCCACAATTCATCGGTCTCAAAAAACACACCGCAAAAAGAAGATTACATCGAATAGATCTCCACAAGAGAGGGGGAGAACATTGTATTGAGATCCAAAAAGAGAGAAGAAGCCATCTAGCTACTAGCTATGGACCCGAAGGTCTGAAGTAAACTACTCACACTTCATTGGAGGGGCCATGGTGATGATGTAGAAGTCGTCCATGGAGGATGCCCCCTCCGGCGGAGCTCCAGAACAGGCCCCAAGATGGGATCTCGTGGATACAGAAGGTTGCGGCGGTGGAATTAGGTTTTTGGCTCCCCCTTTGATCATACGGGGATACGTAGGTATATATAGGAGGAAGGAGTATGTTGGTGGAGCTCCGAGGGGCCCACGAGGTAGGGGGCGCACCCAGGGGGGCGCCCTCCACCCTCGTGACCTCCTCGGAAGCTTCTTGGAGTAGGGTCCAAGTCTCCTGGATCATGTTCGGTTGGAAAATCACGATCCCGAAGGTTTCATTCCGTTTGGACCCCGTTTTATATTCTGTTTCTTCGAAATACTGAAAAAGGCAAAAACAACAATTCTGGGCTGGGCCTCCGGTTAATAGGTTAGTCCCAAAAGTAATATAAAAGTGAAAAATAAAGCCCAATATAGTCCAAAACTGTAGATAAAGTAGCATGGAGCAATAAAAAATTATAGATACGTTGGAGATGTATCAGTGCGCGGTGGAGGCTGGATGAACAGGAGGCTGGAGGAGGTCGACGGTAGCCCGTGGAGGATGGAGGAGGTCGACGGTGGAGATGAACAGTATCCCCTGGAGTCCCGTTTTGCGGTACGCCACACCCCTCCCGATGAACAAGACCCCCGTTTCGACCGTAGGAGGTCTGTTTCCTCCGTTTTGCGGTACGCCACACCCCTCCCGATCAACAGGACCCCCGTTTCGATTGTAGGAGGTCCATTTCGTCCGTTTTGCGGTACGCCACACCCCTCCCGATCAACAGGACCCCCCGTTTCAACCGTAGGAGGTCCGTTTCCTCCGTTTTGCGGTACGCCACACCCGTCCCGATCAACAGGACCCCGTTTCGAACGTAGGAGGTCCGTTTCCTCCGTTGTGCGGTACGCCAGGCCTTGTTTCCATCACCTGTTCCGTCCAAGCCCTCCCGATGAACACGACCAACATTCCGTTTCGACCCAGCCGGTTGGCTCCCACGCGTTCCGTTGCCTCCCGATGAACACGACGCATTCCGTTGCCTCCCCATGAACACGACGCATTTCGTTGCCTCCTCATGAACACGACGACGACGCTGTTCCTCCGTTCCGACCCAGCCATATACACGAGCCCTGGCCGTACGTACACATACGTGGCCATATTTTCTTTCTTGCACCCTGGCCGCTGTACGTACATGTACATGCTACGTGCGCGCCTCTACTACGACACGTACGCGCCTCTACTACGACACATGCACGCCTCTACATCAACCAATATATATGTATGTACATGTTCGCGACCAGAATGACAACGCTACATACGCTTCGACCAGGTGGGTCCCGACTGTCAGGCACTTCCTTGCCTGCGAAGATGTAGCTGGTGGGTCCCAGCAGTCAGGGGGGCGAATCGTTTTGGTTTTTTTTTGCCCGGACGCACTTCCTTGCGTGCGAAGATGTAGCTGGTGGGTCCCAGCAGTCAGGGGGGTGAATTGTTTTTTTTTGCCCGGACGCACTTCCTAGCGTGCGAAGGTGTAGCTGGTGGGTCCCAGCAGTCAGGGGGGCGAATCGTTTTTTTGCCCGGACGCACTTCCTTGCCTGCGAAGATGTAGCTGGTGGGTCCCAACAGTCAGGGGAAAATGTTTTTTTCGCGAAATACGGTGGCCCGTCCGGTGGGTCCCCGCTGTCAGGTGGAGGAATAATTATTTTCCGCGTAATAAGGAGTCACTTCCTTGCTGCGGCCGTGGACCCAGCTGGCAGCCTCTCCACGTACAGTCCACGTCCGATGAAAGTCGTTCCTTGACCACGTTGGCCATGCCGCGCCGAGAGCACTAGGGCGGTGGACGACGGCGAGGCCTAGGAAGGGGACGACGTGGAGCCGGGGAAGACGCGGCAGTGGAAGCCCGCGCGGAGAGGAGTACGAGGGTTCACTGGTTCGGCTGCTGTGTGAGGCTGTCGTCGCCGCAGGGCCTGGCCAGCGGTGGGACCAGTAAGGGGCGGTGAGGCCTTCGGGGCAGCACATCCAGCCACAGGAGGCAGGGCATGCGGCACGACTGGTGCTGCTTTGGGCGGCTGGAGCAAGAAGACCAGAGGTTGAAGAAGCACTACGGCCGTTGGATGGACATCGTATGGTCACTGGAGCTAGAATCGTTTATATTGACTAAGTTGACAAAGCCCTCCGTCCCCGTCAACTTAGTAGGCCCACAAGTCAACCTTCCACCAAGGTGGGTCCCAGCTAGCAGGGGGTGTTCATTTTTTTGTGCGTAATAAGGAGGAACTTCCGGTGGGTCCGAGCTGATAGCGGGGGAACATTTTTTTCGCGAAATATGGTGGCCTGTCGGGTGGGTCCCAGCAGTCAGGGGCAAACGCTTTTTTCGCGAAATACTGGTGGCCCGTCCGGTGGGTCCCTGCTGTCAGGTGGAGGAATAATTATTTTCCGCGTAATAAGGAGGCACTTCCTTGCGGCTGTCGTGGACCCAACTGTCAGCCTCTCCACATACAGTATTCTTCCGATGAAATTCGGTCATTGATCACATTGACCATGCCGCGCCGAGAGCACCACGGCGGTGGATGACGCCGAGGCCTAGGAAGGGGATGACACGGAGCCGGGGAAGACGCGGCAGTGGATGCCCACGCGGAGAGGAGTACGAGGATTCACTGGTTCGGCTGCATTGCCGTCGCCGCAGAATAACAGGGGGTGTGGATGAGTGGAGTGGAGGGATGGCCTGGCCAGCGGTGGGAGTAGTATGAGGGCGGTGAGGCCTCCGCGGCAGCACAGCCGGCCACGGAAGGCAGGAGCAGGCGGCACGACCGGCGCTGCTTTGCACGGCTGGAGCAAAGCGATCAGAGGTTGAAGAAGCACTACGGCCGTTGGATGGACATCGTACGGTCAGTCGAGCTAGAATCATGCATATTGACTAAGTTGACAAAGCCCTTCGTCCCTGTCAACTTAGTAGGCCCACTATACTGGGTCCCAACTAGCAGGGGGGTATTCATTTTTTTGTGCGTAATAAAAAGGCACTTTCTTGCGTGCAAAGATATAGCTAATGGGTCCGAGCTGTCAGTGGCGGTAACATTTTTTTCGCGAAATATAGAGGCCCTTTCGGTGGGTCCCAGATGTCAGGTGGAGGAATCATTATTTTGCGCGTAATAAGGAGGCATTTCCTTGCGTGCGGTCGTGGACCCAGCTGTCGGCCTCTCCACGTACAGTCCACTTCAGATGCATGTCGGTCGTTGACCATGTTGACCAGGCCGCGCCAAGAGCACCAGGGCGGTGGACAACGGCGAGGCCTAGGAAGGGAACGACACGGAGACAGGGAAGACTTGGCAGTTGTTTCCCATGTAGAGGGGAGTACAACTATACAAGGGTTTACTGGTTCGTCTGCCGTCGCTGGAGAATAACAACAGGTGTGGGACTGTGGGTGAGTAGAGGGATGGCTAGGCCAGTGATGGGAGTATGGTGGGGCGGTGAGGCCTGCGTGGCAGCACAGCCAGCCGCGGGGAGGAGGGAGCAGGCAGTCCCGCTGGTGCTTGTTTGAGCGGCTGGAGCAGGAAGAGCAGAGATTGAAGAAGCACGACGGCCGTTGGATGGACATCCAACAGTATACAGGCCATCTGTGGAAAGCCTCAAATATGTGGAAAATAGCATACAGCCCATCTACCATTATTTCAAATAATTTACAGCTTATTTTCTAATTCTTACGGGTTTTTTGGAGCCCATATTCTTTTTATTAGCATTACAGCCCACATTGTGGCCATGGTTAAAAAATTATACGAAATTTTGCATATGTCGGTGCGGTCTGAACTGTTTTTAATCCTGAAATTTCGAGTCACATTCAGACTGATTTTAAAAATAAATGTATATCAATATAAAATCCAATAAATTGTCCATGCATAAAAATCAATGCAATTTAAAATCTCAAAATGAAAAAAAGATATTTGAAACTAATTGCCGGTTTGATGTGTTTAAAAAATGTAAAGCCCATTTCTCATTACTGATAGGCCATTTTCTCGGCCAGCCGAATGAAGCTCTCCTCGTCTTGAAAGATTTGCAGCCCAACAGGCTTGACAAAGCAGCTTACTTGACAAATCACAAAAAACTGGGCTAGCCATTTTCAGAAAGAAAAAAAACTACCGGGCTGGTCTATGGTAAACATAAAAGAAAAGGTTGTCTAGACAGGCCGGAGTGTCCCACACAGTCCAGTTGACACCCTGCTTCCGTCTCAAAAACAAATTAGATAAATGCCAGTCCAATTATGGCGATTCATAAAAATGCCTCTGCAATTTCCAAACTTTGAAAAATGCCACTGCTGTTTGCAAACTTTGAAAAACGCCACTCCAGACTTCAAAAAATGTCACTAGAAATGGCATGAAATGGCATTTTTCAAAGTTTGGAAATTGCAGTGGCATTTCTCGGATACACCAGATTTGGAGTGGCATTTATCAAATTAACCCAAAACAAAAATAACTGGGCGAGCTGCTGGGTCCCTGGTGTCAGTCGCTCGTTGTGCAATTCTCTCGTTTATTGACTACGTTGACAATGGCATGGGACCCAGATGTCAGAAATCCACTAGGAGGAGCCATTTTTTATTGGCTTGAAATAAGGAGGCACTTGCTTGCGTACTGCCATGACCTTGTTGGGTCTCTGCTGTCATCCTCTCCACGTACAATCATCTCCTGATTGTGTACGCGTCAACTTGCTAGGCCCACAAGTCAGCCTCTAAACCCATGGAGGACAAATACAACCCATTTAAAAAAATAACAGCCCATTCCATACGTTCAAACGGAAAGTTCAACATGCAGAGCAAAATAACAGGTCTCATCCACATATAGAGTACTAAACTTCCACGTTGACAACCATCATAGCCAAGTTAACTATCTACTCCCACTAATACTCTAGTAGCGTACAAGTACTAACTTACTCTTAGCTAACTAGACGATGCCAGCCGCCATCTGTGGTACACGCTAAACACCGGCACCGGCGTCCTGCGCCTCGCCTCGGACTTGCCAGAGGTGCGATAGGGCGCGTTGCTCGCGCGCGTTGGCCCTTTCCATGCCGGCGTGGTCCACCGAAGCTTCGGCTTCCAAGCGAGAAACCCACTTGACGAGCTGGTAGTAAAAATCGGCATCGCGAACACGTGCGTGCCCGACAGCCTCCAGGGCTATTTGCCGGGCGCCAGCCTCCACGTAGTCGGCCCAGTTGCGGGCGCTCTGCTCGCGACTCAGAGCGTCGGTGCTTTGCTGCTCCATGTCCCGCTTGTGACGCAAATCGGCGATACGTTGCTCCTCCGCCAGGCGGTCGCGCTCCAACAACTCCTGCTCCTCCGCCATGCGGTCGCGCTCCAACAACTCCTCGATCTGCGCATTGCCATCTAAAGATAGATAGAATGGCTCCTCCCTCCGTCGGCCTTCCCGTGAAAAACCGAACACTAGTTTCGGCGGTGACCGCCTCCGGCGTTGCCTACCGCGGACGGGCGGGGGCAGTGCGGACGTGGCGAGCGACGTCGGGTCGGTGGGGGCTTATGAGGATATGGCGAGTCGGGTCACGGTGGCGCCGGAGAAGGCCGGGAAATAGTACTTATAGGGGGAAGGTAGCGGGACGGTCATCGGAATTCAATGCATAATGGCTTAGCGCACCAGCTGGCCGTGGAAAACTAGGGAAACTGAAATTATGACTGTGCTGTCCCGTCCCGTATGGGTCGCACGCCGGCATGGCGGTCAAACGAGTGCACTCGAATCATCTCCCTCCTTGTCAATAATGATTCCACGGATTTAAAAAGCCCGCAACAATTAAAGCGTATTTTTTCGCATCAGTTAGCTGCCTTAATTACGGCCGGCTGCATGCAGGCACTCAGAGTCGCTCGCAGGCAGTACGTGAAGCAGCATGCAACGAGTCACAACCGACGGCACGCATGCAGCCACTTAAATTGCTGGAATTAATTAGGCTTAAACTTCTGCATGCCGTTAATTATTGCCATGCCTTGGTCTTGCTGCTTTGCTCACGGGACTAATAAACCCGGACGGAGGGAGTACCTTGGTTGGTGAGAGGTTTGAATTAAGCCCTGCAAACCGGAAAGGAGGTACTAGTAATGTTGGTTTTTTGTGTAGGATTATCCTATCCTTTCAGTACTGTAATGTCGGTGATTACGTGTCTTGTAACCGGATCTTTATTTTATGAATGAGAAACGTATTACCTTGCAAAAAAAGGAAAGGAGGTACTAGTACGTGCGTGATCTGCTATTTATTCGTGTAGGATCGAGTAGGTCGTTTCTTGAATTGAGCCCTGCAAACCAGAAAGGAGGTAGTACGTGCGTGATCCGCTATTTATCCGTGTAGGATCGATAGTGTAGCTTGTCAGTTTCTTCAGAGGTAGGGATTTTTATCCGTGTAGGATCGATAGTGTAGCTTGTCAGTTTCTTCAGAGGTAGGCATTTTTATTCAAAAAACTGTCACTTCGCATCTTGCGTCACAAATAAAACTGCCAGGAGCACATTTGTAGGCTAGCTAGTGATCGATCAGTAACTTGTAAACACTGAGCGAACAGAAATAAGTAACTGTTAATGCATCTCAATGATTCACAGATCATATACAAATATGTAGCTCCAAAAGCAAAGATCAGCCACTTCGGATCTTGCATCGTAACTAAAACTAACTAGTACGATTCCCATACATAAGATCAACATGTTAATGCATCTCAATGATTCACATATCATATACAAATATGTAGCTCCAAAAGCAAAGATCTAGAAAAAACAACTGTTTTTCCTACTAACATGGATGCTTCTCTTGGCCAACATTCAGTACAGACTGAAAGACAAATTTGTTTGTGAAGTCTACAATTCCTCTTGCAAACGTAAGTGGTTTCACCAACAGCTGGAACCATGAGAATGAACCACACATGATGGAGGAACATCCACTGCAATATGATTTGGTCTTCTCTCGATCACACCGTGAGACTATTTTCAGAATACAAACTTTAACTTAGGGAAAATGATGCCCATTGTATAATCAGACCAAAGCAATGAAGCACCTAGTGTTGGCCAGTAAATAGTACAATACTCCTTTTCTGCAGTCCATGAAGTTACTATCCAATCTTTGTGTCTATTTTCAAATGGCACTGCATGCAGTGACTATACTATTCTCTTGTGCAGTTCAACCAAAATTGCGGACACTTTGTTTGTTTGCCAAATAGCAACGGGCAGACATCTCTGTCTGCACAAATATCAAGCAGCTAGTAAACATATACCACACCATGTTCGCAGTGATGGAAGAGGTGAAATCGATACAACCGAAATTGAGCATCCAATCATTGAATCCTGTCCTGCACCTCCAATGTAGGTCCACCCTGCCAATAAATTCACATGCAAACCACTAGTATTACTATCTAATGACAGTACAAAAAGAGTAGCAAGATAGTAGCAAACCATGTACCTTCGTAATGAACAGCTCATAGTGCCACCAATTGGATATAAAGGTTTGGAAAAAAACATGCTCCTAATGTTGAACCAGTTGGACTTTTTGTGCAGTTCCACTAAAATCAAGCATTCCTGTTTGCATAGATATTGAAAGTGTGATTACTATAAAAGTGGCACTAGTTGAAGCATAGACTCACAAATATAAGCATTCCAATTTCTTAATGGGAAAAGGTAGCAAGACTGTCTCTAACCACCTGTTTGAAGGAATAAATAAAGCAACTACAGCTGATGTCAGGAAGGCATACATAGTTTTTTCTGAAAAACTGAGCCATTCCTGACCTTTCCTCTTCTTTTAAGCAAATTTTGTGCAGTTCTACTAAAATAAAATGCCATCACCGCCTTGACAATTCAGTGACACTGTACAAAAGGAAATGACTTAACATTACATCATGATGTCGGGTATGTAGTCGACAGGCATTAGAGACAAACATACAGACCTCCTCCGATAACATAATGAACATTAATTTTAACAAAGGTGTGACTAGCTTTACCGGAATAATTTGAGTGAACTCTACACCATCTGTTTCTTAATATAAGACGTTTCGCGGTTCAATTTAAAGTACCCAAACGTCTAGTATTTAGAAAAACAGGTAGTAGTTTTCTTGAGCACATATCTGGGAAAGCTTGCCACACTTTATTTATGTCCATACACTAATGCAACACCATTCGAATACTACAAATATACACTAATCCAATGGCTAGTGCAACAGTAGAGTAGTTAGTTTATTACAGGGTACAGTACAATGGTTTTACTAAACAAATTTCAATAAACTCTAGCACTGGAAGGTTTCTATAAGAATTAACAATACAAAATGTAAAGGTAACAAGTTTCAGCATTGGTATACTAGCTGTGCATGAGCATTAAACCAAATACAGAAGTCTGAAGGTAACTATCATTATTAACTAATGACAGTATAAAAAAATTGCAAACCATGTACCTCGAAGGTAAATATCATTTCGAACTCGGGGGAACCTTAAAAATTGCTATCCCAATCTTGATAATCGATCAAACATAAAAACTTAATCAAATGAATCAAGAGAACAACCGGAGGAGGAGGTGCCCACTCTTGACCTTTCCTCTTGTCGTCATAATTGTCTGTGCAGTTTAACCAAAATAAAATGACATCAGCGCCTTGGCATTTTGGTGACACTGTACAAAAAATTTAACTTATCTCATGAAAGTGAGGTATGTAATCTATAAGCATTAAAAGTGCAAAAATCTGAAGGTAGTAACAAGTTTCATCATTGGTATACTGGCTGTGCAACAGCATTAGAATGCCTTAGCTGAAAAATCTTTAATACATCCACAATCAACAACTAACCCTGAAATAATCCAGTGACATTAAATGGCATTGCTTAAATTTATCGGTGGCATTAGACTGAGAGCGGCATTAGTTAAATGTGGCATCACTTTAGCAGTAGCATTGCTTGACTTGACTGCTGGCGTTATACTAACAACAAAAAAGTGGCAATAAGAGCATGGGAGGCCCGTTCGGACAGTGGGCGCACCAGTACGATGTATCTCCACAAACGCAGAGTGGTGGGGGAGGTATGGTTGCCCAGAGCAACAAATATGCAGGCATCATATGTGGATTACGTCCCATTTTTGTTCTCTTTAGCCACCTTTTTCCTATGCGAGGACAACAAACCAATCAACCTGGTCATTCTCTATTGCGTTGTCATGCCTTTCTACCCTTCTTCAACCAAGAGACACGAGACTCGTTCCTTAGCTACCAATTTTCCCCTTTTCAACCTAGATGCGGGTTCGATACCTACTCTCTTGGACAGTACAGTCTCCCTTCCTTTCCTTATTCAACCCAGACATGGATTAGTCTGCATGAAGTAGGGTTTCCTTTAATAGTGCAAATTATGGTTTTCGTTTGCGTGGCCAGCAGAGCAGAGGATAGCAAATTGGGAAGATGGTGGAGTGGAAAAAGATCCACATGCAACGACGTGCCAGATGGGGCAATAGAACAAGGGTATGGTTCGAAAAGAGGTAGCATACCTGAGAGTCGGCGGGAAGTGGCTTCGCTCGTGGTCGTCATCCTCCGCACACACTACGGCAGCGAGCTTGGGGACGGAGGCCATCCCGCACAGGCGCTAGGTCTGAGAGGACGGCCTTGTCGTCAGTGCGTGACCTCGCTCGCCGACGACGAGTGCGTCAACGCTGCACGTCCTTTTCTTCCCCGGCGGATCTGTGACCACCGGTGAGCAGGGAGAGAGGGCCCGTCTTTTTTAGATCTGGAGAGAGGGTGGTAGTGTGAGAAGCAAGTGGGCAGCCCTTGGCAAGAAAGCGCTGAAGCTCCAGCCTATATATCTTTTTTATACTACTAGTACTGGAGGTGTAGTAGTGGTAGAGTAGTTTATATTTTCTCTGCGTACAGTACCAGTTAGTCATGCTTCAAAACTGAACGACACACCACTAAAAAAATAAAGGTCGATAACTAATGCGGCACCTCGGGCCAACGCGGCCAGATCGCATTTTGCACGAGAAATTATACACCATGTTTCGTTGACATGTGGTACCGTTCCAACATATTAGTGAGACGACAACGAGTAGTAGGAGTATTTCCGAACCAACGTGTAGGCCGGGGCGCCCCTTCGTGAACCGTGGCAAACTGGCAATCGTCCACCAACTCTTCACCTTTCCCTCTCAATTTGGAACTGCTGTCGCACGCTCTTCCTCTCCCTCCTCCATTTTCCTTCAGCCCTTCACCCTTTCTTCTGCCATTGTTCGACCGTCTTCTCCTTGGAGGGAACAGGACGGAAACGACCCCGTTATTCTTGCCCCGATCTAAAAGATGACATGGTGGAGGAACTCATTGATCGGTGCGACATCATCACCTCGGCTAGCAGGTTCGTTCAAGCCCATTCTCGACTCAACTAATAACATCATTACAGGGAACCCAAGAGTCAAGGAGCGGTTTGATCTCCCCTATCTTCTTCGGCGTGACCCTGATGACTGGCGCCGTCACGACGGAGGCCTCGCCCTGTGCAAGTTGATGCCATTTGATAATGGTACGTACGATGTTAAGATGCCATCGCTTAGGGCAAGGCTTGGGCAGGCACAAATGGAGATTGGGTTGTTTACATTGGGTCCAACTGCGAGTGGGAACTTGTGAATGTGTACACTCATGACCGGATTCCACTTCCAAGAATCTCAGCAGGCTGCCCAAAGGTTGAGCACACCGGTATTGTATGCACGTTCAAATACAATCATGGTGACTGTCTTCTATGAAAGATAGCAATTTCTCAAGTTCCCACCTGCTCTTGGAATTACAACAACTATGAAGTTGTTGCTATCTTTGACAAGCTTGTTGCCGTTGTTGCTGGTTTGACTCGATGGACATTGCTCGAAAATCAGTTTCTGTACACGGATGAGTACTGTGATGCAATTCAATACGAGGGCCTTGTGTTTGCTGCCACCACTCGTGGCACTGTTTTTGCATGGAATCGTTGTTTTGGTACGTTTGTCTTCCACCGTAATTATAATTGTTTCATCCACATGCATGCAGGTTAGCAAGTTTCCCTTTACTAATTGACCTTCTTCTTGTGTTTCCAAGGTCCTGTGAACATTCCACCACCTATACTTGAAGATTTTTAAAACCAAGGGGGAGATGATGATGGTGATGATCACGAGCATGAGGACGAGCAGCGCCCATATACTATTTGGTGCCTGGCAACTAATTCCGATGGATCACCTCTTCTCATGTGTATACATCCCACTGATGATGTTACTGCTAAGGAAGCAGGTGTAGTCTCCCATGGTCGCACTCTCCGGACCTATTCCAATACCCGTTGCATGGTATTCGGGATGGATACTAGTGTGCTAGCACCAACTCCTTCTCCCTGGTACATAATTGATAGTCTTGGAGAAAACTCGCTCTTCCTTGGACAAAACTATCCAATGATGGTGAAAGGCGATCCAGCTGCTGTTGACACAATGTTACTACCATTTATGAGAAGCAACTGTGTCTGTACCTCGGACATTTGGGTGGTTCCCTACCCTGGTACTGATATAGTAGGCCGCTTCAGCCTGGATGATTAGTCCTGCGTTGGTCTCCAGATCAACAATGGATGGCCCGTCCCAGAGAATCACTTGTGGTTCAAAGCAAGCGTTTCCAATGCCGAGGAATGGTTGAATTGAAGTTCATTTCATTGCTTGTTATTTGTTGTGTGGTGAAAACTTTAGTATTTATAATGTATCCTCGTTGTCGATGCGGGTTGATGACCTGTTGTACTATGTAATAAAATGATATGCCTGTGATAAACTTCCTAAATTTATGAATGGCTTTCGAGTTGCTTCTGTGAGTGAGTGGTGCGACAAGGCAAAAAAAATATTTTCCGAATACATAATTGTACGTGCATTGCAACAGGTTATCGGATGAGGCCAATCAACAATAGTAGTACACTATTTGTACTAGCTTCACATGCTTCGCGCGTCGTGCGGGTGTTTTTACTATAGCCATATTGTACATAACCAGCACCTCGAATCCTCGATACTAGTACTATATAGTAAGTAGTAGGAGTAGTAGAGTGGCATGGGCCAGAACAAGCATTCACGTCGAGGAGTACGGCATGCGCCACCAGCACGACTTCCATCTGACACCATATTTCTTGGAGTCCGTGCTAGAGCAATCTCTTCAACCTCATCGTTTCTCTAACTCAGCCATCACGCGGTGGGCGAGGTGGGGGTTTGCCGATAGTCAGTTTCCTTAACTGCGGTCCCACTTGTAAGGCCAACTGCAACGCACGACCCCAAACAGACCTCCGTTTTGCATGAACTCCAACGATAATTTTGACTAGAAAAGCAAGACCAACGAAAACAAGAACCACAAGAATACATTTTACTACTACTGTAAGTTGGATTAGTGCCTTCTCAATGCATTCATTGTTGATCTGCGGAGGCTCGATCTTGCGTGCTTCTTTCTTCTTCGAGTGTAAAGAAGTAGACGTTGCTTCCTCGCATCTAGTCTCATGTCTAGCCTCTATTCTAGTACTCCATCTGGTCCGTTTTTCTCTGCGTCTAAGCAGCAACACGCATACCAAGTAGGAGTATCACCAAGTGCACTAATCTCATCTATAGCCTCTATGCTAGCTAAAAGTGATAGAACATCTACTAAATTGCGCTCTATCAATATATGGATGTACTCTTCTTCCCAATACAAAAACTTGCATCCATTCTACTCTCTCCGTTGCACAATACATGCCTTCTATTTGTCAAAATATATATGTATCTAGACATGTTTTAGTATATAGGTACATCCATTTTTGGACAAATGGAAATCAAGTATTTTGGAACGGAGGGAGTACACAATAAATTTTTTAAGTTAGCACAACTAGTCTAATCCGAGAGCACAACCGAAGATTTGGTTGGGTTCTTCCTCCTTTTGCCAACACGTGGGACATCCATCATCCAGGTCGTGTCATGAAAGAAAATAGAGTGGTAGTTGAAGCCACGAGATGTGCATCTTGGGTTAAACTGTAAATAGAATCTTACTACTCTTGAATAAGTCCAAAAGCGGCCACCAAAGATCTTTCTTGGATTTTTTTTCATCACCAGCACGTCGAGGTGAAAGATGTGCAAGTTCAGTGGGTCCGCTTGCGTTTTCACTGACATGTGGGACCGCATGTGAGCAAACAGATGATGGGCTCCATGCGTCCGCTGGCTGGCTGAGAAGAGAGATAGAGGAGGGCTGAGCACGGACTGCAGGAAATTTGTTCTACGTACCTCAATATAGGCTCGATATAGTGGGGTGGCATGGGCCATAACTAGCATTCACGTCCAGCAGTACGACACACGCCACCCACACGAGTCCCATTCGACACCAATTTTCTTGGAGTCTGTGCTACAGCCATCTCTTCTCCCTCTTGTTTTCTCAGCCATCATGCGGTGGGCGGGGTGGGGGTTTGCCGATAGTCGGTTTGCTCAACTGCGGTCCCACTTGTAAGTGAAAATGCAACACCGCACGCATTCCCGCTTGAGCGGCGTGCCGGACCAACCATGTGGGGTGCGATGCAAACACGACAGGCTTTTCCTTTTGAACTTGTAACTTGTAAAATTTGGTTCTGCTCCATGGCGCGATCGATAGATAGAAAATAACGATTTTGCCTAGAGTAATGAGAAGTTTGGTTCTGGCATGCATGGAGTACGTACGAAAATTATGAAGTTGATGCGAAAGGTAAGATAATTACTGTAGTATCATATACTACTACATGGATTTGACGGAAAGATAAAAATATATACGGATCCATCAACGACATCCTCACGCCCTAGTGCGCCGGGTCACCAACCAACGTGTGAGGAGCAGCGGCGTTGGCGGCGAGCTCAACGTGCTTCTGAACAGTGCCGTCCAAGGTTGCCCTGTGGTCCAAGAAGGCCAGCATCCTATCGTCCTCCTCTTGCATGTAGTAGTCCTTGTGGACGATTTGCGTGTAGACGTGGGTGATTATGTCGATGGTGTATTGCTGCGCCAGGCGCTGCCCGGCGAGCGCGACCTCAAGGTGGACATTCTCAGGCGCGACAGCGGGCAGTCGCAGGGCCACCAGTGTGTCGAAGAGGTTGTCACCATAGTGGCCGTTGAGGGTGGCAGGCATCGCAGAGCCTGGGCGCGACGGCTGGAGGCTTACGTCAAAGTCGTCCGTGAGCTTCTTGACGACGGTGAACTTGTCGAGGAAACCGATGAGGACCTCGTTGAACAAGGAGACGAAGCTATCGTCCAAGAGGCCCCTCGCCCTGGCGGCCTCAAGCAATACTACCTGGAGACGTTCCTCATTGCCGGGCCATAGGCCGGTGTCGTGGACCATCTGGCACAGCCGGCTGATGCTCACGCTCATCGCCTCCATGGGTCTAGCTTAGCTTCTAGTCAACTGATCTTGCGATTCAAGTGATCACTCTTGCCCTTGGTTAGCGTGCGTAGGTGCGTAGGATTTCGTACTACTCCTCGGCCCTCTATTGCACCTGCCTTTGGCTGTATGATAGGTGGGCTAGCCACCCCATGGGACCACGTGTCATTCACCCAAAGGCAGTTGCCGTAAGTCAATGAAGCTGCGCCCCCCTCTGTGCCGGTGCAGTATAGTCATCTCACCGGACCTCTAGTTGGGGCCAAAGGAGAGAAGTTTGATGTTTACTGGTTTATTGGCCCCCTTTGCATTTTGCGCCAAGTTTTGACCTTTGATTTAACTAATAAAATGTTAATGCATGTAAACAAAAATGTTGTGTAAGTCACATTATGAAAACCAAATAATCCCAAAACACTTAGGCACGGTGCATTAACTCCCTCCTTGTTTCTTATTTCGTGACATATCAACCAATGAGAGATGTGGGTTGTGCATGCTTTCAATGACTTGAGACTACCCATGACATGCAATGTTTAGTTCATTGCATGTAATCCTATTAATACTCTAGTTAGCAAAAAAACATTAAGTTCTCTCGCCGATAGGAAAAAACACCATGCATTTATTTATAGAGGGAGTAGTACATTTTTTGTGACATGCATTACTAGATATTACTAGTCAAATACTAAAATCCAGATGGACGTGGTAGTACTCCTAAATCCAGACGGTGGTGCTACTAGTACTAGTAGTAGTACTACCAATGCAGTAGTAGGAGTACTAGCAATGTACTACCCGTTGGTCAAATTATTACGTGCTGCTCCTCACAGTGAAGTGACAAGAGCCTGCGCCGGAGATGACACCTGAGTATAGGCGCCATGTTCGGCATACCATAGTCAGCCTCACCGTCTGCAGTCACTATCATCATGGCTGTAGAGTTAGCCTGCTTACAACTAGCCCTGTTCGACATAATTTCCCGTGCGTAGATGCCTGTGCATTGGACGGAACACCAAGATTGGGGGTGGATGGCTCGGGCAGCGGCCATCGCGCCAGATTTTTCCACGGCCTTCTAGATGTGGTGGGGAGGAGATAAGGCTGATTGTGAGAGACAAGGAGTTGTTTGTAAATAGGGAACAAGTGCGGGCATCTTTTTGCAAAAATGGAGAAGCTTGGTTTGTATGCGTCAGATCTAGATCCGACGACTAATGGTGAAAGATGGGAGGCACAACATCATCACCAACTCAGGACCCGTTTGATTCGCAGGATTTTGAAAACGCAGGAATAGGACACGACAATATTACAAGTTTCAAACTGATATTACAAATGTTAGGAGTAATGCTGCACCTAGGAAGAGGGAATTACTAGGAAGTTTACATAAGAACTTTCGTTACTTTAGGTGGATGCAGCATTATCGTACAAACTAAAATCCACCGCCCTGACAAGTCACTAACGGGCAAATAAGTTTTCGAGTCTCTGGCCACTTGATGTTTCAAAAACAAATTCAGCTTCTGCGGAGACTTTGTCATTTAGGCTTAGACGCTTGCGGTGATCAGCATGCCATTCATTGTTGTGCCAGAGAACGCCAAACCTCATTACCTTGAGCACACTTGCCTCCAGAACAAAGAACATGGCCAATTTAATCTCAGATGTGCTGCCTCGGTAGTCGATCAAATCAATTTCTGTAAGATGGAGATCAAGGCATTCGATGAGATTGTTATAGTGTAGCACATTTTTCACTTTCGGGTCTTTTTTTATCTGTAAAAGAAGAGAACATATTAGAGCAGCTGGCTGCATAAGATTGCCGTGTCATCAAGAGGTACCAATATCATTCGCTCATACGATAGGGTTGGCTGGCTAGTGATATTTTTTCACTCTCTCTCTCTTTCTGTTTCCTCTCATTTAACTAGGAGCACGTGAAGAGCTTGGGCATTTGTTGCCTTCCACTATGTGGCCGATGCCATATTTCGCAAAAGTATGCCACATAATACGCATCGATGTCAAATCAAAAGATTTTGGCACCGCTCTCGCGATGTGAGAGAGTTGGCACCGCTGTGCACATAGACCCACATGTATAAACAAATCAATCAAACCAATTACACCAGCCTCTCACTCTCCCAAACAAGTGTTTTTTTATTGCCTCACTCCTCTCTCTCTCCCACGCAGTGTTTTTTTCATTGCGTGAGTTAATTTGGCACCGGAGCAAAGTAGGTGATCCAGATTGGGGCACCAGGTGAGCAATGGAGGGGCATCGATGCCAAATGCATCACAAGTGAATTTGGCACATGTTTTGGCCTACATAGCCCACTTTTGTACTCCCTCCATCCCAAAATTCTTGTCTTAAATTTGTCTAAATACGGATGTATCTAGTTACATTTTAGTGTTAGATACATCCGTATCTAAACGAATGTAAGACAAGAATTTTGGGACGCAGGGAATACTACCTCGTATTTAGTATAAAATTTTGACCATAGATTTACCTAAGAAAATGCCAATGCATGTCACTAAAAATTACACCATTTGAAATTATGTTCAAATACGAATCCAATGATATAGTTCTTAGTGACATGCATTAACATTTTGTCAGTTAAATCTATGGTCAAATTTTGATACTACAAAATTGAAAGAGTAAACCAGGATGGAGGTAGTAATTGCTCTTAGGGTAACCATAGAGTTACTGGAGTAGTCTAAGTTACTTTCCACTATGACTATCCTAGGCTACTATAGTAGTACAGCATAAAAATGATGCATGTGATCACGTGAGAAAAAAATACTAAAAACATTTCTTTCAGTGCAGTGCGTAGATGCAGTTTTGAACACTACACTTGTCATTGTAATTTGGGAAAATTACAAAAAAATTGAGCTACATTGTGATTACCGTTTACTTATAGCAAAGAAGTTTCACCTTGATGAGTAGCTTCTCCATGCACGGAAAGCATGTAAGGAATCCAACAACTTGATCCAGATTGGGGCCGATAGATTTTAGTGCTAAGATCTTCACTATGCGCATGGACTGGGTCAAGCTTGTGGGAATCATTTTCTGGAAGACGGTCGTAAATACATCAAGAAGAAATTTAAAAATGTGAATTTCAAGAAGAGGAGAAGAAGATGAGTGTTGTACCTGAACGATTACGGATCCAATAAAGAGTTCGGAGACTTTGGCAGATGAGTACACCAACGCTGTCAATTTCGGCGCGTCAATGACCCTGATTTTTGTTGGACCTTCTAGATCCGATACAAGCAATCTCTCAAGAAAAGGCGCATTCTCAATGACCATAACGTGGAACAGCTGGAGTGATTCTTCCCAATTGATGTCTTGTTGCGGGGCCAGCAATACACATAAATCCATCAGAGATTCGTCGAGGCGATGTGGAGGCTAATGAACCCGTGGATGTGCTCAATACGAAGGTACTCGAGTGCAGTATAGCTGTGGAGCAGGTGCTCCATAGCCTTCTTCAAGATGAGAACGTCGAAGAGGTCGATCTGCTTGAGTTGAGGGAGAAGAAGGGCGGGCGCGACATTAATCTGGGGAAGATAGCAGGCGCGGCACAGCGTTGGCGTGAGGCGGAGCGCGGACGGTGGCAAAGAGTGACATCATCCAGCTTCATAGCTGAGCTCCTCGAGCTGATCTAGGGAGGGGGATAAGAACCACTCGTCGAACTTGGGTTGGACCTTGCAGTTGGTACTGAACATGCGGATGTCAAGGCGTCTGGCTGGCCCAGGGTGCGATGAAAGGATCTTGGAGACTGCGGCCATGCGTTTGCAATCCCCGTCGCAGAGGCAGCTGTCGACAGTGAGGTTGAGGGGGACGCAGCGCCAGAGGGGGCGCCACCGCCGGGAGAGCAGGGCGGTCCGCACGGCAGATTTGGTGGGTAGGAGGCCGATGATGACGAGCAGCATGTCGTCGGGGAGGCTGCTGATGAAGTCCAGGCTCGCCGGATGCGGTTTTGGCTCGAGCTGCCTCCGCTTGTTGGCTGCCTCGCCGTCCATCTCAACCGGCGGCGACGCCGGTGTACACGTGTGCTGCTGTGTGTTGTGTGCTGGGTGTGCGCGAGCGCGTCCTTCTGTGCATGCCGCCGCGTAGTGGTGAATTGTGCGCAAGTGCGTCCTTCGCGCGCAAGAAGTTTGTCCTCAATGCGCCCTCAATTTACTAGCGTGTGGGGTGCTACCCCAAGTGGTTTCAACTTTGTTTACTTCACCGCGTGTCAGATGGGCCTCTAGTTTACTTATTTTCACCCACTGCCACATGGGCCAGCACACCAAGATACAGAACACGAGCTGACAACGCAGCATGTGGATTGGTTGGCTGGTCAACTAAATAATATACGGAGCTATACGCTGAAACAATGAGCATATAATCCGTCGGTATAGAGAGTTCGAGTGAGAGGGGAGGCCCGTGAGAGATAGCAGAGAGAGAGAGAAAGAGCTACTCCCTCCGTTCGATAATGCAGTTCCAACATTTTTTTTAAGTCAAACTTTTGAAACTTTGACCAAGTTTATAAAGAAATTACTTATATCTACAATACCAAAGATAAATGATAGTATGAAGTAAGTACATGTTGTGATGAATCTAATGATCGTTCCAGATGTAAATGTTTTTCTCCACATATACCTGGTCAAACTTTTCTGAGGTTTGACTTTTCAAAACATCCATATGCTTATGGACATGATAGAGTCCCTAACGAGAGAGAGAGAGAGAGAGAGAGAGAGAGAGAGAGAGAGAGAGAGAGAGAGAGAAAGTGCGTGTGCGTGTGTGAAAGAGACATGGACAACACACGATAAAAGTAGAGAAAAAGCGTGCGTGTCTTATGCAAACATATCATACATGCATCTTCGACAACGGAGGCAAGGTGAGGAGATAGTGTGTGGTTGTTTGGAACCGAGAGAGGAAGACCCCTAGCACGTGGCCAAGAGGGGTCTGACAAACAAGGGAGAGAGGTCGAGAGAGACGTACGGAGAAAATGCAGACATGGGGAGGAGAGAGTGTATGTTTGTCATAGAGAGATCCCCTGGAGATCGTGATGGGACTACATGGGTGGGAGATCGAGTGACAAGGTGTGTGCGCGATAGAAGATGCCCCGAGAGATATCGAGATAGACGTATGGATGGAAGGAGACAATACGTGTGTTCCTGATGGCTAGTAAGAGATAATCATACTTAGGAGGGGGGGAGTGCTTGCGCCAATGGCCCTGTTTGGATACTCTAACTCAGTTAGAGGTTAGAGTTAGATTCTAACCCTGAACTAACGCTGAACTAACTCTAAGTAAAGAGGTGTTTGGATGGCAGGGTTAGATGGAGCGCGGATACGGCGAGGCACCTTCACGGGCGGTGCGAGAGGGAGGGAGAGGACAAGAAGCTTCGAGGAAGTGGGGAGGGATCTGCTACGGGGAGAGCTAGAGAAAAAAGTGTTTATTAGTGGCCCCGAGAAGAACTAACCCAAATAAGCACCTCTTGGATGGGTTAGTTTTTTTGGATGGGTTAGATGCATCTAAACCAAACTAACCCTCCTGTTTGGATCTTTTTGGGTTAGTTGACTCCAAACTAACCCAAACTAACTCTAACCCATGGATCCAAACAGAGCCTATGATGGAGTGAGGGATTATGGTACTTAGGGGGGTGCGTGTCACATGGAGAGGGAACAAGGGCGGAGAGTGTTGGATGGGTCTATATGTATAGCGCGAGTGAGACATGTGTATGTGTGAACCAGGGAGATATAAGGCCAGTTTGGCTTGCGTCCTGAGCATCTTTTGCGTGGCCTGGGGTTGTGGCTGGATTTCATGCATGCTTGTTTGGTTGCTACCCTGTGAAAAAGAAAGCCCGCCTGGCCTGGGTTCCCTTGCACTTTAATTAGCCTGGCTGAACTCCAGACACTGCAAGTAGCCTGGCCCAGGCGACCGATTTCAAACGCCTGGCCGTGCCTGGTCGTGCGGCCACGAGGCTAACAGCAACATGGATGGATATTAGCATTAAATAATTGATGCATGGATTGATTGATGGGATGTTGATGCTTTGCCTGGCCCAGGCATGAACCAAACGCTTCAGCACCACACAAGCCTGGCCAGGCAGAAATATTTTACATCTCACGTCCACACCAGGTAGTACCGGCCATCAAGGCATGAGGGTCAGGTCACGAACCAAACTGACCAATAAAGTTTGAGAGAGATTGAGGAGCCCCGATAAGGCTGAGTGGTGCGTCAGATAGCTGAGAGGGGGAAAGAGATATTCCATCCGCTCAATAATGCAGTGCATGTAAATTTTTTAGAAGTCAAACTTTGGAAACTTTGATCAGGTTTACGCAAGTGTTATTTATATCTACAATACCAAAGATACATCATACAAAACTACATCTCATGGTGAATCTAATGGTATATGTTTGCCGTACTAAATGTAATTCTTTTTCTCCACGTACATGGTCAAACTTTGTGATGTTTGACTTTTCAATAAATCTATATGCTATGGACGGAGGAGAGTGCATCAGTCGAGACAGATCAAGTCCGTGTGAAGGAGAATGAGTAAGTGTGCAAAAAGAGTATGTGTGTGAAAGAGAAAGTGACAACAAACGATAAATTAGAGAGAGAGTGTGTTTTTTCATTTCTTATGCGAACATATCACGCATACATCTCCGAGATGGAAAAGCGAGGCGAGGAGATACACGAAGATAGCTAGTGTGTGATTGTTTGCAACGGAGAGAGACACCCCTATAGCACATGTCCAATAGAGGTCTGGCCAACAAGGAAAAAAGGTCGAGAGGGACACATGGATGGCATGGACGCATGGGGAGGGAGAGAGGGTGTGTTTGTGATAGAGAGATCCCCTCGAGATCGTGAGGGGACTATATGGGTGGGAGATCGAGGGAGTGCGTGCGTGATAGAAAGATGCCCCAAGAGAAATCGAGATAGACCATGCACATGTTTGTGATGGAGACTAAGATTAGCTAGTCATATAAATATAGGGGGGACTGCGTGTGCCTCCAATTGAGTGAGAGACCATCATACTTGGCTAGCTAGGCATGAGATTGTCTGTGTGTGTGTGTGCGTGTGAGATGGAGAGAGAACGAGGGAGAGAGATAGAGTTTTAGATGGGCCTATCAAGTGCGAGTGAGATATGCATGTGTATGTGTGACCCAGGTGGATGGAGAGTTTGAGAGAGGGGGGAAGAGCTCCGAGACGACATAGTGGTGCGTGAGAGAGTTACGGGCAAAGAGCCAAGGAATTTGTGTGCGTACGATGAGTGCACCCAAGATATCTAGCTTGGACTAGCTAGAGTATCATACATAGTGTGCGAGAGAGACCTATAGATGGTGTATATATGAATGCGAACTAGAAAGACCCCCCCACACACAGAGAGAGAGAGAGAGAGAGAGATGGAGAGAAAGGGAGAGGGACCAACAAGGTTTTTGTGTCGGATGCATGCGACAGAATTGAAGATTGTCGGCGAGAGAGAGTGAGAGAGAGTGAGAATAGGAGTCCGAGAGAGGGGGAGGTCGCATTTATGCATCAAAGACTGATATAAACCATGTTTCGATATAAACTTGCATTCAAATATTTAAATTGGAGAACATGTTGTCTGCAATCCACACATGAACGGATATACACGTATATCAAACAAGTTCATTAATTTGACTTTCAACATGTTCACGGAGTACTATAATACTGTACAACATGCTACTCGATTGAGGTGTTCAATTTTGGATTTAGTTCACTATTTTGACCTACTGAACGAGCTAGTTCATTGAATCGAGATATTTCATTTTGGGTTTGGTTCGCGTTTTTGAGTGGGTCAACTATTTGTCATATAGTAAATCGCTAGCAACGAGCATGTAAAAACACATTACTCCTGAGCATCATCTCTCCATCTAAAAAAGAAGTGGCAAGCTAATATTTCAAAATTTAATTCGAATCAACTTGGTAAGGTAGACGTGGATGCTCGTTCTCCCAAAATTTGAACGAACCGTTAAACATCCTCTCTGCTCGGTGGAATTCGCCCGAGCAAAATAAATGGGAGACACGAAATTACCGTCCTATGTGGGACATCGAGGGTAGGTTCGTAACTTCATCCAAGCGCGCCTTCTCGTCGGCCAAAATGACATGTGCCGAATAATTCATAAACCATGGTTGGCAAAACACGCTCTCCTCGCCCGAAATAGCTCGCGCCCACTATTTCAAAACACGCTCTCCTCGCCCGAAATCGCTCGCGCCCACTATAGTTCAAAACACGCCCTCCTCGCCCGAAATCGCTCCCGCCCACTATTTGGGGAGAAGCAAAGTTACTCTACTATCCCCGACCCTCAGTACACAGACCCAAGCCGAGAAGCCTATAGGCAAGGGTAGAACTGTAACTCTCCCTCACATTTCAGACAAATGTGTCCGTAAGACATGGTTCCACTCCCCTCCCAATTCCCCCCCGCCCGCCCCCATTCATACCTCGTGGGCGCCAAATCACCTTCTCCTCGGGAAGCTCCCTTCTCCCGAGCCGCGAAACCTCATCCCCACCTCCATGGCGCCCCCACCGCACCAATTTCACAGCCGCCTTCCTCCCTAATGCCGGAGACGCTGTCCAATTGCCGTCGTGCACTGGGCTGTGTGCCTCTTACTCCGTGCTATTGGTGCTGCCTCAACGACGGCCACATGAACCGTACCGGAGCCGATTCACCCCCGCCGTTGTTCACGGCGCCGGAGCGGCTCCAACTTCGGATCCGTCGAGAGTCCTGGCGCTGCTTCCGCGTAGCCGTCGACCGTCACGACATCGCTCTTTCCCTGCCGCCAGTCGCCACCGCAACCGCGCCGGCCTCACCGACTCGGCAGCTGGACCTGCCTACTTCACCATGACGCCAGATAGGTCGCACCCTCATCTCCAATCACTTTATTTAGGCGTCAGTTGTCTAAATTTTTATTCTGGGCCAATCGATTCCCAATGGGAAGCAGCACCCCTCGAGGTGGTGGAGTTCCTAGGCTGCCGGTTGGCTGGTGTCTAACATAAGGGTGCGGGGCCGCAAGTTTGCCACTGAAGCAGCGCTTAGATGGCTATCTTTTAGAGTTGCGTGGGTTGAAGGTACTGCCGCCGGATCTGGATGACGGGGAGTCTTTGTGGATTGGCTCGGGGGCGGCGCAACCACGACAGTGCGGTGGGGCGGGGAGCGGGGTTTTGGCCGGGGCCACGGATGGCAGAGGCAAGCTGCTCTGTCGTTGGTCGCTGGCTCTTCGGGGAAGATTCCGAACAGTGTTAGCCGGGAGGCACAAGACGGCCATCAAGCCATCCGGCGTAGATCGGACATTACCAAAATAAAATAAAATCGTGTGACCCCAATTTAGTCTTCAGTCAATAGACGTGTGACCACTCTCGTACCTTGCTGTTGATCTCTTAGTGTATTTCTTCAGATCAAAGAGATATGTCGTTCTTAACATTATGCGTTATCTGCATCTTCAGACACACCGTCTTCCGACTCACCGCAGCTGCTCCAACAAGGGAAGCATACACCAGAAGGGAGCTACAGTCCCCACTCAACAGTTCCCTGCATCGAATGCGCGTGCCCGACATGGAGAGCCACAACAACTGCAGGGCCATCGACAAGTCAGCACATGATGCTCACTCCTATGGATGGCATCCAGATAGATTGTACCCTCATCTTACTTGTGTGCAACATTTATGGCTTTGTTATTCATCTAAGCATGGAAAATAGATCATCACATTTCACTGTATATTCATGCTGATTTCTTACGGGTCTTGTTCAGGAGTTCACGCTGTTCCATAGTTTAGCTAAGATACTTGTTCTTTACGTAACGTTGTTCCATAGTTATCATCCATCAGCCAATGCTATCCCACAGGCTGGTGATTATAGTATTATACCACTTCTAGTATTACCTATGTTATTCTTTAATACTTTTGTGTGCCATCTAGTTAATCTCGAGTACAAATAATACATATTCTGTAGCTTTCATCTGTGTTCTCCCTTTAGTTTATGAGACCTGTTGCTGCTAGTTAACCCCAGTCCTACTATTTATGTCGTCTCCTACAGGCACTCATTACATAAATCTAACTACTAGTTGTCTTCCATGCATGTCAGATATAATTGCACACACTGATATATCCACAAGAACCTCACGGAGCAATGTAAAGGCCAATAAACTTGATGTCAATGATACCCAATATGATGGAACATGTAAAGGCAGTTCTTCAGATGACTTGCAGAAAGATGATGAATCCTCTTCACCCCACAAGGTCCTTGCTCTAACTTGGCCTGTGATATGGGTACAACATGCATATAATGTCCTGGAGTGTATCTACTCTGTTGCAATGCCATGTGCTTAGCATGCTGATCATGCATGTAAATATGTCATGCCTTCCTGTTTTTCAGTACCTATTCCATTCATGATAACATGTTTTCAAATTCAAGTACTATCATTCTACTCTATCGCAATGCCATCTGCTTAATTTGGACATCATGCTTCTGAATATCTTATGCATTGTTATTCATCAGTATGTACTTCATCTGTCTGCCATACCATGTTTTTTTACATTGAAGTGCTGTTCTAGTGCTCTGTTGCGATGCCATCTTATTTTCCCAATCATACACGTGTACTTAGTTATTTCTGTATGTATTCCGCTAGCATATAGTTTTACATTCAACTAGTGTTTTTTTGCTGTGTTGTCCTATCGTATCCCTAGCTCTTACACCATACTCCCTCCGTCCGGATTACATGTTGCCGAAATGGATAAAAAAGGATGTATCTAGAACTAAAATACGCCTAGACCCATCCATTTTTTTCCGGATGGAGGGAATACATGTCAATATGTCATGCCTTTCTATTCTTTAGTACCTATTCCATCTCTCTACTGTCGCATGTTTTATAATTAAAGCACCATTCTTCTATACAAGGCATGCAAGGGGAAGACGACTATGTTAGAATCTGAAGGGTTACAAACAAGGCTTTTGCAAAAGATCCAAATGCCAGGAGATAATAAACCAACTCCAGTTTTTATAGATACCGCTCCAGCACAGAGAAACCCAACTCCTACTGATAATAAGCAGATTCCAGTGGCCAAAGAACTAGTCCGCTCCAGTCCAGCAAAAATATGTCAATTCAATTCTAAGAAGCGTGTGCGTATCCTTGCATCATGAAATTTTATAGCACGCTGATCATATTTTCTACATGTTTCTTACCCATCTCTCTTTTAGAAAATAAGCTTAACAGATAGAAGAATTTCTGCAATGGTATCATTTATGAGGAAAGATTCTTCCAGGAATTCTCTATGCTCCAATGTAGATGTAAGTACCTATTGTATATCACTATATTTATACATCAGCATGTATTTTGTTAATTGGCGTGAATCCAACCTTTATCTGATCTAAATTTAGTTGTAGAAAAATGTATGATTAAAGGCCACAATGTTGATTTTTGTAAGGAAAACTGCCTGGTAGTTTTGCATCCTGAGCTGCATGAGTGTACTATCTCATATCAGTGGGTTTGAATACTTTGGTTCTGCAGTGGGTTTTTCAACCTGTCGTATCCCTAGCTCTTACATCATACTCCCTCCGTCCGGATTAAATGTTGCAGAAATGGATAAAACTGGATGTATCTAGAACTGAAATGCGCCTAGACCCATCCATTTATTTCCGGATGGAGGGAATACATGTCAATATGTCATGCCTTTCTATTCTTCAGTACCTATTCCATCTCTGTTGTAGCATGTTTTATAACTAAATCACCATTCTTCTATATAAGGCATGCAAGGGGAAGACGACTATGTTAGAATCTGAAGGGTTACAAACCAAGTCTTTGCAAAAGATCCAAACGCCAGGAGATAATAAACCAACTCCATTTTTCATAGATACTGCTCCAGCACAGAGAAACCCAACTCCCACTGATAATAAGCAGATTCCAGTGGCCAAAGAACTAGTCCGCTCCAGTCCAGCAAAAGAATGTCAACTCCATTCTAAGAAGCGTGTGCGTATCCTCGCATCATGAAATTTTATAGCATTCTGATCATATTTTCTACATGTTTCTTACCCATCTCTCTTTTAGAAAATAAGGTTAAACGATAGAAGACTTCCTCCATTGGGATCGTATTTGAGGAAAATATCTTGCGGGGATTCTCTGTGCTCCAATGCTGATGTAAGTACCTATTGTATATCACTATATTTTTACATCAACATGTATTTTGTTAATTGGCGTGAATCTAACCTTTATCTGATCTAAAATTAGTTGTAGCAAAATGTTAAAGGCGCCAATGTTGATTTTGGTAAGGAAAACTGCCTGGTAGTTTTGCATACTGAGCTGCATGAATGTACTATCTCATATCACGCACATTACTGAATTGTAGTGCTTCTCTGGTTGCCCATTCATTCATTGTGTCAATGTTGCTTTCGTACTACCTTACCTGGCTGATAATAGCTATGCCAGGTTGTGTTAATTTGGTGTAGGCTTGTTGCCCAAACGTTCATTGTGTCAATGTTGCTTTCCTATTATCTGACTTGGCCAATGATAGCAATGCTAGTGTGTTAATTTTGTGCAGGCTGCTGAAGATAAGAAGACAAACTCTGAAAACAACAAGGCAACCCCATTGTTTCTTTCCAGTAAATCTAGGCCAGGTAATATGGCAATAACTCATGATTAATCTGTTTGGTTCTCGTCCTAATTTATGTTATGATGTAGTGGTCGAGACACTCTCCACTATCAATAATACAAGCCTGCCAAAATCGCCATCTGAATCTGTTCAGTATCCTCTGTCTCGAATGCAACAAAATAAATGTATGTTTGTGAACCAATTAATGGCTGAAGCAATGATGGAAATGGTGGATGAATCAGAGGTGCAGAGTCGTGCGACACAATAACTGATCAATGTTTTTAGAGACAATGTACCAAAGCAGCAAGAACTTGCCCATATGCTTATGGGCGTCATCTATGCTGAGGTTGCAGATTGTGACGTTGTAGATGGTTAGGTTCTGCTCATTTATTTGCACTGGCATCAATCTTTGATTGCCTAGTGGATGTAATTTCCTGTAATATATGCTGGATGTGCAACGTTATTCCCTGTATGTCGTACCTTTGCTTGATCGGTTTTGGTCCTGTGCATAATTTCTCGTCGTAATGGGCTCAAATTATCTAATTTGGCCTAAAGACATGTACGAACTTTTGTGGGCCCATTAAGTTAATGGGCCGTTACTAGGCCAAAAGTTAATGGTCGGCCCTCTTACCTCCCGGGTCGTTAACAGGCCGACATCAAAGCGGGCAACAGGTGGCCCCAATTTATTTCACGGGCCGTTAACAGGCCGTTACTAAGTTTGGGCTACATATGGCCCAACTATACTGTAGGCCTTTAGCAGGCCGAAAGAGACAACGGGCTTGTACTAGACCATGAAGACCATGGGCCGCTAAGAGGCCGAAAGTCAGATCGTATTGTAAATGGCCCAACTGTGTTGTGGGCCTTGAGCAGGCCGAAAGAGAAACCGGGCTGGTATTGGATCATGAAGGGCATGGGCTGTTAAAAGGCCAAAACTAAGGTCCGACTACAAATGGCCCGACTCAATTATGGTCCGTTAACAGGCCGAAAGGCACACAGGGCCGGGAATTGGCCCAACACTTAAATGGGTCGCTAAAAGGCCAAAACTCAGGTCCGACTACAAATGGCCCAACTGATTTATGGGCTGTCAACAGGCTGAAAGTGACACCGGGCCAGAAATTGGCCCAACACATAAATGGGCCGCTAAAAGGCCGAAACTCAGGTCCGACAACAAATGGCCCATCAGATTTATGGGCCATCAACAGGCTGAAAGACACACCGGGCCGAAAATTAGCCCAACATTTAAATGGGTCGCTAAAAGGCCGAAAGATGTACATCCTGAAAATTGGCCCATCCATTAAATGGGCCGTTAACAGGCTGAAATCTCATCGGGCCGATATTGAGCCCAAATATATAGCGGGCTGTTAACGGGCTCGAACTGACGATGGGCTGCAATGGTGTCAAATCTTTAACGGGCCATTGACGGGCCGAATTGGCACATCTCGTATGGGCCGTGGGCTTAAATGGACCTGACACAAGTAGGCCTTATATGGGCTGGCCTGCTAATTTTTACTGGGCCGACCTTTTTCACCGGAATGCGCCATTGTTGGGTCGTGCCATGTGTTAACCTATCATAGGCGCCTCCTGTCCAATGAGTGGATGACATCTGTCCCAACGGTGAGGCAACACGTGTTTCCTGCGGCCAATGATGATTTTACACGTGGAAAATCCCCATTGGTCCGGGCTGTTAACGGGTTATCGGATCCAAAACCTGACCCGATAGCTTAACGGTGTTCCGTTAAGGTGGATGCCACGTGTCGGTCACCCTTGACGAAAGCACTTCTGTGACGGGCGATTTATTGTCATGGAAGTGGACACTTCCGTGATGATAATTTTGGTAATGTCATGGAACACTTCTACGATAGCACATGTATGACTATCTTGATTCTGTCATAAAATCGTCATGGATGTACATGCATGACAAAAAGCGCAACCTAGTGTGACAAACACGTATCATCATGGAAGTGTATTTTTTTTGTAGTGTCTGGAGCTCGTCTTCTTCGACCGTGTAGGAGTTGGGTGTTGGTTTGAGTGCTCTCGGCTGTGCGATGGGTCGATGTTCTGTGATGGTTTGATCATGACGACGAGGTGCTGGGGTAGCGACGGTGTGACCCAGACTATTCGGCCAAATCCGATGGTTGGGTGGGAGTTGTGCGACGGTTTGGATGAAAATCCTAGTCGACTTTGGTTGGAGCTGGTGACGGCGGCGCTCGTGGGTGTCGTTTCCCTCCTTGGAGGCGTCGCCAAGGTGTGTCGACATCTCCCCTTCTCGGTCGGGTTGTGGTCTCCGGGCGAAAGCCTTGGTCCGTTGCTGGACCGGCGATGGCGACGTCTTGGCGTTGTTACTCTATTGAGAGCATCGCAGGTGAAGACCTGGCTTTGAGGTCTTGTGGTGTGATTCTCTGGTGCTGCCGCTGGCCCGAGTTGATCTTCGTGGGTGCTATGTACATAGTTGCCGATGCTCCCAAGACGATGGCGTTATCGAGACCGACCGAGTCCCGCTACCCACTCGTCGTCTCCTCTTAGGCATTCAAGGGTGGTAGTGCGTTGGCGAAGGGAGTCCAGCTGTAGTTGTTGCTCTTGTGGTGATCGACATTTGTTGTGACGCGGCAGGATGATTGGTTTAGGGCAGACCCTTTTGTGTTGTGTTTGCAATTGTCGTGGTGGCTAATCTGTTGATTAGCTTGGTTGTGGTGTTCTTGCTACACTTGTTGTTCACAATAAGTTGTAGTGTCTTGTAATTCAACTTATGACTTCTATAAAAATATGGTACGTCTAGGCGTACCCTAAAAAACCTTGTGAACAAAGTTTTTCTTTTTTTATTAGGGAGAATTCAGTGATATTTATCTCTTCTCTACTACTTAAAAAAGGAGTAAGGTTTCTTTTCCTGCCGTTGGACCACGTTCTTCCCTCCCTTTTGTCCGCCTCCCTCACGATCGGTTTCCTGCCCCTTCGCCGCACATTTATTCTTTCTCGTGAAAAGAAGCCCACCAGAAAATATGAGACCTCCAGATCCAACTCTCTCTTGATCCTCATCCCGATTTGGCCGTCTCTATCATTGTCGACGCCATCTACCCTTCTCTTTTTGGTCGAAGTGATGGATGAGATCGTTGTCCTCCACCGATGTCGCGTGCCTGCATCCTGCCTGCGACTTCATCCCGGTCTCGCCGTCTGCCGTTCGTCGTCCACCGGCTTCGTCCTGGTCTTCAAGCTCCTATCATCTCTCTCCCTCTCGAGCCTCCCGATCCATCGCAAGTTTCTCTCTTTCCCGTGCGCTGACACCAAATCATGGACACCGACAACTAGACCTAGGGCTCCGACAACGGTGGGACATGGGCGGCTGATCCGTTTCCCCTTTCCCTTCTTGCAAGGGCCCTCCCTCATCTCATTTCTCGTTTCTGCTGAGTCAGCCAAATGATGGTTGTTAAGGATGTTGGGGAGGCAATTCCGGGAGGGTGTGGGCACGCAGCTACCTAAGGCCCTAACGACGACCTAAGCAACTCGTTGCTTGCCTGCATCTGTGGTGTTGATATCCGCCCTGATTGATGCGTACGTGGTGCTTGTAATATGCATGCGGGTGTGGTGTTGGTATTGCCCGGCCTGAGGGATGCAATAGCTACAAATTGTTGTCCCCTCTCTGACGCATGTAATTCATCGATGCATGCATGATTTGTACTGACATGTCCCCTATCTTTTGCATAATTTTCATGACAACCACCAAATAGGAGCAGCCCTTGGTGATTTAGACAAAGTTCACGCCCAAGAGGATCACTGGGTGGCCATGAGAGGTAGCAAACGAACAACATGTATCTCGCCCTATATCGCCAATATAGGTCAGTAATTTTTTCTCCTACATATGTTTTAGTTAGTGAAGTACTTCTTTTGAACATCACATTGTTTTGCTGCTTTAACGATTGATTTTCCTACACTTTAACAATTATTATAGGGCAGAAGGTTTCACCAAGTCGTCTTATTCTCATAGCTGCTCCCTCCACAATTTCATATCGCTTATTTTTTGGAAAACATAAATTTCTTGTTCAAGGGAAACACAATGCTATTGTACATATACTTATATTGGATATATATGAGTACAAGTCATAAGTTGTTGTAGCTATGCCTACGGAAGATTTCACTACATTGAGCGAACATACTTTAATGTTTACATCACTTACTGTAGTTGAATTCTCATATTAATTTTTGCACCAAATTTTCTATGACATGACTTGTTGCTTAAACAATGTAATTTTGAGGAATTGGGGACAAAAGCAACAAGTGTGTGGACTCAAAAGTTCTGTGTGAGCTCATAATGGTAGCCTTGGCAAAAAGCTCACGAAGATAAGGGCGTAGCTGTCGATCTGCTCGAGATGGCCAATCGAGTTGGCACGCAATGCGAAGCCGCCGAATACAAAAAATTGGCTGGGGAGAAAAGTCTCCCTCAAGGCGTTATTGTTGTAGATGATTGATGGAGCCATTGAGCCTTCTAGTGACAGCATAGTGGAACTCTCAACGAAAGCACCAATGTCGGTGTCAAAACCGGCAGATCTCGGGTAGGGGGTCCCAAACTGTGCGTCTAAGGATCAAAGGTAATAGGAGACAGGGGACACGATGTTTACCCAGGTTTGGGCCCTCTTAATGGAGGTAATACCCTACTTCCTGCTTGATTGACTTTGATGAGTATAGGGGTTACAAGAGTTGTTCTACCTCAAGATCGTAATGGCTAAACCCTAGATGTCTAGTCTATATGATTGTGATTGCCTCTACAGACTACGCCCTCCGGTTTATATAGGCACTGGAGGGGACTAGGGTTGTACAAAGTCGGTTTACAGAGGAAGGAAACTATACATCCGGACGCAAAGCTTACAAGCCACGCAAAGGAGAGTCCCATCCGGACATGGGAGAAGGTCTTCTATCTCGTATCTTCACGGCCCATCAGTCTGGCCCATGTCACATAGGCCGACTCCCCGAGGACCCCATAGTCCAGGACTCCCTCAGTAGCCCCTGAACCGGGCTTCAATGATGATGTATCAGGCGCGCAGATTATCTTCAGCATTGCAAGGCAGGTTCCTTCTCTGAATACTCCAAAGTAGTCCTCCGCACATGATAATTGTATCCGGCTCTGTTTAATAATTACAAGCTTAAGCTGTAAGGGCAAAAATACTCAAAACAAAGTAAGTCACGTCATAGGCGATTTTTTCGGCGAGGCGTTATGTCCTGACCTTGTTAGTATTCTGAACCATTTTACAGCCCCCGCTTCGTGTTTCGAGGCACGGTCATAGGCACTCTTGTCAAAGTAGGAATCGTGCCCCCTTATCACGGGATTCTCATCAATAGGGGTTTGGGTAATCCAACCGTGCCGTTCACACGTCCCCTTGGGAATAGGTGAGATTTAAGGCTTATGAGGGGACGCTTGATATCCACTGCCTTTATAAGAAGATAAGGATCCGTCTTTTTACCCCACGCCTTCTTCCTCCTCAGCCCATCTGCCATTCGAGTTCCAGTGCCCAAGTTCCAATCTTTTCCACCGCCACCAAACACTCTTAGCCATGTCCGGATCTGGAGCGCAGGGCAAGTGGATGGCTTCCTCTGTTACAGAGGAGAACATCAAGGAGCTCCGGGAAGCTGGGTACTTGGTCGCGGACATAGTCCACCTGCTCCTTGCCAAGAAGCAGATCATTCCCCCCGGAGCCTAATGAGAGGGTAGTGTTCATTTCCCATTTCCTCCGCGGACTAGGGTTTCCCCTCCATCCTTTCGCCCGCGGTCTCATGTTTTACTATGGGCTAGATTTCCACGATCTAGCCCCAAATTCCTTCCTCACCGTTTTGGCGTTTATCATCATGTGTGAGGCATTCCTCCGCATCCCTCCCCACTTCGGCCTATGTCTCAAGGTATTCAATGTGAAACCGAAGGTGGTTGAAGGTCAACACGCGGAGTGCGGCGACGCCATGGTGAGCAAACTTCCCAACATCACCTTGCCAAAGGGGACCTTTGTGGAGACTGTCAAGGGATGGCAGCAGGGGTGGTTCTATATCACGCAACCCCGCGACACCACGTGGGCCGCCACTCTCGAGTTCAAATCTGGGCCTCTAATGCGGCTTACCTCATGGATCAAAAATGTGCCCGATGAGGTGACGACACTGCAGAGTTGCATCAAGGGAACCAAATGGGTGTTTCGGAATAACCAAGATGAAGATGGACATGTTGTATGCAATAAGGCTCGTCTCATCGCTCAAGGCTACACTCAAGTCAAAGGTATGGACTATGGTGAGACATATGCCCCCGTTGCTAGACTTGAATCCATTCGCATCTTACTTGCTTATGCCAATCATCATGATATCACTTTATATCAAATGGACATTGAAAGTGCGTTTCTTAATGGTGAAATTGAGGAGGAAGTTTATGTTAAACAACCTCCCGACTTTGTTAATCCCAAGAAACCCGATCATGCATATAAACTTCACAAAGCTCTTTATGGTCTTAAACAAGCTCCTAGAGCGTGGTATAAATGCTTGACTAAGTTCCTTATTGAAAAAGGCTTTGAGATTGGAAAAAATGATTCTACACTTTTTACTAAGAGGGTTAATGGTGAATTATTTGTGTGCCAAATTTATGTGGATGATATCATATTTGGTTTGACTAACCCTCATTTTAGTGAAAAGTTTGGAAGGCTAATGTCGGAGAAGTTTGAGATGTCTATGATGAGTGAACTCAAGTTCTTTCTCGGTTTGCAAATCAAGCAAACAAAGGAGGGTACCTTTGTTTCTAAAACAAAGTACATCAAGGACTTATTCAAGAAGTTCAACATGCAAGAATGCAAAGGTATGAGTACACCCATGCCCACTAGTGGACATCTTGACTTGACAAAGGATGGCGAACCGGTTGACCAAAAGGTTTACCGCTCTATGATTGGTTCTTTGTTATATCTATGTGCCTCCCATCCCGATATTATGCTAAGTGTGTGCATGTGTGCACGATATCAAGCGGCCCCCAAAGAATGTCATCTTATGGCTGTGAAAAGGATAGTAAGATACTTAATTCACACACCAAACTTTGGCATTTGTATCCTAAGAGGTCTTCTTTTGATCTTGTTGGCTACTCCGATTCAAACTATGCCGGTGACATGGTTGATAGAAAGTCCACTTCGGGTACTTATCAATTTCTTGGTAGATCTCTTGTGTCTTGGTCCTCCAAGAAACAAAACCCAGTATCCTTATCCACCGCCGAAGCGGAATACATTGCTACCAGTTCATGTTGTGCTCAATTACTTTGGATGACCCAAACTCTTAAAGATTATGCTGTATATGTGAAACATGTTCCATTGCTTTGTGACAATGAATGTGCTATTAAGATTTCTCATAATCCCGTGCAACATTCTCAAACTAAGCATATTGAAGTTCGTCATCATTTCATTCGAGATCATGTTGCTAAGGGAGATATCAATCTTAAGCATGCTCGTACCGATAAGCAATTGGCGGATATATTCACCAAACCGCTTGATGAGAAAGTATTTTGCCGTTTGAGAGGTGAATTGAGCATCATTGCTGCCTCAAACTTGGAGTAGAAACTCCATTTGGATCATGCAAGGCATGAGCCTTTATATGACTAATCCTTGATATTTCTCTTATGATGATCATATGTCTTGGATATACTTGTAACCTTGCTTGCTATCTAACCCTTTTAGGTACTTGGATAAGCCTAATTCCATGAGATTGCAACTCACTCACATCCTAAGCAATCTCTACATCACCAAGTCTCTACAATATGGTGGTTGAAGACAAGGAAGCATGAATCTGTTCAATATATCCTTTGAAAATTTCTATTTATCAAATTTCATTTGGTATCAAACTTCATGATTGTCATTTTGGATACACAAGTGCTCTTCCTTGCAAAGCTAACCCATGTAGGAAGATGAACTCACACTACAAGTGGTGCTCCCAACTCTTGATGAACTACATCAACATTGAGCATCGCCTACATGATCAAGATCAACACCACCACCAAGGTATGTCATTCCATCTTAGAGAAGCTTTACCCCAAGACATGGGTCAAAGCAATTCAACAAGATGTGAATACATCAAAATGCTTAAAAGAAAATGGCAACCCCATTTTGAGCTTAAATGATGAGTATGACCTATGATCAAGTGCCTTCACTTGACTCCTAAGTCAATATACTCTAACAATTATTTTCTGCATTCCCTGCATTTAATTCCTTGCAAATCCTTTAGTTAATTCCTAACAAATCTTTGTGAGATCCAAATTGCTCAGTGAGCTGAGATGACAAAACTTTTTCTATGTGTTGAACTCGGCCTCACCGATCTTTTCTTATCGGCTAGATCAAAACAACTCAGTGTCACCGAAGAAAAAGATTTGGTGTTTCTGATTTCACTACTGAGCAAAATTTTGCCATTTGCATCCTGCATTTCTGATCCAGCTCCACTCGATGATTCTTATCCTCTACCTGCATCACATTCTACATGCTGCTTTTTATGTGACTCAGGGACCAAACCTATTTGACTCATACTCCAGAAGATCCCTTCTTGGAAATTGATGTCAAAGGGGGAGAGAGAGATCATATCAAAGCTTATTCACATCAATGAGAGAGAGAGAGAGAGACCCTATGGGAGAGAAATACTTCTTAGTCTTCCCAGATGCTTGGTATTCAAAGAGGAGAGAAGCCACATGTCTTTAAGAGGGGAAAGACTTGTTAGTAGAAGATGTTTCTTTGTGTCTTTTGCTCTGTTTTTTCATTTGCTCTGATTTACTATTACCCTATCTTCTCCCATTATCCAATATCAGATTCAAGGGGAGAAAGACATCTAAGGGAAGAAAGTCTTTGTAATTCATTGCATATCTTTATCCCTTGGGGACATGTTAATATCCAAATAGAGTACTAAGCACTCACTCTCTACATGTCATCCCAGTCTTGGTAGTCTTGTGGTTTCTCTTTCTTGCTCTGATTAGTAGATGTTCCTGTGTTATCTAACCCTGTTTTCTCAGGTTCATCTCTTCCAAAGTCAGCTCAAGACCACAAGGCAAGTATATGCATCACACTCATGTGCATGAGGACCTCTTGCTGATGTACATACTGTTTACAAGAAGGACTCATGAACATGTAGGTACATTTTCTGCATTTCACATCATTTGCTCTGATGTATATAGCCAAGATACATGTAACTCATTTCTTGCTCTGACATGTTTATGCAACATACTTTCATAATCTATCTTCACATGATTGCATACATGTAGGGGGAGGCAATGCATGTTGCATGTTCTTCCAAAGCTCTACTTGTTACACTTCATATCTTTATCTAAAGCATTGATGTATGTTGTCATCAATTACCAAAAAGGGGGAGATTGAAAGCACAAGTGCTCCCAGGGTGATTTTGGTAATTGATGTCAACATATCTCCTGTTGGACTAATACTTCTATGTAGTATATTTCTGATGAGTTCAACATTGGAGTGGCAGGACAAGAGGATGTGGAACCCCTTCAAGATGCTAAGGACAAACATTGGCAAAAGCTCAAGGCTCTACATTTTCATTTTAGTGATCCAAGATCACATTGAGTCCATAGGAAAAACAAATACTACTAAAAGGGGATGAGGTGTTGCTTAATGGCTTGCTTGCTCAAAGTGCTTAGTGATATGCTCCAAAACCCTCAACCACTTTCTCATTTCCACATATGTCCCAAACCTAAAGTCAAACTCGGCCCCGCCGATTTCATCTATCCGGCACCACCGAGTTCACTTGACATAGCCACTGCCAGAACCCCTAATCAGTTCGGTCTTACCGATGGGATCTCGGTCTCACCGAGATGGCCCTATAAACTCTCTATTACCTATTGCAGTTATTTCGGTCTCACCGAGATATGCATTCGGTCCCACCGAGTTTGCTTGACCAAGTCTTTGTTTTCTTATTGCTGAAATCGGTCTCACCGAGTTCATGCAATCGGTCTCACCGAGATGAGGTTTTGCCCTAACCCTAGCACATCGGTCTCACCGACTTGACCTTGTCGGTCCCACCGAAAAATCTAAGGTTCACATTTTTGAACCATATCGGTCTGACCGAGTTTTGTAAATTGTGTGTAACGGCTAGATTTTGTGTGGAGGCTATATATACCCCTCCACCCTCTTCTCCATTTGAGAGAGACCCATCAGAACGTGCCTACACTTCCACTACTCATTTTCTGAGAGAGAACCACCTACTCATGTGTTGAGACCAAGACATTCCAATCCAACCACAAGAATCTTGATCTCTAGTCTTCCCCAAGTTGCTTTGCACTCAAATCATCTTTCCACCATATCCAAATCTATGAGAGAGAGAGTTGAGTGTTGGGGAGACTATCGTTTGAAGCACAAGAGCAAGGAGTTCATCATTAACACACCATCTATTACCTTTTTGAGAGTGGTGTCTCCTAGATTGGTTGGGTGTCACTTGGGAGCCTCCGTCAAGATTATGGAGTTGAACCAAGGAGTTTGTAAGGGCAAGGAGATTGCCTACTTCATGAAGATGTACCCAAGTGAGCAAGTCCTTCGTGGGCGATGGCCATGGTGGGATAGACAAGGTTGCTTCTTCGTGGAACCTTCGTGGGTGGAGCCCTCCGTGGACTCGCGCAACCGTTGCCCTTTGTGGGTTGAAGTCTCCACCAACGTGGATGTACGATAGCACCACCTACCGGAACCACGCCAAAAATCTCCGTGCCTCCAATTGCGTTTGCACACTCCAATCCATCCCTTTACTTTCTTGCAAGTTGCATGCTTTACTTTCCGCTGCTCATACACTCTGGCCATGCTTGCTTGAAATGTATTGTGAATGTTTGAAATTATGCTAATTTCCAACCTCAACTTGAAAATCTTAAAAACTGCTACCTTTACTTGTTGAGGGTCTCATCACCCCCCTCTAGACACCTCTTCTCGATCCTTTCACCAAGGCTGGGGGCTCGCAGCGAGTCGGCCCGCCACAACCTCCCCAAGCGACAGCAACATCTCATGTGGCTGGTCGTACAGAAGGGTCCACCCACACGGTGCAGTCCCCGCCATGGCAACCAGCGTGAGCTTGACAACATCAAGAACCTGATGACGTCTGAATGGACTCTTCTGACCCTCGAGTGCGTCCAGATCGACGGCAAGCCCCGGAGGATAGGCGGAGGGAAGGCACGCACGTTGTTGCTGAGTAGCGTTGCGACGACCACCGCCGGACCAATGAGTGTGACGGTCCTAACGTCGACAAGCATGCGCTCGATATTGGCGGGTGCCTACCTTTCGAGGTTGGGTGCCCTGCCTTTACTCGTGAACTGCGACAAGTCCGTTGGCCATCCGTCCGCACATTCAAGCCAGAGATGAGAAGGTATTCACCAACTACTTTCCTTTCGCTCTTAAGTCCAATGTGAGGTCTTGGTTGATGCATCTGCCGGAGAACTCCATTTCGTCATGGGCTGACCTTTGCCGTGAGTTCATTAGTGCCTTCACTGGTAGCCATCAAGAACCAGGCCGACCCAGCAATTTGCAGCTTCTCCAACAGAGAGAAGGAGAGACACTCCGGAAGTATTTGCAGAGGTTTAGCAAAGTCCAGAGGAACATCCCAAACATCCATCCGGCATCTGTAATAGCCGCCTTCCAGTCCAATGTGCGCAACTGCAAGATTCGTTCCAAGATGAATGTGTGGTTTCCCAAGATTGTGAAGGAGCTTTACACCCTAGTGGATAAGTGTGCTCGGATGGAGGAAGGAAGGAAGTTACCCGGAGAGGAGGATTGCATAAATATTGATTCAGAAGATGATGATGAATCCACCAGTCAGAAGAAGATCAAGAAGCGCAAGGATAAGGCGGTGATGACTGTTGAAGGGTTGGGTACACCTAGTACCGGCAAGTAAGCTGCCATGTGCGCTGACTGTTGGAAAGCTGCCGCTGCCGAGAAGGCCGGGAAGGGCAATGGGCCATATTGAAAGATCCATTGGACCAAGGGCCACGACCTTCAAGAGTGTTATCAGGTTGAGCAGCTTGTCAAGAGGTAAAGTGCTGAGTACGAGAAGCGTGACAAGGAAAAGGGTAAGAATGTTGCTGGCGGTAAGGGTCAAGGCGGTGAAGCAAATCGCCTCGGCAAACCTTTTCGGAACAAAGGAAAACCCGCCAGAGGTCAAGAGAAGGAAGCTTGTGATGATGAGAGTGATGGAGGGGATGAAGAGGAAACCAGTGAGCAAGAGTTTCAGAAGGCCACTAATGCCCCGTGCATTGATGGGGGTGCATCCTTGCACACTTCTCACCGCCAACTCAAACAGTGGGCACGTGAGGTCAATGCCGTGGAACCAGCACTAGAGGCCCGAAAACCACTTAAATGGTCACACATGCCCATCATCTTTGACAAAGAGGATCATCCTAACCGTACCACTGCGGTAGGATGTTTGCCTTTGTTGGTCTTTCCAACAATTCGCAACCTCAAGGTCACTAAGATATTGGTGGACGACAGGGCCGGGTTGAACCTGATTTCCCCAAAGGTTATCAGCAGGCTTCAGATAGCAGAAGAGGAGTTAGAGGTCACTAGCACGTTTCAAGGAGTTAATCTCGGCAGGAGCCATCCTACGGGAAAGATCACATTGCCTGTGACATTTGGAGGGGAGTTGAACTATCAGACAGAAAAGATTGTGTTTGATGTGGTCGACCTCCCCTTGCCGTACAATGGGATCCTTGGATGACCAGTCCTAGCCAAATTCATGGCGACATCCCACTATGCCTACAATACCTTGAAGATGCCCGGTCCACTGGGAATGATCTCCATTCCATCGGATGAGAAGGACACAATCATTTGTGTGGACAAGATGTACCGGGACATGGTCGCGGCAGAGGCAATGGCGGCAGCAGTTCCCGCCAAGGAAAGCAGAGGAAAGAGGAAGGATACGAAGTACGTTGGCAAAGAATCGGGGAAGCGTACCTCTTCAGAATGCGCTGCGCCTATTGATGATTTGCCAGAGAGTTCCAACAGCAAAAGGACCAAGGTTACTGCTCCACAAGTGAAGAAGGTCCCGGCAGGGCTGGCTGGCGTTGATGGTACCTTCACCATCAGCGCCACCCTCGATGACAAATAGGAAAGCGTGCTCGTTGCCTTCCTGCGGGTGAATATCGATGTGTTTTCCTGGCAACCATCTGATATCCCCGGTGTTCCCAAGGAGGTAATCGAGCACCACCTTGCTGTCTTCCCACACGCCAGACCTGTCAAGCAGAAAGTCCGGAAGCAGGACTTGGAGAGGCAGTAGTTTATTGTAGAGGAGATCAAAAAGCTTGAATCATCTGATTTGGTCAGAGGAGTGCTACATCCCACTTGGCTAGCAAATCCAGTGGTAGTCCAGAAGGCTAATGGGAAATGGAGGCTTTGCATAGATTTCACAGATCTCAACAAGGCTTGCCCGAAGGACTCATTTCCCTTGCCGCTGCATCGATTAGATTGTGGATTCCACTCCAGGCTGTGATTTTCTTTCCCTCCTGGATGCATCATTTGATATCACCTGATCTTTATGTCCAAGGAATACGAAGAGAAGACCTTGTTCATCACCCCATGTGGTACATACTATTTTATACGCATGCCATTCGGATTAAAGAGTGTTGGGTCTACTTTTGCTAGAGCAGTCCAGATTGGCTTTGAGCCACAACTACATAGAAAAATTGAAGCTTATATGGATGACACTATGGTCAAAACCAGGGACAAAACAACTCTTATCCAGGATTTGGAGGAGACGTTTGCAAATCTGCACAAGATCAACTTGAAGCTCAACCTAGAGAAGTGTGTGTTTGGCATTCCCTCTGGCAAGCTACTTGGGTTCTTTGTGTCCCATCTAGGGATCGAAGCCAATCCCGACAAGATCAAAGCTATCGAGCAGATCCAAGTGCCAAGGGCAGTTAAGGACATGAGGCGTCTGACAGGGTGCGTTGCCGTGCTAAGCAGATTCATTTCCAAATCTGCCGAGCGCGCCCTGCCGTTCTTCAAAATCTTGAAGAAGGCAGGGCCCATGAAGTGGACCCCAGAAGCAGATGCAGCCCTCCAAGAGTTGAAGGTTTACTTATCTTTTGTGCCCACCTTGGTCGCTCCCAAACCATGGGATCCGTTGTTGCTATACTTAGCGGCAACCAACCAGGTGGTTAGTGTGGCCTTGGTGGTGCAGCAGGAAGTGGACGAGGCAGAGAGTGAGCAAGGACCGGCAGAGTCAGATAAGGATCAGGACCGAAGTGAGCACGACAGTGATGGCAACCCCAAGGACATGGCAAGGAAGAAAGTGGTGTAGGTCAAGTGTACTTCATCAATTCCTTGTTACAGGGGCTCGATCGAGGTACTCTTGCGTGCAAAAATTGATCTTTGGTCTCATCATGGCCTCAAGGAAACTGCACCACTACTTCCAAGCCCATGAGATTACGGTTGTTACTCGCTTCCCCTTGTAAAGGATACTCCAAAACCCTGAGGCTACTGGCAGAATAGTGGAGGGCTTTGGAGTTGTCCAGTTTTGTTCGGAAGTTTGAGAGCACATCAACAATTCAGAGCAGGGTGTTGGCAAAGTTTATTGCAGAATGGACGCTCACCCCTTATGAGGAAGTGACAAAGACAGGTATCCCTGGCAAGGAGGCGCCCCAAGAATGGATTATGTATTTTTATGGTGCCTTTTCCCTACAAGGTGCAGGGGCTGGCGTGCTTCCTGTCGCACCCTCAGGGGAGCACTTGAAGTTGTCGTCCAAATGCATTTTGCCCGGGAAGAGGCAACCAACAATACAACAAAATATGAATGGCTCCTTGCCGGGCTCAGGATTGCCGTAGAGTTGGGAATCATGAAGCTGATTATTTGAGGAGATTCACAACTTGTGGTGAGACAAGTCAACAAGGATTATCAAAGTCCATTAATGCAGGCATACATTGAGGAAGTGAGAAGATTGGAGGAGCGCTTTGACGGATTGCAAACAGAGCACATACCCCATGCAGAAAACAACATAGCCGATCATCTGTCAAAGTGTGCTGCGCAAAAGCTTCCTGTGGAACCAAGAACTTTTGTTCTCCATCTTACTCAGCCCTCCGTATCCCCAGCAACAATGGCCCAGAAGAGGTAAAGGATGGACTTCGGTAAGCCTCTCCCAGTAGAGCCTCGTGCTCCTACCAGGGACCCTGCCGAAAACTCACAACTTGCCGGCCCGCACCCTCCTGCCGGGACCATGGTCCCCACAGACGAGGAGTGTGCCCCGCAATTGAGGAGGTGTCGCTAGTCCTTGTTGGCGAGCCCCAGGCTCCAACTTGGGCAAGGCACATAGTCCACTTTCTGCAAACCGGAGAACCCCCAATGACTACGATGAGGCTGAAAGAGTAGCCCGGAGGGCCAGTATGTACCAGTTTGTCGATGACACTCTATACAGAAGGAGGCCCAATAGTGTGAAATTGAAGTGCATCTGTCGGGAAGAAGGAAAGAAACTGCTGGCTGAGATACACAGAGGCATGTGCGGCTCCCACATTGGATCAAGGGCATTAGTTGGGAAAGCATTCCGTCAAGGATTCTATTGGCCCACTGCCCTCCAAGATGCGGTCGAGCTAGTCGCGAAATGTGAAGCCTGCCAGTTCCATTCCAAGAACATCAACCTGCCTGCCCAAGCTCTTCAGACAATCCCTTTATCATGGCCATTTTCGGTCCGGGGGCTCGATATCCTTGGCCCTTTCCCCCGAGCAATCGGGGGCTTTAAATTCTTGTTTGTTGCCATCGACAAGTTTACAAAGTGGCCGGAAGTGACTCCCATGAGAAAGGTGACTACTCAGTCAGCTATAAAGTTCTTAAAAGAACTGGTGTGTCATTTTGGAGTTCCGACAAGGATCATTACCAACAACGACACCCATTTCACAAGCCGCGCCTTCATGCAATATGTTCGCACCCTCGGAATCAAGGTCCCATTTGCCTTTGTCGCACATCACAGAAGCAATGGGCAAACTAAGAGGGCGAATGCTGAAGTGCCGCGGGGCCTCAAAACAAGAACCTTTGATACGCTGTGGAAGCAAGGCATGCGGTGGATCGGTGAGCTGCCGGTAGTCCTTTGGTCCCTCAGAATGACACCAAATCGAGCTACCGGGCAAACTCCCTTTTCCCTGATCTATGGGGCAGAAGCAGTTATCCCCACGGAACTCATTTACGGGTCGCCTCGAGTGCTTGCCTACGATGAAGTAGCGCAAGATCAGCATTGGCGTGACGACGCTGCGCTACTCGAGGAGAACCGTCTCCGGGCTGCTAAGTGTGCTGCATGTATCAGCAAGCCCTGTGTCACTATCATAGCCGCAGGGTTCATGCCCGGTGTTTTGAGGAAGGCGACCTTGTCCTTAGGCGTGTTCAGTCCGCCAAGGGTACAAACAAGTTGACGCCGAAGTGGGAAGGCCTTATTGGGTAGTACGAGTCACCAACCTGGCGCAGTCTGTCTGGAGACCGAAGATGGCAATCAATTGCAAAACTCAGGAATATTGAGCATTTCCGCAAGTTCTACCCATAAGGCATGGCTGTCGGGCCCTGCCCGGCAGCCACCCATTTGTACAGGCCTTGCCTTAGTTGCATGTAACCCTTTGTACAAAGCCAGTGCGATGACCCTATGCACCAGAAAAATAAACGATGCGCTGGGGGCCCCCCGACCAAGTTGCATGCATGCATGAGCATTCTAAGAGCATTTGCATATGCATATAGATAGGATCACATCCTGCATATTTCTCATCTACATAAAGTTGTAGGTTCCTGCCATGAACTTGGCTTTTACAAGGAGATGAGAAGATGGACCAGCACTGTGATCCCCAACAAGCCAAATAGATAAGTTCTACCTCTTGTCCATAGGTGTTGTGTAAGCTAAAACTTGTGCATGAGAAAGCTTTGCCACTCTTCAAAGCTTAGGTGCTCCCACTTTTTGTCTTGAATGTTGCTTCAGCCTAGGTGGTCGCAGTGGCCTTTGCTGAGAAAGGGTTGGCGGGAGGGCTGGTCCCTTTATTTTTTTCCTGGTAGACTCCAGTCCCCAACAAAAAATATATAGAAAAAGGGTACTGATAGGATAGCCTGCCGGAGAAGACTCGTTTATATAACTAAAGAGGCATCCCACCTCTGCATGGACATACACATGCACGAGTTCCTGACAAGGCTCATATTTTTCATTAATATGCTGATTATACAAGTACAACCTTACAGAACACATACATGGACTCGAGAGATTACATTACTTGAAATAAAATTTGGCAAATGCCTAGAGGATTAAGATTGAAAAAAGATAAGTGCCCCGTGATGCCTTTGCCCCTGTCCATCTCCTTCAGGAAGAGGTCGAGGAGGCCGATGGCGGACCCAGTTGGGATTCGGCGCCTTCCCAGGATTGGAGTGGCACCGCTTATCAGCAAGGAGGAAGAAACCGGAGGGCAGGCGCTGACGGTGACACTTCCGGAGGACCAGATGGAGGACACGGAGTCACTGGCAAACATGACTCGTTGGAATGGTCGCCCTGTTCTTGACACGTTGAGGGTTGCCGCCATCGTCCGCATAACTACCACCGAAGGCCTTAGCTCGGCAGCCGCACGAGACACCATGCTCTTTGGTTCACCGCACAGAGAGCATGGTCATACCCAACGACCCTGATATCAGAAACCACCGCATGTCCCAAAGACGTGTATGGGAACAAGAAGCCCTCCTCCACGACTAGAGGATGACGCCCAGGAGGAGTCAGATCCACCTTCGTCGATGACGGACTTCCCCCAGGGCTCTTCCTTAGCATCATACATGAACGAAGAATGAGGAGCGACCGACTACCACACCTCGCGCCTGATGCGGGCCTGGGCATGGTGTCATCCACATCCCCTCCCACTAGAATCAAGGCTACGGGCGACCCAGCGACGAGCATGCTGGAGTCATCACCTCTGGTGCTATCACCGCATCGCCCGAGTACCCTACTCAGATCCAAGGGAGGTTCTGAGCTAGAGCCTGGGGCCCGACCCCGGGTTCTCCCTTCTAGCATACTCAAGACGGAGCAAGACAGAGGAGGAAAGGGATATGGATGAATACCTCCACTCCTCCCCCGCTCATCCTTTTATAGGCGAGCAGGGGGCTAGGGGCTGATTCCACGACAAGTAAATGTCCGTCCTCCTCCACCAATTTGAGAAGACCGGGCCCTTGCCATAATGCTCTCCCACGCCACGCGCCTCTGTTACCTACCTCGCGTGATGCATGCAACATACGTGGCTAAGGATAATGGCGTGATGGGAAGAGCGAATTGGCAGTTTCTACCCCATGCGTTAAAGTCATTCATGGGCCATTACAAGGGCGGACCCACCACCACTGGCTTCACACGACACGCGGGAAAACTGGAAACGGGCCCGGACTCAAGATTAATGAAGAAGCAAAAAAGACACCAAGGGGCCAACCTCTTCAGCACCCTTGCCTGTGCACTTATTAGAGCCTACCCCGACGACGCCCGACAACGCGACCAGGGCAGGCCCGGGGGCTTCTGTCGGTGCAACAGACCCTGGGTATGTTTCCCTCACTATGCACAAGCATGAAACAAGATTATGGAATCGGGCCATGCTAGAGCACAAGAGACCAAGATCTTCGAAGGACCAGCATATAGAACAAGAGGACCAAGATCAAGCTAGAGAAGCAAAGTACCACCAGGAGAAAACCCTCCCTTGCCGGGCAAACGGGATTGGCAAGGGTAGAGCCACCCCCGGAAGAAAGCGACCAAGACGTCTCGGCAGGGCCTGCTGGGACTCACGGAGGCAAGAAACACCTTATCACCCACTCCCCCACGACCCACGTCATGGATCAGTGCGGTGTCAAGCTTCAAAGTGATTAAGTGGCAGCCATTCACCACATGGCACCCTCTTTCTATAGGAAAACCTACAGATGACACCCTTCCCGCAATGTGTCGAACAAGTAGGTGAGGAGCTGGCAAAGCAAGCCCGACAAGGTTTGCCGGGCGAGCAACAATGTGAAGTTGAGGGGCGCATTTAATGCACCCCGTCAGCCTGTAGAGTTAGGTATGATAGCACTGTTTGCTATCTTATCAGTGCATAATGACTGATTTGCCATTGTGGTGACCCCTTAACCTATGAAGGAGGCCCATGGCAACCATAGAAAGGGTTCGCGAGGCTGGAAAGTTAGACACCCATACGCGCGTAGCTGCTGTTTCCCCTGCCGGTCAAGTGTACTACGCTCCACCACCATTCTTCCACCATCAATCCACCAAAGCAGGAGTTGGATTTTATGCCTTGTGGCGGCCCGAACCTGGGTAAATTGCTCGTGTGAATCCCGCTGTGCTGCCCCATGCTCCTATGCTCTTTGCGCAAAGTGACATCCCCCCTGCCGAACCAGCAAGGGGCCCCTTGGTCCCATAGGTGGCTGTAGTTTCCCGTGACAACAGAGCTACATTCAATATCTTCATTTAGGCTTACTTTTTCTTGAGAATCATGTGGGGACGATGAAACTGCACTCTTTATAAGACTAGTGCACCTCATACTAACCCACGGGCGTGACTGTCTCATCATAAGTGATAGATGCAGGATACACAAGAACAGTAGTTTGATGTAAGAACATTGTGTGATAGGCAGATATATGTACGAAAAACAGGAAGGCGTGTCATATTCACATGTATAATGTGCAAGCTAAGGAGATGCAATTTAACAAATTATGAGCAATACAAGCTAGGCACCATATGCAACATGCAACCAGATAGCACACTGCCATGTTAGAGAAAGCACCTCGGGCTGTGGAGTAGGGGAGATGAGACTTGGAACCTACACTACAGTAGGAGTAGCAGGAGAATCTGCAGAGATCTTCTATTTCGGTTGCTCCAGAGGACCACCATCATTCCGTGCCTTCGTCCTTTTAGATTTTGCCTTGTCAATTAAACACATAAGAAAAAGGAAATAAATTCACACTTCCAAATTCGTTGATGCAGGATACTGACGAACATAACTTTTATGTAAGGCAACCACATTGTAGGAGGATGGAATATGCACGAAAAACGCTAAGCTGAAGGCATTTCAACAAATTGGAAGCAACGCAATCTAGACACTCTACGAAGTTAGATGTGTCTCATTATAAGTGACACTTCAGCAAATTAGAGGAAATACATGTTTGAAATGATATGCAAGATGCAACCAATATTACACTATCAATTTGAAGGTGTCTCGTCAGAAGTGGTTGATGAGGGATACACAAGAAAAGTAGTATGATGTAAGAACATGGTTAATAGAAAGACGTAGTATGTACCAAAAATAGGAAGGCATGTCATATTCACAGGTATAATGTGTTAACTAAGCAGATACAATTTACCCTAGTTAGAAGCATTACAAGGTAGACACCATATGCAACATGCAACCACATATCACATTGCCAAGTAAGAGAAAGCACCTTCGATGGTGGTGTAGGGGAATTGCAGTCATCAACTAGAGAGCTATGTTGAATATTTTCATTTAGCCTTGCTGTTTCTTGAGAATCATGTGGGGAAGATGACCTTGCGCTCTTTAAACGAGTAGCGCATCTCACAGTAACCCACCAGGGTGACTATCTCATCATAAGTGATTGATGAGGGATACAAAAGAGCATTTGTTTGATGTACGAACATGGTTAATAGACATATGTAGTATGTATCAAAAACAGGAAGGCATGCCATTATCAAAGGTATAATGTGTAAAGTAAGCAGATGCAATTTAACCAAATTGGAAGCAATACAAGCTAGACACCGTATGCAACATGCAACCACATTTGACAGCGCGAAGTTAAATCAAGCGCCTATGATGGTTGTGTGTGGCAATTGAGATCATCAACTGAAGAGCTACGTTTACTGTCTCCATCTACCGACACGACATCCTTTAGAGCGCTGAAATGCTTAGTGCTTATCTTCGAATTACACTGGAGCGACTTCTGTCTTTTCTTTTGCGTATTCATCAACACCGCGTCAGATTCTGAAATACCCATGCATAAAAAAATAGTGCGGGTATGGGTGAAGTGTGTGCACAAGTAGTATAGTGTAAAAGTAGCAGATAGCAGGTCGGTGAGAAATAAATGACGGGAGACATATGATAGCTCTACAACATGCATGGCACACGAGATTACTAGATTCTAGGATTTTGAAATATGAGCATAGGGATGGTTGGGAAATGCAGATGCTCCTCCAGCACACCACAAGGTGTGGTCCTATGAAAATAACAGTCGACTGAAAACAAATAGGTCAGTCCATTTTTTATGCACCGTCTGATGTACAAAGAACTAACAGATCGCCTTCATCTACCTCCAGCCAGTCAGTGTTGATGATCTTTCTCGAAACGCCAGCGACCACTGACACATTCCCCTACCGCCCTCCCCTCGATCTCACCACATCGCCGTGCTTGGCACCACCCCTGGCCACCCCTTCAAGCCCCGCCGACCTCCAGATAAGGCGCAAGCAGCTCCTGCACCGCACACCCCTATGATAGACACTGATGTGCCGCTTCCCTGGCGAATAGGCGGACTAGGTGCTCCGCGCGCCTAAGCGGGTGCTGCTTCTTTTAACTGTGAATCAACTGACCCTGAATTGAAATCCAGGCGGGCTACTGACCTCTAACCAAGGTGAAATAGTAAATGGGAGGAAACCTTGTGCATTTAGTATCACGGAGAAGATGCAATAAGAAGCGCTCAACTAGTTTCTTTTGTGGGATGAGTACGGTGTGAGTAGAGACATAACATTTGCACGAATAAGGGAAGAGGAGTACCTCTTTCTGCTAGCAGTGCTGTGTCCTCCTTCTATTTTTCCAATGGTCTTCTTGTGGTTCGCTGGAAACGGGAAGTTGTGGAGGACGGTGGAGCCTTGGACGAACCCATGGCCAAGTTGTTGAGCATGGTGCGGTGGCCGTCTGTTGGCGGCGGGGAACTAGATCCGAGGCGGCGAACAACAATGTACGGGAACATCTCCGGTGCAGTGGACGGTTGCGACAGTGGAGCATCAGTGGTGAGGCACAGGACGGTGTGGTCGAAGTGGTTCTGGTACAGCGCACGTCGGTGTCAGTGTCGTGTAGGCAGCTCTGCCTCGGCTTGAGCTGCTAAGTCCTTGAGGGTGTTGCGGTTGCAGTTGCGTTGGACAACAACGTCGGGGTACTAGCTCATGTTTCGGAGGTGCGATGAGGTGGAGGACGGAGGAGGCTCGGGTTTCACAGCTGGTGCAGATGGCGTTTTGGCGCCCATGAAATATGAAATGGGGAAACGAAGGGAGGGGGAACTAAGGGGGAACAATGTTTCGGGTTGGGACGCGCTTGTTTGAAATTTGAGGAAAGTTACAAACTTTGCCCCCATCTAAAATTTTGGACATATTGCGGGTCGGGGGTAGGACAATAATCTCAGGTGTCCCAAATGGTGGGGGCATATATTTCGGCCGAGCGCATGGGTGTTTTGGCGCCCACGGCGTATGAATGCTTCTCGGAGGCGGTTGAGATTGGTGTCTTGGTGAAGTTACAAACCTACCCCGGTTTAGACCTTTGGACATCGGGCCGATAGGCTACACGGGCCAGAGTTAGGACAGTAATTTCCTACCACCAAACATTAGTCTGCGTAGTTTCGGGTGACCAGAGACTTATTTGGTGCTTTGTTCAATATTTGGGAGCAGAAGCATTAATGTTTTTGGTTCTCTTGAATTGAACTTTCAGGATTTGTCATCACAAATCTTGACTCTAGAAAATCCTAAAACTACGATTATTTTGGAATGGAGGGGGTGAGGGAGTCCTGGATTAGGGGGTCCTCGGACAGCCGGACTATATGCTTATGCCGGACTATTGGGCTATGAAGATACAAGATTGAAGACTTCGTCCCGTGTCCGGGTGGGACTCTCCTTTGCGTGGAAGGCAAGCTTGGCGATTCGGATATGTAGATTTCCTTCTCTGTAACCGACTCTGTGTAACCCTAGCCCCTCCGGTGTCTATACAAACCGGAGGGTTTAGTCCGTAGGACGACAACAATCATAATCATAGGCTAGATTCTAGGGTTTAGCCTCAGGGATCTCGTGGTAGATCAACTCTTGTAATACTCATATCATCAAGATCAATCAAGCAGGAAGTAGGGTATTACCTCCATAGAGAGGGCCTGAACCTAGGTAAACATCGTGTCCCCCGCCTCCTGTTACCATTAGCCTTAGACGCACAGTTCAGGACCCCCTACCCGAGATCCGCCGGTTTTGACACCGACAGGGGGTACATTTGAATATACATTATACACGAGTATATATTAAAAAAATAAGCATCTTACCTTAGTTCATGCATGCTTCCAAATATAATCTCCTTGGTTGCAAAAAAATAGTTAGACATGCGTATGAATATATAGCATGTTCAAACACACAACAAAGATTGATGCCCCCTTTTAGATCAGATTTACAAATGCCATTATCTCGGATTCAAATAGATGAATGCACTTCCTCTGAATTTGAATATTCGAAAGCCCCCTTATGTTGAATTGAACATGTATTTTATTTCGTAGCTAGATATTTGGAATGTATCCATGTAAGTGACAAATGTATAAAGTGCTTCACACTAACAACATGGAGTGCACTAATTAATGTTTATATATGAATTGCAAAAGCAATGCATTGCCTGGATTCAAAACCACTCTCACTCTATGGATTGATACTATGACATAAACACATGCACATGCTAGAATTCAATAGAGTATGGGTGTCTGATAGACCGATGTTCGTTCATACGCAAATTGCAAAATCTATGATCTCATCCAAAAATAATAATGCCATTTATACTCTAATTTAGTGTGTAGAACCGCCTTTTACACGTAGATGCACTATGCCTCGGCCCGTTCTCACACACAGGCTATATATTTCTCTATCTAACGCATAAGTGCACACTATCGGATTTCGGGCTCCGGCAGACCCTTGAGGTTCGAACACTGGGGTGTGCATGGAAATCTCTCCCCTACCAGCTCGCGTCTCAAGTCTCACAAAGATCTAAGCAAGAAGGATGAACACACAAAGGACACGAGATTTATACTGGTTCAGGCCACCATTGTGGTGTAATACCCTACTCCAGTGTGTGGTGTGGTGGATTGCCTCAGGGGCTGATGGTAACAGTACAAAGGGAGAACAGCCTCGCGAGGGGCTGTTCTTGAGCTGGTGCGATGAACTGCTTGGGTGAGTTAAGTCGCTTCTCTCTCTCTCTGGTGATCTGTTTCTCGGTGCCTTTGCCCTGTGGTGGCTAGTACTATTTATAGAGCGAGGCCCTGGGCCTCTCCCCAAATAATGAGCGGGAAGGGCGCCAACAATTGGCCATTTTGAAGGGGAACATCTGGTACACTTATCCTGACTAAAGTTGGTCTTCAGCTGCCAAAGGCCCTGACGATGACGCCGCCCTGGGCTCCATGACGACCTCCATCCTGCCATTCTGCTGGTCTTGGTCTTATTGCACCAAAACAGTAACCTTTGCCTGATGCCTTGGCATGTGCTTGCCCCCTTTGCACCGAAAGGGAAACAAGGACACTGCGCAGGCCGGCGCCCGCCTGGCCTTCGATCGTCATGGCTTGCGTCATTGGCTCCTCGGGAGGTACACTGCCTTGATCTCTCCGCCTCCTCGCGAGCCTGCCTGAGGAGGCTGCTCTTGAGAAAGCTTCCTGTCGTCCGCCCCACGAGGCCTGGCTCCTTGCGAGGGTCTTGAGCTTGAGCTGATGAAGCTGGGCTGCATTGGGCCTCCACTTGGGCCACGCCGCAGGCCGCAGGCAGGCAAGTCTGGGGACCCCCGTTCCCAGAGCGCTGACAGTAGCCCCCGGGCCCAAGGCATGCCCGGACTTGGCTTAGCAGAGAAGCGAAGGGGCAAGTGCGAAGTGCCGCGGGCCCCAACAGCCTGCGGCCTTGGGTGCCGCGTGGCGGTTGATTGGACGTGGGCGCCTCCGCTTCCCCACGACACCTCGGCAATCGCACGACTTGACAAGTCCCTGCATGCAGAAATGGGTCATGATTACCTGCGATCGTGGAGGCCGACGGTTGGCCTCCTCCGGCTATAAGTACGGAATGGCGCAAGCCATCCCAGTTTGTATCCCGCTACTACTCCTCTTCTTCTTTACCCCGGCTGCTCGCTATCCCCATGGCTCCGCCGAAGAGTTTCTCAGCTGCGGAGAAGGGAAAGGCTCGCCAGGAAGGGCCTAACTCTCCTCCGACCAAGCGCGGCTGGGGCCGTCCCCGCAAGCACCCTGCGTCCCCCGGGGCGGCTTCCCGCGGTCGTGGAGGTGGCTCCTTGCACGGCGATGAGCGCCCAGTCGTCGATGGGAGGCACGCCGTGGCTGCGCGTCCCCCGAGGCCGCGCTTCCGCTCGGCGGAAGTGCTGCCGGAGTTTGTTGTGTGGTCGGCGGACCCGACCAGCACTTGGCTCCAGCTTCCTCACTTCTTCGTAGGTGAACTTCCGGCCGGCGCTTCGGGCGGCCTCTGGCTTCAGGCGGACGGCTGGTGCAGCAGGGCCTCCTGGGCTTCGTTGGAGGTTTCTGCCGCCGGAGGTTTGGCCCTGACCCGCGGCTGGCAAACTTTTGCCCGCGCGCATGGCCGGAGCCGGCGGTGCACCCTGCTCTTTAGGTTTGATGGCGACGCCACCCTCTACATGAGAGTGTTCGGGGAAGACGGTCGCCGTGCTGGGTGCTGCCCCGAAGACGATAACCGCGGCAGGGCGCCCAGCCTTGGCGTTGATCGGGACGGAGATGGCAGCAGGCGCGTGGGCAGCGGCACTCGGGGCTCGCCAAGCTTTGGTGACTCTCCTTTAGACAGCAGCTCCTCAAGTGGGGGTCACGACCAGCCTCCGCGTCGTCGCGCCCGCCTGGGGGAAGGTAGCGGGTCGGTCCGCCGTCGCACCCTAGTGAAGCGAGAGGAGGGAATCTGACCGAGCTCCGGAGGCAGTACGGGCCCTCGTCGTGAGCTGGTGCCGAGCTAGTCATGCCTGTTTCGCCTTTCTTCCTTTCGTGTGCAAAAAGAGGAAGTAGAGTAGGGCCCCACGGGGGCATGTTGAACTGTTACTGTTTATTGTCATGTTGTTTCCGCTATTTCCGTGCTACGTTCCGTGCCGCGTGCCCATGCGCAGGAGTTACTTAACCCGGGGAGGCTTGTAGCGGCCTTCACCCCCCAAGGCCGAGGCCTCGCCGTGCACTTTATGTCCTACAAGGATTAGTCAAGAGGGGTAGCTTCCGGTTTGGTTGCGGGGGCGACCGACTCAGGTCCCGTGCTCGCGTCGCGATGCCCGTGGGGCAAGGACTGGGAGTGGTGCACCCCCTGCGGACTCGGACAGGAGAGCTTCAAACGACCGGGGCAGAAAACACTCGCGAGGGTACCCGCGTACCTCCCTCGTGAGACTTGAGCGAGGGAAAACCAAGGCAAGTGAGCAAACAAAAGATAACGGGTCTTCAGCCAAAGGCAGCGACAGCTTCAGTAAAACTTCAAACAGGAAAGAACAAGCCAGCTGCGGAAAGCAAATGAAAAAGCCGCGTCCGGCACCTAATCTAGTCTTCGACGTCTTCTCACCAGCGCGGAGCTAAGTGCTGCCACTGGGCGTGGGCAGGAGCCCCCGAGGCCCGAGGGCGGCACTCCGGAGACTCCGGGGCGTGTACAGCCCCACTCATTATTACGTGAGAGTGTCACGGGCAGCGAGCTTCACAAGCATTGGCCTTCTTCACAGGCACCGGGCCTTCCCCAGAGTGCGGTAGCTTCACAGGCGTTGGCCTTCTTCACAGGCACCGGGCCTTTCCCAAAATGCGGTAGCTTCACAAGCGTTGGCCTTCTTCACAGGCACCGGGCCTTTCCCAAAATGCGGTAGCTTCACAGGCGTTGGCCTTCTTCACAGGCACCGGGCCTTTCTCAGGGGTAGAATCTCTGGAGATGTTGAATGTTCCATGCATTCTGGATGGGAACTCCCCCTGGGTCTCCAAGCGCGCGGAGCCGGGCCTGGAAACATGAACAACCTTGAACGGGCCCTCCCACATGGGAGAGAGCTTGTGCAACCCTTCCCTGGAGAGGACCCGTCTGAGCACAAGGTCCCCTACCTCAAGAGTCCTGGGGCGGATGTTGCGGCAGTGGTATCGCCGCAGCGCCTGTTGATACCTTGCCGCTCGTAATGCGGCCTCCCGACGGCGTTCCTCCCCCAACACGAGATCCGTCCCCCGCATGGCGTCCTGCTGCGCCTCGTCGTACCAGCCCCTGCCGCAAGCCTCCAGCTTCTTCTTGAAGGTCCTAGTTTTGAGTCCCCTCAGGACCTCCGCGTTGGCTTGCTCTGCCTGGCCGTTGCTCCGGGGGTGTGCTACCGAAGCGTAGCATATCTGCGTTCCAAGGTTAGCACAATACGTTTTGAAGAGGTTACTGGTGAATTGCGAACCATTGTCGGTGATGATGCGGTTAGGCACCCCAAATCAGCTGACGAGTCCCTTGATGAACTTGACTGCGGAGCCCGCGGGGATGGTGCAGACAGCTTCCACCTCAGCCCACTTGGTGAACTTGTCCACATCAACATAGAGATAGTGATAGCCCCCTGGCGCCCGAGGGAACGGGCCCAGGATATCCAGCCCCCAAACTGCGAATGGCCATGAGAGGGGTATAGTCTGCAGACCCCCCGCCGGCTGATGGATCTGCTTGGTATGGAATTGGCAGGCCTCACAAGCCTTCACCAGCTCCACGGCGTCACTGAGTGTCGTGGGCCAATAGAACCCGCTGCCGAACGCCTTGCCAACGAGGGTCCGTGATGATGAGTGATGCCCATAGTCTCCATCGTGTATGTCTGCCAGCAGCTCCTTCCCTTGCTCTCTGGAAATGCAACGTAGGGCCACATCATTTGGTCACCTTCGGTAGAGCTCTCCATCCTTAATGCAGTAGGCCATGGCCTGCCGCTCCACACGCTCCGCTTCTTCCTCCTTCTCAGGCAGGGTCCCTTGTGTCAGGTAGTTCCTGAGCTCTGTGATCCAGCATCCTTCCTGAGGCTCCGATGCCAGGAGCAGGCGTGCCCCTGAGGCCGGGCCGCAGACCCGGGGCTCCCAAGGCAAGCGGCTGAGGGGGCTCCTCCCGAGGTTGCGCCGTGCTTGATAGTGATGGGGCCGCCGAGGGCTTGAAGAGTCGCTCCTCGAAGACGCCAGGCTCCTGAGGCAGCCACCTGGATGCCCTCTTGGCGATGTCATCAGCCTCTTGATTGGTGCCGCGAGGCACATGCAGCAACTCTAGCCCCCAGAACTGCTTCTCCATCCTGTGAACCTCCGTGAGGTAGGCTTCCATGTGCTCATCCTTTGGCTCTTATACCTTGTTGGAGAAGTTGACGAGGAGTTGTGAATCACCCTTGATGGTGAGGCGCCTTACCCCCAAGGCGATTGCGGCTTTCAGGCCTGCTATCAGGCCTTCGTACTCTTCTATGTTGTTGGAGACCTTCTCTCCGTGCTGGAAACAGAGTTGTACGACGTAGTAGGGCTTGTCTTGAGTGGGAGATACGAGCACCGCGCCAGCCCCCGTGCCGTGTCAGGAGAACGCCCCGTCGAAGTACATGACCCAGCTGTCCGGTGCCTCGCTTCCCGAGAAATGTGACCGATCGTCGCCAGCATCGAGGCCTGGCGCCTCTGCCCATTCCGCCATGAAGTCTGCAAGTGCAGCCCCCTTGATGACTCTGGTCGTGCTAAATTCTAGCTGAAACGCTTGTAGTTCGATGTTCCACTCAGCGACTCTTCCAGCCGAGTTGGGGCTCCTGAGTACCCTTTCCAAGGGGTATGCTGAGACGATCTTGATGGGATGGCCTTGGAAGTAGTGCCACAGCTTGCGTGAGGCCACCAACAACGCGAGGAGGAGTTTTTGGGGCATAGGGTACCATGCCCTCGCGCCCCGTAGCACCGTGCCGACGAAGTACACAGGGTGCTCGATGAGGTTGAGAGTGCTGGAGTCGCTGGCGTCCTCCGGAGGTTGGGGTTCCTCCCGAGACGATGAAGCCCCCAGCGCCTGATCGCTTGGAGGGGCCTCTTCTGCCCCGTGGGGGCTCCCTCGCTACGGTTGATCCTTTTCGGCTGCGGTCTCGGTCTCTGCGGGGCCTTCTTGACTTTGCTTTGCTTCGACCCGGACGGTTGCTGTGGCCTTGATCCAACGCTCTTCCCTAACCGCCACCAGGGCTATGCTGGCGGAGTAGGGGTGGATACAAGGTAGAGCACCAGGGGCTCCCAGGGACGCGGAGCTACCATCACTGGAGGGCTGGTTAGGTACGTCTTGAGATCCTGGAACGCCTTGTCGGCCTCCTTAGTCCACTCGAAGGGGCCCTTCTTCTTCATCAGCTTGAAGAAGGGCAGTGCTCATTCCCCCAGCTTGTAGATGAAGCGCCCTAGTGCGGTCACACGCCCGGTGAGCTTCTGCATTTCTCTAAGGGTCTTTGGCGGGCTCATGTCTTCGACTGCTTTGACCTTCTCCGGGTTGGCCTCGATGCCCCTGTGGGATACGAGGAAGCCCAGGAGCTTGCCCGAGTGGACTCCAAACACGCACTTCTCCGGGTTGAGCCACAGGTCCACCTCACTGAGGCTCGCGAAGGTTTCCTCCAAGTCCTGTATCAGAGTTTTTGCCTCCCGAGACTCCACCACAATGTCGTCGACGTAAGCCTCAGCATTCCTCCCAAGCTGCCGACCCAAGGCGATGTGCATCAGCCGCTGAAAGGTTGCACCTGCGTTGCGCAGCCCAAATGGCATGCATGTATAGCAGTACACTCCACACGGGGTCAGGAAGGCCGTTTTCTCCATGTCTTCCACCGCCATCTTGATCTGGTGGTAGCCCGAGAAGGCATCCAGTAAGTACAACAGGTCACACTCAGTGGTGGAGTCGACGATCTGGTCGATGCGAGGAAGTGGAAATGGATCCTGTGGGCAGGCCTTGTTAAGGTTGGTGAAGTCGACACACATGCATTCCTTTCCTCCCTTTTTGGCACGGCCACTAGGTTAGCCAACCAATCTGGATAGCGGACCTCGCGAATGACCCCTGCCGCTTCCAGCTTGCGGGTCTCCTGGACGATGAAAGCTTGTTTCTCAGTGGACTACCGCCTTGCCTTCTGCTTTATGGGGCGTACGTTGGGGCATACATTGAGGTGATGCTCAATCACTCCCCTCGGGACCCCTGCTAGCTGATCTGGTTCCCATGCGAACACCTTCTTGTTCGCGCGTAGGAACTTCACCAAGGCCTCCTCCTACTCGGGTTCGAGGTTGGCGCCTATGGTGAAGGTGGCGCCAGTGGATCTGTCCTCGTCGACCGGTACCTACTTGGTTTCCACCTTGTCTTGGGTGAATAGCTGCTTCTTCTTAGCCGGCATAGCCCCCTTGGGCTCGAGGACGTCAGTGCTGGCGGGCTGCACGACCGCGGCCGTCTTGAAAACGAGCTTGAGCGCCTGCAGTGCATCCCTTGTGTCTCTCGACACAGTAAGGACGCTGCTACTCCCGGGCATCTTCATGAGGTTGTACGCAGGGTGAGTTGCTGCCATAAACCGGGCCAAGGCTGGGTAGCCGAGGATGGCATTGTAGGGGAGGCCGATGGGGGCGATGTCAAAGTCAATCATCTCTGTGCGGAAGTTATCGTAGGTGCCGAAGGTCACCGGGAGGCGAATTTGTCCCAAGGAAGCGGTAGAACCGACTCCGACGCCTGAGAAAGGCCTGGTGGGTTGAATCTGCTCTAGTGGTATGTGGAGGAGGCTGAAGGCCTCCACTGAGAGCACGTTGAGACCGGCACCGCCGTCGATGAGGGTCCTGGTGACGGCCACTTGGCAGATGGTGGGGGTGCACAGCATCGGAAGCGCACCCGAACCGGCGGGGTTGGTGGGATGATCGTCCGAGCTGAAGGCCAGGTCGGCCTCGGGCGCCACCCAGCCCGGGGGAGCTTCTCGGTGCTTGGAGGTGGCGCCGATCTGGCGGGCGAACGGCTTGATGTGGTGGCCCGAAGGTGGCGCCTGGGAGCCGCCCAGGAGGGCTACGACGACCAGGGATATAGGCACGGCGTAATGGACAAGGAAGAGGTCACGCAGTTCTCCCCAGGAGGTCACAGAGGCCGTTGGTAAGTGCAGCAGCCACATGCGTGGAACACCGGTGAGGGCCATGGGGAACCAGTTGGCCATCACCCTGTCATCGCCCCCGGCCTTGAGGACAACCTCCTCGTACGCCAGCAGGAAAACCAGCGGATCCGTCGCGCCGTTGTAGCGCGGCGGCATCTCGGGCTTGAACTTTGGGGGCCACTGCACCTGTCGCAAGGCGGGGTCCAAGTCTCGGAGCTCCCTAGCCCCAGTGACGGCACCTTCGTCTGGAGGCGCGTCTGCAGGGGCGCGACGAGCGCGAGACGACGAACCGGCTGGAGTCGGCGAAGGGGTGGCGGTGCGGCCATCGCGCCGCACCGGTGGATGTAGGGGCGAGGCCTGCTGCTCATCCCCCGCTGGGCCGGTGGCAGCGTTGGCAGCAGGCGACGGAGAACGACGGGGGCGTCCGCCGACGGGCGCCGTTTGGGCGACGTGGGTGGCGAGAGCAGCCCGACGCTAGGTGCGAGCATGGTGAGCGTCAGCCATGGACACGGCGGAGGATCAGACACGACCAGCGGAAGAAAGATTCTGGTGCCCCCCTACCTGGCGCGCCAAATGTTGAATTTCGGGCTCCGGCAGACCCTTAAGGTTCGAACACTGGGGTGCGCACGGAAATCTCTCCCCTACCAGCTCGCGTCTCAAGTCTCACAAAAATCTAAGCAAGAAGGATGAACACACAAAGGACACAAGATTTATACTGGTTCAGGACACCATTGTGGTGTAATACCCTACTCCAGTGTGTGGTGTGGTGGATTGCCTCAGGGGCTGATGGTAATAGTACAAAGGGAGAACAGCCTTGCGAGGGGCTGTTCTTGAGCTGGTGCAATGAACTGCTTGGGTGAGTTCAATCGCTTCTCTCTCTCTAGCGATCTGTTTCTCGATGCCTCTACCCTGTGGTGTCTAGTCCTATTTATAGAGTGAGGCCCTGGGCCTCTCCCCAAATAATGAGCGGGAAGGGCACCAACAATTGGCCATTTTGAAGGAGAACATCTGGTACACTTATCATGACTAAAGTCGATCTTCGGCTGCCAAAGGCCCTGACGATGACGCCGCCCTGGGCTCCACGATGACCTCCATCTTTCCGTTCTGCTGGTCTTGGTCTTATTGCACCGAAAACATAACCTTTGCCTGATGCCTTGGCCTGTGCTTGCCCCCTTTGCACCGAAAGGGAAACAAGGACACTGCGCAGGCCGGCGCCCGCCTGGCCTTCGATCGTCATGGCTTGCGTCACTGGCTCCTCGGGAGGTACCCTGCCTTGATCTCTCCGCCTCCTCGCGAGCCTGCCTGAGGAGGCTGCTCCTGAGGAAGCTTCATGTCATCCGCCCTGCGAGGCCTGCTCCTCGCGAGGGTCTTGAGCTTGAGTTGATGAAGCTGGGCTGCATTGGGCCCCCACTTGGGCCACGCCGCAGGCCGCAGGCAGGCAAGTCTGGGGACCCCCGTTCCCAGAGCGCCGACACACACACTTTATATACATCGGCATTTCTCTCTCACACATGCTCACAATATCTCCCGGGGTGTCATGGTGTCTCACGCAGACACTCTCTATATATCTCCCTCTCTCTTTCTTACTACTATGTACCACTCATTTCACTAATCTCAGTTGGAAAACAATATTTCTCTCACATGCATATATACACACGCACAGTCTCTACTAGCCCTCTATAGGCACATATATGTGCCTACGTGTCTCCCGCACGCACATTATCTTTAGGCCTCTCTCGCACACATTGCCCCCCCACAAACCTCTCTCTTAGTAGTTGGCAGATATGATTCCATCAGATCATTCGGTAGGACATCCCTGACTGTTAGGCTGGATGGTAATACGAGGCGAAGTTTTACCCAAGTTCTAGGCCTTGTAGTTGAGGAAAAGCCCACTCCATGGTACCGTATATTTGTGATAGGTGTGTGTACAAAGTACACGTGAATACCAGTTATTGTGCATATGTGTATGCTATCGACGAACTAGCCCCCGGGATTCGATAACATACTCAGGCCTAGGGTTACAAATCATATATAGTCGACTTATCATTAGTGGGGATAGAGTCCTGCACGACTCTGGTAGCTTCATTTTGTACGCTGAGTCCTCCACATAGGTCTTCGTATAATGCGTCTTGGTCCAACCTATGTGGCGCAGGATGGAACCGACCCATGAGTCCTCATGTTGACCCACCACAAGTAGAAATGATGTGCCCACCACACCCCATACGCAATCAGCCACTAAGAAAATAAGCATATACAATAGTACAGTCTTATACATGAAGGTTAATTGCATGGTGCATCCAATAATATTTGTTGTGCATTGTAAATGTTTATATTTTCTCCTAAAATGTTAGTCATGGAAAGAGAAACGAAGGGCATATCTCTCATTGTCTCCACCGGACACCCCCTCTTTCTACACCACTTTCACGTACGCACACAAACTATCTCTCAACCCTCTAAAAGTATGGATGCCCCTGACACATTCACGCGTGGCGCTCACTATATTTCAAGCGAAAGCACTGTACGGTCACCGAACTTCAGAATATGCTCATTACGGTCACCGTATACATTCTCGTGGTGATCATATGGTATCTAGCTCATGATACGTCTCTGTATTTTGTTGATGACACTGACGGACATTGTATTTGATGTGTGCTCCATATTTTGTTGACGACACTTACGGTCATTGTATTTGAAGCGAAACCACGATATGGTCACTGGACTTCAGAATAAGCTCATCACGGTAACCGTATACATTTGTTGGTGCTAACCAGCCTATGGTTGGATAGTTAGGAGGACAGTGGTGTCCCCGGCCCACCAGGGTTAAAGTCCCGGTGCTCACATTTATCCTGGATTAATTTCAGTATTTTCCAGTGATGTGTGTTCAGTGGGAGGAGACGTTCCCCTCGACTACAAGGCATCTACGGTGACTTTGTAAAATCTCAAGATCATATGCTGGCTCACTCTCTCAAAGGTGCTAATAGGGGTAGGGTCTGCGTGTGTGCACTTATAGTGGTGAGTGTTTGCACGTATATATGAGCGCTTGCGTCTGTACTATGTTAAAAAATACATGTCATGATTAGACGGTCACTAGCTCACCCGTACAACTCCATATTTTGTTGATGACACCATCAATTGACCAGTCAAACTTTTCATGTCGCGCAACTAGTGTTGCACCATCAGCGCGCGTTATCGTGGGGCCCACCTGTCAACACGTATATGAAAGAAAGAAATGGTAGTTTGAGTCCGTACTGTGTTAATAAAATACATTTTATGGTGATCATACGGTCACTGGCTCACCATACATCTTCATATTTTGTTGATGACACAATCAATTGACCAGTCAAACGGTCCACATTCAGCAACGCACATTACCATAAGGCCCACCCGCCAGCGTGTATATGAAAGACAGAAATGGTAATAAATTAGTGATCGGTGGGGATTCGAAGTCGTGAGACCTCTGGTTGGCAGCCCGTGCCTCCTAACCACAGAGGACAAGGATCGCCTTGTGATGATATGCTGAGCCGGCCGGTTTAGTTGCACGCTTGCACGAGCCACTTTGGTGAATATAAACTCATCACACATGCACACAAACACGCCTGCAACGCCCGCATGCATGCATGTAATACTCACACATACGTACACATGCACGCCCTCAACACTCACTCGAATACACGCACGCATGCAGGCGTGCAACACTGACACATACACATGCACTCACGAACACACGCACGCACACACACATGCATGCAACACTAAAACGTACACATCCACGCACGCAACACTCGCACGCCGGCATGCACACAACACACGACGCAAGACACACGCTCAACCTATACGTGCATGCACCCTTTGTTAAGGACATGGATTGTTACGGGTATTAATCAATCTTATCTATGATAAGCAGAACATTGATGTTTGCAGCGGTCTTTATGAATCACAACGTATCGAATACGCTATCAATGTATTTATGAAAATTTTAAAATTCTCTTACATTATATAGTAGGCTTATCTACATGAAATAGATGACGTCACAATCAATGAACAATCATCGGTTTATGAAATGCCCACTACTGACCGCCCTGGCCCACCAAAAGCTCCTTTGCCGTGTGCTGTCTGCGTTGGGTCACTGACATGCAAGCCAGGAACCCAACGATCCCACATGTCAATGGAAGAATGGCGCAGTGTCATACATCAGAGTCGAGGGTGCCGCCCGGGTGAACACACCTGGCTGAACACGCCTCCTTGCCGCATTCAAACGCCTCCATGAAACCTGTGTGGAAGCCGAAAAACCCACTCTGGACACACATCCGCTCATGACAGGGCCGACATTAAATGCAACACCGGCCGAGCTCCTCCCATGTGCCGTCTATTTAATCTCCTATTTAAACGAGGCCAGACGCCGACCAAGAATCGCACACCTCCGCCGCTCCCCTATCTCCTCCTTCACCATTTTTCCACTCTTACAATGGCTTATGAAGAGTAGTTATCTGGCATACAAGCCAGCTGGGTGGCCCGCCGAGCCCACCAGATACGATCTATGTAGCTTTCTGATCCACCTCCCTCCCCTCGCCTGGCAAAGCCAGTTGCCGCCCCAAGCCGGCACGCTATTCAACAACTCGCTGCTCCAGGCCAGCTCGACGAGGAGCGGCGAGCTGCTCCGGCCGACACAGCGGGGAGCATGAGCGTCATCGCTGCCGGCCACGCCGCCGCCTCGTACCGCAGCTCCCCTGTCTACGACTGTGTCTCCCATTTTTGTGGATGAGACTCCCATGCCTGCGGCCGCGCCATGCAAGCATTGATAGAAGCCAGGTGCGCGGAGGGCGACGAGTCGGAGGCCAGCGCCTCCGCGTCCGCGGCCATCATCGAGGAGAAGTAGAACACGGGAGGCTGCCGCCGTTTGGGTCCCATGAAGGCCACCACGGAGGAGACGCCGGTGTACACAGCCGGTGTCTTGCCGGATCCTTTTGTTGCGAGGACCTTCGTCGACCTTGCATGGGCTCCATGGAAGCGGAGGAGCCCCCTTTAGACTCCCGTCTTGGGCATCAGCCAACGATGTTAGTTGAGTGGTGGGGAAGCGAGCCGTCCTTTGCACTGAAGCATGATAACCCACAAGTATAGGGGATCGCAATAGTTTTAGAGGGTAGAGTATTCAACCCAAATTTATAGATTCGACACAAGGGGAGCCAAAGAATATTTGCAAGTATTAGCAGCTGATTTGTTTATACGTCTGCAACGTATCTATAATTTTTGATTTCTCCATGCTATAATATTACCCGTTTTGGATGTTTATTGGCTTTACTTTACACATTTATATCGTTTTTGGGACTAACCTACTAACCGGAGGCCCAACCCATATTGCTGTTTTTTTGCCTATTTCAGTATTTCGAAGAAAAGGAATATCAAATGGAGTCCAAACGGAATGAAACCTTGGGTAGTGATCTTTTTGGAACAAACGTGATCCAGAGGACTTGGAGTGGAAGCCAAGAAACAATCGAGGCAGCCACGAGGGTGCCCGGCGCGCCCCCTAGGGCTGGGCGCGCCCCCCACCCTCGTGGGCCCCTCGGATGTCCACCGACCTACTTCTTCCTCCTATATGTACCCATGTACCCTGAAAACATCAGAAGCAACCACAAAAAACTATTTCCACCTCCGTAACCTTCTATATCCACAAGATCCCATCTTGGAGCCTTCGCCAGCGCTCCGCCGGAGGGGGAATCGATCACGGAGGGCCTCTACATCATCTCCAAGGCCTCTCCGATGAGTTGTGAGTAGTTTACCACAGACCCTCGGGTCCATAGTTATTAGCTAGATGGCTTCTTTTCTCTCTTTGAATCTCAATACCATGTTCTCCTTGATCTTCTTGGAGATCTATTCGATGTAACTCTTTTTGTGGTGTGTTTGTCGAGACCCGGTGAATTGTGGGTTTATGATCAAGTTTATGTATGAGAAATATTTGAATCTCCTCTGAATTCCTTTATGTGTGATTAAGTTATCTTTTCAAGTCTCTTCGAATTATCAGTTTGGTTTGGCCTACTAGATTGATCTTTCTTGTAACGGGAGAAGTGCTTAGCTTTGGATTCAATCTTGCGGTGTCCTTTCCCAGTGACAGCAGGGGCAGCAAGGCACGTATTGTATTGTTGCCATCGAGGATAAAAAGATGGGGTTTATATCATATTGCATGAGTTTATCCCTCTACATCATGTCATCTTTCTTAATGCGTTACTCTATTCTTTATGAACTTAATACTTTAGATGCATGCTGGATAGCGGTCGATGTGTGGAGTAATAGTAGTAGATGCAGGCAGGAGTCGGTCTACTTGTCATGGACGTGATGCCTATATACATTATCATGCCTAGATAATCACATAGTTATTCGCTTTTGTATCAATTGCTAGACAGTAATTTGTTCACCCACCGTAATACTTATGCTATCTTGAGAGAAGCCACTAGTGAAACCTATGCCCCCCGTGTCTATCTCTTATCATATAAGCTTTCAATCTACTTTTATTTGCATCTTTACTTTTCCAATCTATATCATAAAATACCAAAAATATATTTATATTATCATATTACCTCTATCAGATCTCACTTTCGCAAGTGGCCGTGAAGGGATTGACAACCCCTTTATTGCGTTGGTTGCGTGTTCTTGTTTATTTGTGGCCGTGTAGGTGCGTGGGACTTTTCAGGAGCCTCCTACTAGATTGATACATTGGTTCTCAAAAACTGAGGGAAATACTTACACTACTATTACTGCATCACCCTTTCCTCTTCAAAGAAAACCAACGCAAGCTCAAGACGTAGAAAGAAGGATTTCTGGCGCCGTTGCCAGGGAGGTCTTCGCTCAAGTAAAGACATACCAAGTACCCATCACAAACTCATCTCCCTCGCATTTACATTATTTGCCATTTGCCTCTCGTTTTCCTCTCCCCCACTTCACCCTTGCCATTTTATTCGCCCTCTCTTTCCCAATCTCCTCTCTCTTTCACTTTCCTTTTTGTTTGCTTGTGTGTTGGATTGCTTGTCGCGATGGTGCAAGATAATACCAAATTGTGTGACTTTTCCTATACCAATAATAATGATTTCCTTAGTACTCCGATTGCTCCTCTCAATGATGTTGAGTCTTGTGAAATCAATGCTGCTTTGCTGAATCTTGTTATGAAAGATCAATTCTCCGGCCTTCCTAGTGAAGATGCCGCTACCCTTCTAAACAACTTTGTTGATTTGTGTGAGATGCAAAATAAGAAAGACACGGGTAATGATATTGTTAAATTGAAGTTATTTCCGTTTTCACTTAGAGATCGTGCTAAAGTTTGGTTCTCGTCTTTGCCTAAGAATAGTATTGATTCATGGAATAAGTGCAAAGATGCTTTTATCTCTAAGTATTTTCCTCCCGCTAAGATCATCTCTCTTAGGAACGATATTATGAATTTTAAACAACTTGATCATGAGCATTTTGCCCATTCTTGGGAAAGAATGAAATTAATGATTCACAATTGCCCTACTCATGGTTTGAATTTATGGATGATCATACAAAATTTTTATGCCGGATTGAATTTTGCTTCTAGAAATCTTTTAGATTCGGCCGCGGGAGGCACGTTTATGGAAATCACCTTAGGAGAAGCTACCATACTCCTTGATAATATTATGGCTAATTATTCTCAATGGCACACCGAAAGATCTACTAGTAAAAAAGTGCATGCTATAGAAGAAATTAATGTTTTGAGTGGAGATGGACGAACTTATGAAATTGTTTGCTACTAAGAGTGCTTCTATTGATCCCAATGATATACCTTTGTCTACTTTGATTGAGAATAATAATGAATCTATGGATGTGAATTTTGTTGGTAGGAATAATTTTGGTAACAATGCTTATAGAGGAAACTTTAATCCTAGACCGTTCCCTAGTAATTCCTCTAATAATTATGGAAATTACTACAATAATTCTTATGATAATTATAATAAGATGCCCTCTGATTTTGAGAATAGTGTGAAAGAATTTATGATCTCTCAAAAGAATTTTAATGCCATGCTTGAAGAAAAATTGCTTAAAGTTGATGATTTGGCTAGGAACATTGATAGACATTCGCTTGATGTTGATTCTTTGAAACTTAGATCTACTCCTCCTAAGCATGATATCAATGAGTCTCTCAAAGCTATGAGAATTTCCATTGATGAGTGCACTGAAAGAACCGCTAGATTGCGTGCTAAGAAAGATTGCTTCGTAAAAGCATGTTCCTCTAGTTTCCATGAAAATAATGATGAAGATCTAAAAGTTATTGATGTGTCCCCTATTAAATCTTTGTTTTGCAATATGAATCTTGATAATGATGGGACTGGAGATGAGTCAACTTTAGTTAAAAGGCGTCCCAATGATTCAGAGTTCTTAGATCTTGATGCTAAATTTAGTAAAAGTGGGATTGGAGAGGTCAAGACTTTAAATATCATTGAACCCACTATCTTGGATTTCAAGGAATTTAATTATGATAATTGTTCTTTAGAAGGTTGTATTTCCTTGTTGCAATCCGTGTTGAATTCTCCTCATGCTTATAGTCAAAATAAAGCCTTTACCAACCATATTGTTGATGCCTTGATGCAATCTTATGATGAAAAACTTAATTTGGAAGTTTCTATACCTAGAAAACTTAATGATGAGTGGGAACCTACTATAAAGATTAAAATTAAAGATCATGAGTGTTATGCTTTGTGTGATTTGGGTGCTAGTGTTTCCACGATTCCGAAAACTTTATGTGATATTCTAGGTTTCCATGATCTTGATGATTTCTCTTTAAATTTGCACCTTGCGGATTCCACCATTAAAAAGCCAATGGGAAGGATCAATGATGTTCTCATTATTTCAAATAGGAATTTGGTGCCCGTAGATTTTATCGTTCTTGATATAGATTGCAATCTTTCATGTCCTATTATTCTAGTTAGACATTTCCTTAGAATGATTGGTGCAATTATTGATATGAAGGAAGGGAATATTAGATTCCAATTTCCATTAAGGAAAGGCATGGAGCACTTTCCAAGAAAGAAAGTTAAATTACCTTATGAATCTATCATGCGAGCTACTTATGAATTGAGTACCAAAGATGGCACTACTTAGATCTATCCTCGCTTTTATGCCTAGCTAGGGGCGTTAAACGATAGCGCTAGTTGGGAGGCAACCCAATTTTATCTTTGTTTTTTGTTTTTGCTTCTGTTTAGTAATAAATTTATCATCTACCTTCTGTTTATATGTGTTTTCATGTTTTAATTAGTGTTTGTGCCAAGTAGAAACTATAGGATAACCTATGGTGATAGTTAATTTGATTCTTCTGAAAAACAGAAACTTTGCACGCACGAAAATAATTTTGGTAATTCACAGAAACGTGATTTTGCGTTGATTCTTTTTTCTGTAGATCAATAGACAAATTTACAAGGACTTCCTATTTTTGTAGGATTGTTAGAGTTCCAGAAGTATTCGAGAGTTACAGATTACTACAGACAGTTCTGTTTTTGACAGATTCTGTTTTTCGTGTGTTGTTTGCTTATTTTGATGCATCTATGGCTAGTATGTAGGGGTATGAACCATAGAGAAGTTGGAATACAGTAGGTTTAACACCAATATAAATAAAGAATGAGTTCATTACAGTACCTTATGTGGTGGTTTATCTTTCTTGCACTAACGGAGCTTATGAGATTTCCCGTTGAGTTTTGTGTTGTGAAGTTTTCAAGTTTTGGGTAAAGATTTGATGGATTATGGAATAAGGAGTAGCCAGAGCCTAAGCTTGGGGATTCCCATGGAACCCCAATATATTCAAGAATATCCAAAAGCCTAAGCTTGGGGATGCCCCGGGAAGGCATCCCCTCTTTCGTCTTCGTCTATCGGTAACTTTACTTGGAGCTATATTTTTATTCGCCACATGATATGTGCTTTGCTTGGAGCATCTTGTATGGTATTAGTCTTTGATTTTTAGTTTACCACAATCATCCTTGCTGTACACACCTTTTTGGAGAAACCCACTTGATTGGAATTTATTAGAATACTCTATGTGCTTCACTTAAATCTTTTGAGCTAGATATTTTTGCTCTAGTGCTTCACTTATATCTTTTAGAGCACGGTGGTGGCTTAATTTTGTAGAAATTGTTGATCTCTCATGATTCACTTATATTATTTTGATAGTCTCTTAGAACAGCATGGTATTTGCTATGGTTATAAAATTGGTCCTATTATGATGGGCATCCAAGTTGGGTATAATAAAAACTATCATAGGAAGTGAATTGGATGCTATGATCAATTTGATGCTTGATAATTGTTTTGAGATATTAGGATGGTGATATTAGAGTCATGCTAGTTGGGTGATTATGAATTTAAAGAATACTTGTGTTGAAGTTTGTGATTCCCGTAGCATGCACGTATGGTGAACCGCTTTGTGATGAAGTTGGAGCACAATTTTATTTATTGATTGTCTTCCTTATGAGTGGCGGTCGGGGACGAGCGATGGTCTTTTCCTACCAATCTATCCCCTTACGAGCATGCGCATAGTACTTTGTTCTTGATGACTTGTAGACTTTTGCAATAAGTATATGAGTTCTTTATGACTAATGTTAAGTCCATGGATTATACGCACTCTCACCTTCCACCATTGCTAGCCTCTCTTGTACCGCACAACTTTCACCGGTACCATACACCCACCATATACCTTCCTCAAAACAGCCACCATACCTACCTATTATGGCATTTCCATAGCCATTCCGAGATATATTGCCATGCATCCATCGTTCCGTTTATTATGACACGCATCATCATTGTCATGTTGCTCTTTGCATGATCATGTAGTTGACATCGTATTTGTGGCAAGGCCACCTTCATAATTTTCATACATGTCACTCTTGATTGATTGCATATCCCGATACACCGCCGGAGGCATTCATATAGAGCCATATCTTGTTGAGTTCTAACCTTGAGTTGTAAGTAAATAAAAGTGTGATGATCTTCATTATTAGAGCATTGTCCTAGTGAGGAAAGGATGATGGAGACTATGATTCCCCCACAAGTCGGGATGAGACTTTGGACTTTATGAAAAAAAAGAAGAAAAAAAGAAAGGCAAAAAAAAGAGGCCCAAAGAAAAAAAAAGAAGAGAAAAAGAAAAAAAATGAAAAATGAAAAAAAATTAGAGAAAAAGAGAGAAGGGACAATGTTACTATCCTTTTTACCACACTTGTGCTTCAAAGTAGCACCATGATCTTCGTGATAGAGAGTCTCCTATATTGTCACTTTCATATACTAGTGGGAATTTTTCATTGTAGAACTTGGCTTGTATATTCCAATGATGGGCTTCCTCAAAGTGCCCTAGGTCTTCGTGAGCAAGCGAGTTGGATGCACACCCACTTAGTTTCTTTTGTTGAGCTTTCATACATTTATAGCTCTAGTGCATCCGTTGCATGGCAATCCCTACTCACTCACATTGATATCTATTAATGGGCATCTCCATAGCCCGTTGATACGCCTAGTTGATGTGAGACTATCTTCTCCCTTTTTGTCTTCTCCACAACCACCATTCTATTCCACATATAGTGCTATGTCCATGGCTCACGCTCATGTATTGCGTGGAAGTTGAAAAAGTTTGAGATAACTAAAGTATGAAACAATTGCTTGGCTTGTCATCGGGGTTGTGCATGATTAAATACTTTGTGTGATGAATATAGAGCAACAGCCAGACTATATGATTTTGTCGGGATAACTTTCTTTAGCCATGTTATTATGAGAAGACATGATTACTTTGATTAGTATGATTGAAGTATTACTATTTCTTATGTCAATATGAACTTCTATTTTGAATCATTTGGATCTAAACATTCATGCCACAATAAAGAAAATTACATTGAGAATTATGCTAGGTAGCATTCCACATCAAAAACTCTGTTTTTATCATTTACCTACTCGAGGACGAGCAGGAATTAAGCTTGGGGATGCTTGATACATCTTCAATGTATCTATAATTTTTGATTGTTCCATGCTATTATATTACCCGTTTTAGATGTTTATGGGCTTTACTTTACACATTTATATCATTTTTGGGACTAACCTACTAACCGGAGGCCCAACCCGTATTGCTGTTTTTTTTGCCTATTTCAGTATTTCGAATAAATGGAATATCAAACGGAATGAAACCTTCGGGGGCAATCTTTTTGGAACAAATGTGATCCAGAGGACTTGGAGTGGAAGTCAAGAAACAACCGAGGCAACCACGAGGGTGCCCGGCGCACCCCCTAGGGCTGGGCGCGCCCCCACCCTCGTGGGCCCCTCGGGCGTCCACCGACCTACTTCTTCCTCCTATATATACCCATGTACCCCGAAAACATCAGAAGCGACCACGAAAAACTATTTCCACCACTGTAACCTTCTGTATCCGCAAGATCCCATTTTGGAGCCTTCGCCGGCGCTCCGTCGGAGGGGGAATTGATCATGGAGGGCCTCTACATCATCTCCAAGGCTTCTCCGATGAGTTGTGAGTAGTTTACCAGAGACCCTCGGGTCCATAGTTATTAGCTAGATGGCTTCTTCTCTCTCTTTGAATCTCAATACCATGTTCTCCTTGATCTTCTTGGAGATCTATTTGATGTAACTCTTTTTGCGGTGTGTTTGTCGAGATCCGATGAATTGTGGGTTTATGATCAAGTTTATCTATGAGAAATATTTGAATCTCCTCTGAATTATTTTATGTGTGATTAAGTTACCTTTGCAAGTCTCTTCGAATTATCAGTTTGGTTTGGCCTACTAGATTGATCTTTCTTGCAATGGGAGAAGTGCTTAAGTTTGGGTTCAATCTTGCGGTGTCCTTTCCTAGTGACAGCAGGGGCAGCAAGGCTCGTACTGTATTGTTGCCATCAAGGATAAAAAGATGGGGTTTATATCATATTGCATGAGTTTATCCCTCTACATCATGTCATCTTTCTTAATGCGTTACTCTGTTCTTTATGAACTTAATACTCTAGATGCATGCTAGATAGCAGTCGATGTGTGGAGTAATAGTAGTAGATGCAGGCAGGAGTCGGTCTACTGGTCACGGACGTGATGCCTATATACATGATCATGCCTAGATAATCTCATAATTATTCGCTTTTCTATCAATTGCTCGACAGTTATTTGTTCACCCACCGTAATACTTATGCTATCTTGAGAGAAGCCACTAGTGAAACCTATGGCCCCCGGGTCTATCTCTTATCATATAAGTTGTCAGCGTTCTGGGAACGGGGGTACCCAGACTTGCCTGCCTGCGGCCTGCGGCGTGGCTCAAGGGGTGGCCCAATATGGCCCATCTTCATCAACATATGCCCAAGACCCTCGCGAGGGGCCGAGCCTCGCGGGGCGGACGACAGGAGGCTTCCTCGGGCACAGCCTCGTCAGGCTGGCTCGCGAGGAGGCGGAGAGATCAAGGCGGGGTACCTCGCGAGGTGCCCGTGATGCAAGCCATGACGACCGAGGCCAGGCGGGCGCCGGCATGCGCAGAGTCCTTGTTTCCTCTTTGGTGCAAAGGGGGAAAGCGCAGGCAAGGGTATCAAGAAAAGGCAACCATTTCGGTGCAACAAGACCAAGACTAGCAGGACGGCAGAACGGAGGTCATCGTGGAGCCCAAGCCGGCGTCATCGTCAGGGTCTTTGGCAGGCGAGGATCAACTTTAGTCAGGATAAGTGTACTAGATGTTCCCCTTCAAAATGGCCAATTGTTGGCACCCTTCCCGCTCAATATTTGGGGAGAGGCCCAGGGCCTCTGCCTATAAATAGGACTAGCCACCCACAGGGTAGGAGGATCCGCATCTATAGGCGGAAGAGCTTAGAGGCATCCGCATCCGAGACACAGAGACAGAGAGGCGACTGAATTCCCCCTAGCAGTTCATTGCCCCAGCCAAGAACAGACCCTCGCGAGGTTGTTCTTCCTTGTACTGTTCATCATCAGCCTCTGAGGCAATCCACACACCACAAACTGGAGTAGGGTATTACACCAAATGGTGGCCTGAACCCGTATAAATCTCATGTCCCTTGTGTTGTTCTTCGTGTAGTTTTAGATCCTTGCGAGGCGGTGAGACATGGGTAGGCAGGAGGTGTGATATCCGCATGCACCCCAGTGTTCGAACCTTGAGGGTCTGTCGGAACCCGAAATCCGACATTTGGCGCGCCAGGTAGGAGTGCACCGGAATCCGCCTTCCGTCGCCTCGTGTTTCACCGCCCGTGGCATCCATGTCAGACGCTCGTCGATCCCGCGCTGAGCGCCAGACCGCTCTCGCCACTCGCGTCGCCCAGACGGCCCCCGTCGGCGGGCGCCCTCGCCGTTCCCCGTCGCCTACCATCAACGCCGCCACCGGCCCGGCGGGGAACGAGCATCAGGCGTCGTCCCTGCATCCCTCGGTGCCGCGAGAAGGCCGCACCGCCACCCCGTCGCTGACTCCAGCCGGCTCCTCGTCCCACGCCCGTCGCGCTCCTGCGGACGCGCACGCCGCGCTGCTCCTGGCGCGGGAGCTCCTGCACTACCGTCCCGTCGACGACCTCTACGACGAATGGCTCGCCCGCATCACCGAGCTCGTCAGCGCCGCTGGGGGCTCCCCTGCACCATCCCTCTCACTGCACCACGCCCCGCCCTACGCGAGCGACGAAGCTCCGGGGGCGCCTCAGCCGCCTCCCCCTCAAGAAGGCGCCTTGGCCCCAAGGCGCGTGGCCCCTGGGCGGAACCCACTCCGTCCGGCGCCAGCACAGCAAGAGAAGAGCTGCCAAGAGATCCCTCGTCCCCAAGAAGCCGCCCGTGTGCTCCCCGCACCGGCCCGGCACGAATGCGTGCCTGCTCCAGCGCATCAAGACCCCGCGCTGCACCTAGCGGCAGCGCACAGAGACCCGCAAGATCAAGCTCTCCGTCACCAAAGGGCTCCCGCGGTCACTGCAGGCTACCGTGCCTTCTCCGCCGAGCTGTGCAGCGTGACCCGGCCGGGCAAGTTCAAGCTAGACCTGCCCCCACGCTACGATGGCACGGCTGACCCTGCCGAGTTCCTCCAGCTCTACAAGCTGGGCATCGAAGCCGCCAACGGGGACGAGAAGGTCATGGCGAACTGGTTTCCCATGGCGCTCAAGGACAGCGCCCGCACCTGGCTCCTGAACTTGGCTCCTGGCACGATATCCTCCTAGGACGAGATGCGCACCCGATTCATCGCCAACTTCCAAGGCACCCGCGACCGGCCCCCGGCCATGAGCGACTTGCGCTGCATCAAGCAGCAGCCGGGAGAGACCCTGCAGAAGTTCATCTACCGCTTCAACAGCGCTCGCCTTAAGATCCCCAAGGTGTCTGAGGAGGCCATCATCTTAGCCTTCTCCGACGGCGTATGTGATGTCAAGATGAAGGAGGAGCTTGCGATCCATGAGGACCTGTGCACCTCCCTGGAGCTGTTCAACCTGGCGACCAAGTGCGCTAGGGCTAAGGAAGGGCGCCTTTCCCTCCTCGAGCTTCCAGCTGCAGACCCAGAAGAGAAGAAGCCCAAGGCCAAGGATGTGAAGCGCAAGGGGGCTGCCGTGCTTGCGGCAGAGCCGGACACCAGGCGAGGCAGGGATCAGCCTGAGTCATCCAAGGGCAGCCGGTACTGCATGTACCACGACCTCCACACCCACAACACCAACGAATGCAAGAGCTCAGGGCCGTGCGAGACGTGCGTGCCGGCCGACGCCCCGAGCGCAGCGACCGGGGCTATGGCCGAGGAGGAGGAAGAGGTGGAGGACGATGGGAAGACTATGGCCCTCGCCAAGGGTGGTGTGACCGGCCTCGCGAGGACCGCTGGCAGGACCAGCCTCGTGAGGGAGGTTGGAGGGACCCACCTCGCGAGGGGGGTTGGAGGGATCAGCCTTGCAAGGATCGCCCACAAGGCAACGCGGGCCTCCCTCCTCTGCCACCACAGCCGAGGAGGAATGAAGACCATCATCCGGACGAGGGGGCTGGAGGCTTCCAGGAGCCGCGTGCAATCGCTTGCATCTTGGGTGGCGCTCAAGCCCCGGCCTCTCAACGCATCTTCAAGTAGTTTGCTCGCGAAGTGAATGCAGTCCTCCCCAAGCTTGAGGCCACACGCCCTCTCAGGTGGTCAGCGTGCGCTATCACGTTCAGCTCAGCGGATCAGCTCAAGTGCGCGGCCACAGCCGGAGTCCTCCCGATGCTTTGTTCCCCAATCATCAGCAATGTGCAAGTCACCAAGACCCTCATCGATGGCGGAGCAGGGCTCAATGCCCTATCCGTCGAGACGTTCAACAATCTCCAAGTGCCATACAATCAGCTGCAGCCAACCAAGCCTTTCTCAGGAGTCACTGATGGTTCCACGGTTCCGATAGGGCAGGTCCGCCTTCCTATCACCTTCAGGAAGCGCGGCAACTACCGCACCGAGCTCATTAACTTCGATGTCGCTCACATCCGCATACTGTACAATGCCATCCTCGGGTACCCAGCCCTAGCCAAGTTCATGGCCGTGACCCATCACGGCTACAATGTCCTCAAGATGCCAGGAAGCAGTGGAGTCATCACGGTGCCTTGTGAAGAGAGAGATGTTGTGTGTTCTCTGGAGCGTGCTTTCCAAGCCACATCAATTGAAGACCCAGACCACAGGAGCGGGAGGCTTCCCAAGGCTGCTCCTAAGAAGAAGAAGACATCGCCTGGCCCGACCCCTCGAGAGGCAGGCCCCTCAGGGTTCGCGCCTATTCAGGGGGCACCTCCTTCTGTCGCATAGGAAGGCGCGCCCGGCGCCCTCCTCGAGCAAGGCTCGGGGGCTCTCTCCTGGAGGGCCATCGACTTTGCTAGGATCACGAGGGAGGCGCTCGGGCACCACCTGGAGGCGTTCTTCAACGCATGTTTCCCTCAGGAAGAAGCAAAGCAAGGAGGGCCAAACCCTCGGGAATTCATCAGCAAGATCATTCAGGAGCTGCAGGAGTCAAGAGTCATGAGTGGCAGCCGCCGCTTACCCGCCGTAGCTCCCCATCCAGGCGAGGATGGTGGGCTGCACGTCTACATCGACATACCAGGACTCAACCGAGCCGCCTCTCAGGAGCGCCTCTGGCCCTCACGCGTGGGACGCTGTGAAGGTCCACCCCACAACTATGTTCGCACGCCTTACGGCCTGCCGAACGCGGCTGCCGCGCGTGAGCGCCCCATGAGGAGCATCTTGGAGGCTCAAGCGGTCAGGCACTCCGTAGTCCTGGCGGAGATGGAGATGGTCCGCGAGGAGCCGCCAGCGCCTCCAGAGCCTCCCGAGGCCCCTGGGCCTGGGGGCTCGTGAAGATCGGCTTCTGCAGCGCATGCCGTCCGCTACTTCAGCATCCCTTCATCTTCAACATTATCAGGTGACATCCTTCGAGTTTCATTTTCAGCTGGGAGCGCCCCCCAGGGCTGCATCATTCCTAGGCCACGTGGGTCCGTCCCTGCGGCATGTATCCCTTTAGTTCATGTTTTCAGCTTACTTTATCGGGGGCGCCCCTCGGGCTGCATCATCCCCAAAGTCGCTCGGGCCCGACCCAGCGGTGATCGTCTTTTTCTGCGTCTATCTAAATGGATTTGCTCCTTCATGATTAACGTGCTTGACTTAATCGCCCGCTCGATTGACACCAATTGATGGAGCTGCTCCCTCACGGCACGACGCTTGCACATGGGTCCGTCCCTGCAACGTTGACAAACCTGGATGGCTGAGCTCTGGCTGCGGCAACCCCACAGGGCGCCACCTCACCAAGCCTTCAGTGCCTCGTCACCTTCCTAGAGCAACCAGCAGCTGGCCGGAAATTGTAACGGCAAACCCTCGCTTTTCTCATGATGAACTCGCAGGATCACTTTAAGGAGCAGCGTCGGGCGAGGCCTCCACAGCGTCTCCTTTGCTCTCGTCCACGCGAACCGCTTGCATGTTAAAAGGGGGGTACCTGAGCATCACGACTCACGGACTCTTACTGGCTCTCCAGCCCTCACCTCCTGGCCTTGTCCACAGCATCGCGACCTGGCATACCAGCGACGGCTAAGCTCGCTCGAGGGCCGGGACCTGAGCACGTAGAGCACGAGGGGGAGCAAAGGCGAGAGGGAAGAGGCATGTGGAGACCTCGCCAGGCAACTCCCCAGCTGTCAGTGCACGGGCCCGGCGCCGCGCCAAGGAGTGGTTTCTGACCCCCGAGATAAGTCATCCTCCGGAAACACTAGCTATCGCAACACCAACCTCGCACCTAATGCAGTTCCGTTTTGGCGACGTCGCGCTGCTTTCTCACCAAACGATGTCTGCTTGAGCGCTAAAGGGGACCTCCTGAGCATCACGACTCAGGGGCTCTTACTGGACCCCGGGCCGCTCACCTCCTGGCCTTGACCACGGCATCGCGACCTGGCATACCAGCGACGGCTGAAGCCCGCCTTGGGACCGGGACCTGTCAGCGCAGAGCGTCAAGTCCTCGTGAGGTACGAAAGGAGGAACAAAGCTAAGACAGGACGAGCATCCCTCCCCACTTCAGGATAAGGATCATATTAACAAATGGAACTACAAGCACCTTACAAACCCCCACGGGGTGTGTTCTTCGATTCCTTGTAGGGAACAAAAGGAGCAAATCCTAAGGAGTGCTAACTACGCGCGCCTCCGCAGGAGACGCCATCATCAACAGTGGGCCGTCAGCCACCGGCGCCAACCCCATACAGGTCAATGGCGACAGCGGCCTGACGAGCCCGCCCTGCTCCGAGAGCGACGCAAGCTTGGAGGCTCGTAGCTATCGTCGCTCGTCTCCAGAGTCGCGAGGAGCTCGGCGGAGTCGCTGGATCCTCCGACACCTCCTCTGCCTGAGGAGCTGCTGGGGAAGCGATTGGCGAGCCTAGTCCTCGCCACGGCAGGGCCCCGGCCGCCTTTCTCGGGGCAACACTCCAGCCGGCATCCCTCAGTGTAGAAGACCTTGAAGAACATCAGGGAGGCGTCATCGTACTCGAGGTGGATTACGAGGGCGCCACCTGTCCTGCAGACCCGGGCGATCTCGCCCCAGCCACGGGTCAGGTAGACCCTACCCGGAGCGACGACCTCGACCTCCGCTTCGGTCGCAGGGGTACTGCAGTCAGCATGCTGCAGCCAAAGCTTGATAGGCCCCTCGGCGGGATCTCGAAGGCGAAGGAAGGAGGGAGGCGAATCCAGGACCGAGGAGGCATGGCGGCGTGAAGCACGAGCTCGTGAGAAGAGCCCTCGGCGTGAACTCCAGGAGGAATGACGCGCACCGCCGTGATTCACCAGCGGCGACGGCACCTCTGGCGAAGCAGCTCAGTGCCAGCGCTTTCAGGACCCTCGATCCGGGCGTACAGGGGCAATGGGAATCCCGGCGGTGGCCGCTCGAGCCATGGCCTCGACACCTCCTGCCAAGCACCCCCTTCCCCGTGGCAAGAGGCGGTCCGTTTCTTCGGAGGAAGCGGGACAGGACCCTCTCGGGGGGCCTTCCCCTTCTGTTCGCCAGAAAACCGACAGATCTGTGCCATTGGCGCAGGAAGGAGCGAGGACGAAGAGGAATACAGAGAGTAGCAGGAGGAGATGAACTGGAAGGGCTCATGCCGTTCCGAACATATAGCCGAGGTAGGCTAACCGTCGGCCTCCACGATCATAGGTAATCATGACCCATTTTGCATCCAGGGACTTGTCAACTCGTGCAGTTGCCGAGGCACCGTGGGGAGCCAGGATGCCCATGTCCAATCAACCGCCATGCGGCGCCCAAGGCCGCAGGCTATTGGGGCCCGCGGCGCTTTGCACTTGCCGCTTCGCACTTGCCGCTTCGCTTCTCTGCTAAGCCAAGTCCAAGCGCACCTTGGGCCCGGGGGCTACTGTCAGCGTTCTGGGAATGGGGGTACCTAGAATTTCCTGCCTGCGGCCTGCGGCGTGGCTCAAGGGGTGGCCCAGTACGGCCCATCTTCATCAACATATGCCCAAGACCCTCGCGAGGGGCCGAGGCTCGCGGGGTGGACGACAGGAGGCTTCCTCGGGCACAGCCTCGTCAGGCTGGCTCGCGAGGAGGCGGAGAGATCAAGGCGGGGTACCTCGCGAGGTGCCCGTGACGCAAGCCATGACGACCGAGGCCAGGCAGGCGCCAGGCGGGCGCCGGCCTGCGCAGAGTCCTTGTTTCCTCTTTGGTGCAAAGGGGGCAAGCGCATGCAAGGGTATCAAGCAAAGGCAACCATTTCGGTGCAACAAGACCAAGACCGGCAGGACGGCAGAACGGAGGTCATCGTGGAGCCCAAGCCGGCGTCATCATCAGGGTCTTTGGCAGGCGAGGACCAACTTTAGTCAGGATAAGTGTACTAGATGTTCCCCTTCAAAATGGCCAATTGTTGGCGCCCTTCCCGCTCAATATTTGGGGAGAGGCCCAGGGCCTCTGCCTATAAAGAGGACTAGCCACCCACAGGGTAGGAGGATCCGCATCTATAGGCGGAAGAGCTTAGAGGCATCCGCATCCGAGACACAGAGACAGAGAGGCGACTGAACTCCCCCTAGCAGTTCATCGCCCCAGCCAAGAACAGACCCTCGCAAGGCCGTTCTTCCTTGTACTATTCATCATCAGCCTCTGAGGCAATCCACACACCACAAACTGGAGTAGGGTATTACACCACAATGGTGGCCTGAACCAATATAAATCTCGTGTCCCTTGTGTTGTTCTTCGTGTAGTTTTAGATCCTTGCGAGGCGGTGAGACATGGGTAGGCAGGAGGTGTGATCTCCGCGTGCACCCCAGTGTTCGAACCTTGAGGGTGTGCTGGAACCCGAAATCCGACATAAGCTTTCAATCTACTTTTATTTGCATCTTTACTTTTCCAATCTATATCATAAAATACCAATAATATATTTATCTTATCATATTATCTCTATCAGATATCACTTTCGCAAGTGGTCGTGAAGGGATTGACAACCCCTTTATTGTGTTGGTTGCGAGTTATTGTTTGTTTGTGTAGGTGCATGGGACTTTTGAGGAGCCTCCTACTGGATTGATACCTTGGTTGTCAAAAACTGAGGGAAATACTTACGCTACTATTGCTGCATCACACTTTCCTCTTCAAGGAAAACCAACGCAGGCTCAAGACATAGCAGTTTTCAATGCAACCACACTTGTAGATTAATTATCTGCAGCAAAATGATCAGTAGCAAAGTAGTATGATAGTTTTGATAGTAGTAGCAACAACAATAGTAACAGTAACAGTGATAGCTATGGTTTTGTAGCAGTAACAATAGCAGTAGGAGCAGTAGTAACTTAGCAAGATCAATATGTAGGAAAATCATAGGCATTGGATCGGCAATTTTTTGGATGATATTCATCTTGTAATAGTCATAACCTAGGAAAATGCGGCACTAGCTCTAGTTCATAAATATAATGTAGGCATGCATTCCGTAAATGGTCATACATGCTTATGGAAAGAACTTGCATGACATCTTTTGTCCTACCCTCCCATGGCTGCGGGGTCCTATTGGAAACTAAGGTATATTAAGGCCTCCTTTTAATAGAGAACCGAAACAAATCATTAACACACGATGAACACACACTATAAAAAAAGACACATCCATGACATTTTGGGCCGAATGAAATTATTTTCTATCATACTTATGACACTTCTATGACGATAACTCTGACAAAACCCGGTATCATCATAGATGTGGTGGGCTCCTACTTCTATGACAAAAAATCGTGACAGAAATGGGCTTTTCATCCTGGGCGGGTCGGAGACGCAGCTACATGACATTCTTTGGGCCATCCATGACGGAAAAAACCATGGTAGAAGCGAGGGCGAGGAAAATTTCAGGGAGTTACCGGTTACGGTGGGTGGTCGGGGGCCAAGCGATGCGCGTTTCTCTCGTACACGTACGCGCGCGGGTGCGAGGCGTTGGGCTAACTGAACCCAAGCGAGGCATCGCCTAACTGAACCCGAGCGATTGCACTGCAGGCTACGCGTTACTGAACCCGAGCGATCGAGCGATTCCTTCGCTACTGCTGCTAACTGAAGCCGATCGCTGCTGCCTCTGGATGAACAGTGAGTGTTGCTGTGTGTGGGGGGGGGTTGGATGAACAGGACCCTGTGGTGTTACCGTTGGATGAACAGGACCCCGATCGATCGAGCCGGTTGGGCGTGGATGAACAGGACCCCGTGGAGGGCTGGATGAATAGGACCCCATGGAGGGAAGGTTGAACAAGACCCGGTGGAGGGCTGGCTGAACAGTAGCCGGTGGAGGGCTGGATGAACAGTAGCCCGTGGAGGGGTGGTTGAACAGGACCCCGTGGAGAGGGCTGGTTGAACAGTAGCCGGCGATGGAGCGCGCGGTCGAGGCTGGATGAACAGGAGCCCGTGGATGAACAGTCGCAGGTGGAGGTTGGAGGAGGTCGACGGTGGATGAACAGTAGCCCGTGGAGGCTGGAGGAGGTCAACGGTGGAGATGAACAGTATCCCATGGAGTCCCGTTTTATGGTACGCCACACCCCTCCTGATGAACAGGACCCCTATTTTGACCGTAGCGCTCCAACACAAGTCCGTTTCCTCCATTTTGTGGTACGCCAGACCCCTCCTGTCGGGGGTTGGGTGCGACATATTGATGAGGACATGACTACCTTGGATATGACCAAATATATTGCGTACATGTATATTTGTGAGGTGATTTCTAATGCAAACTATGCAATAATTTATTTATGTCATCCAAGACAAAAATACTTCACAAACTTTTGTGCCATGTCTAATTGCAGATGACATAAATAAATTATTGCATAGTTTGCATTAGAAATCACCTCACAAATATACATGTACGCAATATATTTGGTCATATCCAAGGTAGTCATGTCCTCATCACATATGCCAATGGATGGCTTATCATGGTGGGAGCGAGTAGAACGTCGCCGGTGCCTGGAAGCGAGATAAGGCGTAGACATGAACGCCGGCATACTTTACCCAGGTTCGGGGCTCTCCTAGGAGATAACACCCCTAGTCCTGCTCTGCGGGGTCTCCGCATGATCACTAAGGCACAAGTGATACAATGGTGCTCCTTGAGCTGTGTGCTAGAGGCAGAAGGAGGCAAGGCTAGCTCTTCCCTGCTCTAGTTATCTGGCTACTTCTCTCTGGGTTCGAACCATTTGCATGGGTGGCCTGGGGGGTTTATATAGGCCTACCCCCCAGGGGTACAATGGTAATTCGTCCGAGTGCTGGGCCCGCTGTCTGTGTCTCCAGCCTCCGGCTTCTCCGCCGACCGTTGGGGCCCGCCGCCTGGTGGGCCCTGCCATCTGGTTAGTGGCTGCTTACTGTAGCCGTGTCATTGGTGACGGGGGCTTGATCATCTTAGTGTGGCTACAGTCCCGCCGCCTGGTGGGAGGCTACTGTAGCCACACCTGGTCTTATCAGCTTAATGGCACGCTCGCCTCGGGGCAAGGGACGGCCGCCTGCTGGAGGCTGGCCCCTCCCGAATCCGTCTGGTTGAGCTTCCGCCGTCTTCCTTGGGGTCACTGCCCGATAGGGCCCGCCTCTGGTAGGCCGTACCGACAGGCCATCGTGGGGAATAGGGCTCCGCCTGCCTGGAGCGACGTCAGGGGAGATATGGCATAGTGCCCCGATGTGCGGAGATCTCCGTCTGTATGGAGCACTGTAGCCACGCCCCTCTTGAGCGTTGGAGGCGACGTGCTTCACTGTAGCCATGCTCTGACTTGTACTCTCGATGGGGGCTCGGCCGCACCGTAATCGTGAGGTGGCCGCCTGCCCGTTGCCGCCCTCTCCGGACGGCGGCCGTCAGGAGCCGGTCACTCGAAGCGCCGTAGACTTGGATCAGCCGCCCTCTAGCAGCCGGCCACTGAGCCAGCCGGCACAAGAGGGCGGAGCTTCAGCTTGGGGTCCAGCTAGGCAGAGCTGGCCCAAAGTCTTGATAAATCTAGGGACTCGGGTGAGCCTACCCATGGCCCATTACTCCGACAGTAGTCCCCTAAGCCGGTGAGGCACCGCGGTCGAGGTGCGGCGGAGTCTCAACGGCTTCCTCCCTCATCGGGCTCCAGGAAGACGCCGGTCCGCCGTGCGGTCGGCCGACTGTTGAGGCCGACCTTTTCCAGGAGGAGCTTGCGCGGTCGGTTTTTGAACTTCGAGGCGGGAAATAGGTGGCGTGCCTGCTAAGCTTCCCAGGCCGCCGCTCGCAACAGACGCGCCACGCGGCGCACGCCAGCCTGGTCAGCCTGCCGCCCCACATCTTAGACGGGACGTGACACTGGGTTGGGCCCGCCACTACCGTGCCTCGGCAACCGGGCGGATCCGCTGCGCCGAAGGAGACGGTTTCCATTCCCATGACCATTTACGGCATGGTGAATGCACGCGGGAAACGGGGGCCGTGGGGACGTGGGCGCAGTTAATCCCACGAACCACGCCCCGCCCCCTTGGCTTCATAGCCCGAGGGCTATAAGTAGGGAGGGGGAGAGGTGTGGCAAAGCTCTCGCGCCCCCTCCCACTCTTCTTCTTCTGTTGCTCATCCTCCGTCGCTGCTGCTGCTCTGTGCTGCCGTAGCACCGCCACCGTCGCCCACCGCCGACGCACTTCTCCTCTCCATGCCGCCAACCGGAAGCCATGGCGCGTGAGAGGGGCGACGACTGGGATGGATCGACCATGATCGAAGATCACATTTCCTTCCTCCGCGATACGCGCCGGATCCCCAGCACGGCCTTCGTCAAGGCACGGGTGCCACCAGAGACAGAGATCTCGCCGGTGCCGCTGGGAGACGAGCGGGTCATCTTCCGCTCACACTTCCTCCGCGGCTTCGGCCAGTGAGTGGCTTCTTCCGCTCCTTCCTCGACTTCTACCATCTTTAGCCTCACCACCTCACGCCCAACATCGTGAATCTACTCTCCGCCTTTGTCACGGCGTGCGAGGGCTACATCGGCATCCTCCCCATAATCGAGCTGTGGGGATCATTCTTTTATGGGAAGCTTGGCACCTCCACCAGGGAGACAGCGGCCGAGTGCGGGGGCTTCGTTGCCGTGCGCCGGCCGGTGAAGCAGAACGCCTTCCCCGTCATCAAGCTGGCGCAGTCGATGAAGATGTGGCAGCAGTCCTACTTCTACGTCGAGAACGTGGACCCGGCTGCCGACTTCCTCAACCTGCCGGCCTACGAGGCCGGCCCCACCACCAGGGCTCGGCCCACCTGGGGGTACAAGCCGAAACCGGTGTCGGCCGACGCGGCGGCCGCCATTGGCCGACTCCGGATGCTCCAGGAGTCGGAGGGCCTCATGGCCTCCGACCTCCTCGTCGCCTTCGTCGAGCGCCGGGTCCTCCCGCTCCAGAGCCGCCCTCATCCGATCTTCCGAATGGGCGGACACCGCGATCCGTGCCGGCTATGCATGAAAGGGATGCCGCCCGCTGAAGTTGCGCGGATGGTAAACAAGATATCCGATCTCAAAGTGTCGGAGATGGTGTGGCGGTACGGGAAGCGGCCGTACTCTCGCCACAATCCGCCGCCTGCTGTAAGTTTCTTCATTTTGTCCTTTGAAATGTTTCCTTCAACTTCGTTTCTCTTCATGACGCAGCTCTTCCTTGATCGCAGATTTACATGTTCGAGGTAACGGCCACCCTCCTGGGGCCGGGTGACGCCCTCCAGCTGGACAGGGCGGAGAGCGATTTGGACGACCCCGACTTGGGGGTGGCCGCCCTGGCCGACGACGCGACATGCTGCGGTGGAAGAGCGGACGGCGGTGCTAGAGCAGGCGGCTCCGAGGAAGGCGGCGGCGTGGGGACTTGGCCCGATGACGACGAAGATGAAGACGAACTGCACCCTGCCCGGAGCTCCGCCACCACCGGCGCCGGTCCCTCTTCCGGACCGCCTGCTCGTGGTAGCAAGCACAAGTGGAAACAGGGTGCGGCCCTGTTCAGCAGCGCCCCGAAGAAGCCCAAGAACCCAGCCGCGGCGACCAGGCGGAAAGAAGCCGCGGCCAAGGTGGCCCAATATTAGAGGTAGCCGAAGGTGCCTGTTATGGTGTCGGCGTAAGTATCCTTCCCTCACTTCTTGCCTTTTCATCAATCTAGCGTGAGAGCCTTCCAACTTATCTTCTTGTTTCAGGGCCCCGCTAACCATCGAGAAGTCGAGCGCCGCCTCGGTCCTCAGGTCGGATGCGACCTCCTCGACCAGTCGACGGATCGACCCGGCCTCCGACCTCCGGGAGGCGATAGAGCAGAATGCGCGGGAGGCGCGCGAGGAAGAGGCCGACCGCCTGGCCAAGGAGCAGGCGGCCTTGTCCGCCGCGTTTGCTGAGAGAGCGCTGGCGCAGGCGGAAGCCCAAGCCGTGGAGAAGGAGCGGCTCGCGGAGGCCGTACGCCGCCAAGAGCCGCTGCTCGTGGCGCCCCTGAACACCGCGCCGCCTCCGCCTGATTTCGAGGCGACGGACAGAGGAGCCGGCGGCGACTACCCGATCCGGGAGCGGGAGGGCGGCGACGTGGCCATGTCGGACGTCTTCGTGCCCCCGCCCCCGCCGCCTCTGCCAGCCAGCGAGCCACGGGACGAGCAGCCGGTTGCGCCGCTAGTGCCGCTGGTCGAAAATACGGTGGTGACGGACCTGGTTCCTACGGTCCGCACACTCACGCGCCGCCGTCTGGAGAAGGCGGCCTCAGCATCGCGGCCGCAGGAGATCGGCGCCGCAAGCTCGTCGGCCCCCGTCACCAAGGCGACCAGCGCCGCACCCGTGGGTTGGATACACGGGGGCGGGACGGGCGCCCTGAACCAGGCGTCTCTTGACATCCAGGCCAAGCTCCGGGCAGAGGCGGAGGCCCTCAAGCGCTGCAACGAGGCCTTTTTGGAGTCGCGCACCGCCATCCGTGTAAGTTGTCTTTGGCTTTCTTCTTCGGATGATCCTCTTGCTTCTCTCGTGGGGGCGCGCAAGCGCACCCACTGGGTGTAGTCCCCATGTTCCGGGCCGGTTGCTGAGCAGGCGGGTCGGAACTTTATCTTGCGATTGTCGACTGCTGACTTCATCTGATGTCTCTTCTGCAGGACTATCACAATCTCCGTGCGACCGCCTACAACTCCAGGGTTCGGGAGCTGGAGACGCAGACGGCCCATCTGGCCGAAAGCCGGCGTAAGTTTCTATCTTCTTTTCTTCACGGGGCATGCTGGCGCACCCACGGGCTGTAGTCCTCGAGGTTCGGGCCGACTGTCGAACAGTCGGGGCGAATCTCCTCAGTTGTCTCTTTCGTTCGTCAACTACTTCTTTTCCGCGGGGGCGCGATGGCGCGCCCGAGGGCTGTAGTCCCCGAGGTTCATGCCGACTGCTGAGCAGTCAGGCCGAATCTCCTTGGTTGTTTCTTTCCTTTGTCCACTACTTCTTTTCTGCGGGGGCACGATGGCGTGCCCGCGGGTTGTAGTCCCCGAGGTTCGGGCCGACTGCTGAGAAGTCGGGCCAAATCTCCTTGGTTGTTTCATTCCTTTGTCTTGTCCGCTTGACTGATGCATTTTTCTTCTCTTTCTTTCTTCAGAGGACAATGCCGCCCTGCAGCAGCAGCTGAGCAAAACCAACACCGCCCTGCGTGGCAAGGAGGCAGAGTGCAGCAAGCTGGCGGAGGAGCAGGACCGCCTGGTCGCCCAACTTGCCGAGCACGCGGAAACCCTCAAGGCGGCCCAGCTGAAGGTGAAGACGACGGAGACCAACCTCCTCGCCGAGTTTGAGATCGAGCGCTCTGCCTGGGCCGACAAGGAGGTCCAGATGACGGCCCGCTTCAGCAGCATCAAAGACTTGGTCGATGGTAAGCCTCATTCTCTGGGTTTCTTGTTTTGAACTATCGGCCCTTGCTTATAGCCTTGGCCATTTTCTACTTCCGCCTGGACAGACTTCTTCCCGAGCCATTCTGTAGCCGCAATCCAGATGATCGAGGCCCAGCGTGAGGAGCGAAGGGCGGAGGGTGCGCAAATCGCCGCTGATGCTCCCCGGACAACTGGCAAACAGGTCCTCAACATTCAGGCCCGGCTTCGGCCTGCTCACCGCACGCTATGCCGCCTCCAGAGCATCGGAGCCCAGGCGGTCTCCGCCCTCTGGCCAGGCTTGCTGGCTCCGCGCACCCCAAGTCGGACTGCCGACTGGCTGGAGGTGGCGGCCGGCCGCCTGGAAGCCTGGAAAGGCTCAGCAGCCCGGGCAGGGGCGCGCCGAGCCTTGGAATTCGTCAAGGCGTGGTACCCTGAGATAGATCTAGCCCAGTTGGCGACGTTCCGGCTGGAGGCGCAGGAGGAGCTGGCGGCAGTGGAAGCTGAGCTCGTCAGCAAGGCGGCGGCGATCGCCGACTTCACCGACACCAGTGTCTTTGTCCCAGAGGTGGTCGAGGAAGGCGGCGAAGCTCTGCAAGAGTGGCTCGGGCTAAACCCGGAGGACAGCGAAGATTCAGCTGAAGTCATCGACTCCAGCGACGAAGGAGAAGACGGGGAGGAGGAAGAGGAGGAGGAGGAGGAGGAGGAAGACAAGGAGAGCGACATTGACCTGCCGGAGGTCGGGGCGGACGGTCAGCCCCAGCCCGACCGGGCCTCAAGCAACGAGCCATGCACCGAGGTGCCGCCCGCTACTAGAGGCGTCTAGGTGGGGGCCGCCCAGCCACCCGTTCCTTCGACGGACGCCATCGACTCTGTCCTCCAGCACTCTAACGCCCCGCCTGCCGCTGGTGATTCCTCCGTTTGGATGGAGCCGCCTGCCGCGCCAGGCGGTGCAACTGACTCCACCGTCCAGCCAGAGTCCTCGGCCATGCCATCCGACATTGTCCAGCCGGATCCTTCTGCTGCACCAATCGGCACCGCCCAGCCAGAGTCTTCTGCTGCTCCTTAGGGTTTTATCTGTTTCCTGCTTGCTGCTTCTGAACATTTTGTTAAATTCGCACAACTCCACCCGTGGGGTGTATATCAAAACTCTGTTTGAATGCCGGCCAGAGGCCTTTATCCATGTAAATATTTATCATTGCTTATGCTTGCTGTGCCGACCTCCAACCTTTTTCCCTTTTTCTCCTTGGTTTTTTCCTTTGCCGCCAACCCTTGGCTATGCTCTTACCAGCCGGTCAGCCGCTCTGTGGACCGTGGCTGATTTGAGCACTCTAGCAATTTGTGAGGGGGGCTAGGACTTAGCCATTCGGAGTTTTTGGTAATAAAAGCGGAGGTCGGCCGTCCGGCTGCCAAGCAGCCAAGCGGCTAGGTGCGACGGCGCCCTCTACTATATGCGTTTTCTTCCTTAGTCATTTTTCGTGTGGGGCACTGCTTTGCAACCTTTGCCTGCCATATAGTCGCTCTGCGAGCTGTGGCTTCTAACAAAGGAAGTTTTTGGTGCCGGCACACTACTTGTCGGGCTGCAGGAGGCGGCATATTGTAGAAGGCGGCGAGGCCTCGGGCTGACTGGTCGAACCCGGCGCCAGGCGGAAGAAATAAAACTATACATTCTCATAGACATGATACTTATCATATAGATAAAAGAGGGCAGTCCCCGAGCTCTTCTCAGGGGACCCGGAGTCTTTATACATAGTACAAAAGGTAGCGTGATACATACTGCTTTCAACTGTAAAACCTTCGGTGGAGGTTTGCGTTCCATGGCCTCTCCGTCTCTTTGCCTGAATCATCTCTCTTGCGTGCTCTGGGCTTCTGGGCGTCGATCAGATAGTAGGCATCATTTCCTAACACCTTACTGATGATGAAAGGGCCTTCCCATGGTGCCGAGAGCTTGTGCTGTCCTGCTGTTCGCTGGATCAGCTGGAGCACAAGGTCTCCCTCCAGGAAGGATCTTGGCTTCACCTTGCGGTTGTAGTATCAGCGCAGACTCTGCTGGTAGATGGCCGACCGGCTGAGTGCCAATAGCCGGCCTTCCTCCAGCAAGTCGACGCCGTCTTCTCACGCCTCCTTGGCGTTCGCCTCGGTGTACATGGTGACTCTTGGGGAGTCGAACTCAATATCTGTCAGGATGACGGCTTCGGCACCGTAGACGAGGAAGAAGGGCGTGAAGCCCGTTGACTTGTTCGGAGTTGTGCGCAGGCTACAGAGGACGCCCGGCAGCTCGTCGAGCCAGCAGCCGGCCGAACGCTCTAGAGGCTCGACCAGTCGGGGCTTGAGACCGGACAAAATGAGGCTGTTTGCAAGCTCCACTTGGCCATTTGATTGTGGGTGGGCAACGGACGCTATGTCCAGGCGGATGCCCTATGTTGCACAGAAACGAGCCAAGGCTCCTTTTGGCGAAGTTGGTGCCGTTGTCGGTGATGATGTTGTGTGGGATGCCGTATCGCGTGGTGATGTCGGCGATGAAGGTCACGACAGTCGGCCCATTCAGCTTCTTGATTGGTTTTGCCTCTATCCACTTGGTGAACTTGTCCACAGCAACAAGCAAGTGAGTCATGCCACCGCGGGCCGTCTTGAATGGTCCTACCATATCCAGTCCCCAAACAGCAAAGGGCCATGCTATGGGAATGGTCTTGAGTGCAGAAGCCGGCAGGTGTGGCTTGGAGCGGAACCTCTGACACCCTTGACACTTCTGAACTAGCTCTTTGGCCTCTTCCAGGGCAGTCGGCCAAAAGAACCCATGGCGGAAAGCCTTGGCCACAAGTGATCTTGAAGCCGTGTGGTGGCCGCACTCGCCCTGGTGGATATCCCTGAGGATTGCTTGGCCTTTGTTCGACTCCACGCAATGCTGATAAACCCCTATGACGCTTCGACGCACCAGCTCTCTGTTGACTATGGTGTAGGCTGCAGCTCGCCTCTGCACTTGTCAGGCTAAGATCTAATCAGTCGGCAGCTCTTTATTCACCAAGAACTTGAGGATCGGCTGAGCCCATGAGGGCGCCGCAATTTCTTCGACTGCGATTACTGCAACTTGTATGAGGGCGGTTGGGCCGGGAGGCGGCGGGTTGGCAGCTGCTTCCACCTGCTGTGTTGAAGAAGTCCCCGGGCCGACTGCTGAAGTCCCCGGGCCGGGCTCTGAAGTCCCCGGGCCGGGTGTGGCGGCCAAGGCCGTCTCCGAGTGTCGGATGCGTGACAGGAGGCGGAGTGGGGTACCTCGCTCCTCGAGGCGGGGGAGGCGGCGGTCGCCTCGCCGCTCTACTGCACGAGGGCGGCCGTCCTCGTCCCGCTCGATGGAGAGGCGCGTCCGGCTGCGGCTGGCAGCCGACTCGTTGCCCTTTCCTCCGCGGGCGCCACCAGTCGGCGTCCGGGAGGTCGCCCCATGATCTTGGCGTGGGGGTGGCTCGTTGTTTCGTCGGGCTGGGACTTCAGTGCGGCAGGCGGCCTCGTGCTACGCGGCAGCCGCGTCTAGGAGCTGCAGGACTGTCTCTGTCATGTGGCGGCGCTCGTTGCCATCGTGTTTGTCCAGCTCATCCGTTACCGCCTGGGCGGCCCTGATGTTCTCTGCAGGCATGGCATAGACGGGGCGCTCTGCCCCGAACATGCTGGCGATGGTTGCGCCATGCTGCCGAACCGTGTCGAGGCGGCTAGCCCCCCCAGGAGTCGGCGTGCCGCCTACGGCCCGGTCCATCTCGCGCCGGTAGGCGTCCGAAAGCCGGCGCATGCTGGCCAGGCGGCCAGCATTTTCGAGAAGCTGGAGGCGGCGTGCCTCCAGCGCCTCAGCGTCCGCGCCCTCGTGAATGGGCGTCGTGAGGTCGCGTAGACTAGCGTCGAGGGGATCTTGAGCACGCCCGTCCGAGTGCTCTTCATTGTTGATGACGAGTACCTCCGTGAAGGTGCTCCCGCCACTGTACTCGCGAGGAGGCGGCTCGTCATAGACCACCACGTTGGTGGGGAACGCGTCGAGCGACGCCGTGTCGGAGTCGACGATCATCGAATCGGTCGAGCCGACGGACTCCAGGTCCACAATAGGCTCGCTGGTGACATGGAGCTGGTCGAGGAGGATGACGAGGCGGCTCTCAGGGCAACTAGTGCCCGCGTCGGAGGCCGGCTCGTCGGAAAGGTCGAGTCGGCGAGGCAGCTTGCCGCGTAGGCGATCTCCATGCTGTGCAACGCATTGGAGTTGACACCGTCGGGCGTGCTGGGCTGGCTTCGCTCGCCAGGAAGGAACGGGGTTCCTGTCCAGAGCAGATCTCCGGGAGATGGTGCACCTCGCCCCACGGTGGGCGCCAAATGTTGGGGGTTGGGTGCGACATATGCCAATGGATGGCTTATCATGGTGGGAGCGAGTAGAACATCGCCGATGCCTGGAAGCGAGATAAGGCGTAGACACGAACGCCGACGTACTTTATCCAGGTTCGGGGCTCTCCTAGGAGATAACACCCCTAGTCCTGCTCTGCGGGGTCTCCGCATGATCACTAAGGCACAAGTGATACAATGGTGCTCCTTGAGCTGTGTGCTAGAGGCAGAAAGAGGCAAGGCTAGCTCTTCCTTGCTCTAGGTATCTGGCTACTTCTCTCTGGGTTCGAACCGTTTGCATGGGTGGCCTAGGGGGTTTATATAGGCCTACCCCCCAGGGGTACAATTGTAATTCGTCCGGGTGCTGGGCCCGGCTGTCATTGTCTCTAGCCTCCGGCTTCTCTGCCGACTGTTGGGGCCCGCCGCCTGGTGGGCCCTACCGACTGGTTGGTGGCTGCTTACTGTAGCCGTGTCGTTGGTGATGGGGGCTTGGTCATCTTAGTGTGGCTACAGTCCCGTTGCCTGGTGGGAGGCCACTGTAGCCACACCTGGTCTTATCAGCTTAATGGCGCGCTCGCCTCGGGGCAAGGGACGGCCGCCTGCTGGAGGCTGTCCCCTCCCGAATCCGTCTGGTTGAGCTTCCGCCGTCTTCCTTGGGGTCACTGCCCGATAGGGCCCGCCTCTGGTAGGCCGTACCGACAGGCCATCGTGGGGAACAGGCTCCGCCTGCCCGGAGCGACGTCAGGTGAGATATGGCACAGTGCCCCGACATGCGGAGATCTCCGTCTGTACGGAGCACTGTAGCCACGCCCCTCTCGAGCGTTGGAGGCGACGTGATTCACTGTAGCCATGCTCTGACTTGTACTCTCGATGGGGGCTCGGCCACACTGTAGTCGTGAGGTGGCCGCCTGCCCATTGCCGCCCTCTCCGGAGGGCGACCGTCAGGAGCCGGTCAGTCGGTGCGCCGTAGACTTGGATCAGCCGCCCTCTGGCAGCCAGCCGCTGAGCCAGCCGGCACCAGAGGGCGGAGCTTCAGCTTGGGGTCCAGCTAGGCGGAGCTGGCCCAAAGTCTTGATAAATCCAGGGACTCAGGTGAGCCTACTCGTGGCCCATTACTCCGACACCTCCCGATCAACAGGATCCCATTTCGACCGTAGGAGGTCCAGCAGAAGTCCGTTTCCTCTATTTTGCTGTATGCCAGACCCCTCCCAATGAACAGGATCCCGTTTTGACCGTGGCCGGTCGAACACAAGGCCATTTCCTCCGTTCTGCGGTACGCCAGGCCTCGTTTCCATCGGCTATTCCGTCCAAGCCGGTTGGCTCCTACGCGTTCCGTTGCCTCCCGATGAACATGACGCGTTCCGTTGCCTCCCAATGAACACGACGACGACACAGTTTCTCCATTCCGACCCGGCCATGTACATGAGTTATGCGCGAGTAGGCATTCGAGACCCCGCCCGTATGTACGTACGTGGCCGTATTTTCTTTCTTGCACCCTGGCCGCGCCTCTACTACGACACGTGCGCGCCTCTACATCGACTACGTACACGTTCGTGACCAGAATGACAATGCTACGTATGCTTCGACCAGGCGGGTCCTGACTGTCAGGCACTTCCTTGCGTGCGAGGATGAGCTGGTGGGTCCCAGCAGTCAGGGGGGTGAATCATTTTTTTGCCCGGACGCACTTCCTTGCGTGCGAAGATGTAGCTGGTGGGTCCCAGCAGTCAGGGGGCGAATCATTTTTTTGCCCGGACGCACTTCCTTGCATGCGAAGATGTAGCTGGTGGGTCCCAGGAGCTAGGGGAAACAATTTTGTTGCGAAATACAGTGGCCCATCCAGTGGGTCCTTGCTGTTAGGTGGAGGAATAATTATTTTGCGCGTAATAAGGAAGCACTTCCTTGTGGCTGCCGTGGACCCAGCTGTCAGCCTCTCCAGGTACAGTACTCTTTCGATGGAAGTCGGTCATTGACCACATTGAACATGCTGCGCCAAGAGCACCACGACGGTGGACGACAGTGAGGCCTAGGAAGGGGATGACGCAGAGCCGGGGAAGATGCGGCAGTGGATGCCCACGCGGAGAGGAGTACGAGGGTTCACTGGTTCGGCTCCGGTGTGAGGCTGCCATCGCTGTAGAATAACAGGGGTGTGGGTGAGTGGAGGGATGGCCTGGCCAGCGGTGGGAGTAGTAGGGGCGGTGAGGCCTCCGCGGCAGCACAACCGGCCACGGGAGGAAGGAGTAGGCGGCATGACCGGTGCTGCTTTGGGCGACTGGAGCAAGAAGACTAGAGTTTGAAGAAGCACTACGGTCATTGGATGGACATCGTACGGTCACTGGAGCTAGAATCATTCATATTGACTAAGTTGACAAAGCCCTCCGTCCCCATCAACTTAGTAGGCCCACAAGTCAGCCTCCCACTATACTGGGTCCCAGCTAGCAGGGGGAGTATTCATTTTTGTGTGTGTAATTAGGAGGCACTTCCTTGCGTGCGAAGATATAGCTGGTGGGTCCGAGCTGTCAGCGGCGGTAATGTTTCTTTCGTGAAATACAGAGGCCCTTTCAGTGGGTCCCAAATGTCAGGTGGATGAATCATTATTTTGCACGTGATAAGGAGGCATTTCCTTGCGTGCGGCCGTGGACCCAGCTGTCAGTCTCTCCACGTATAGTCCACTTCAGATGCAAGTCGGTCGTTGACCACATTGAACATGTCGCGCCGAGAGCACCAGGGCGGTGGACGATGGCGAGGCCTAGGAAGGGAATGACACGGAGCCAGGGAAGACTCAGCAATTGTTTCACACGCGGAGGGGAGTACGACTGTACGAGGGTTTACTGGTTCGTCTGCCGTCGCTGGAGAATAATAGCACATGTGGGTGAGTAGAGGGATGGCTAGGCCAGCGATGGGAGTACGGTGGGGGCGGTGAGGCCTGCGCGGCAGCACAGCCGGCCGTAGGAGGAGGGGTCAAGTAGCCCCGCCGACGCTTGTTTGGGCGGCCGGAGCAGGAAGAGCAGAGATTGAAGAAGCATGACGGCCGTTGGATTAACATCGAACAGTCACTGCTTGTGCGTCAACCTTTTTTTTAGGAAAGCCGCAAATCTGTGGAAAACAACATACAACCAATCTGCCATTATTTCTAATAATTTACAACCCATTTGCTAAATATTAAGGTTTTTTTGGAGGCCTGAAAGCACAAGTGCTCCCTGGGTGATTTTGGTAATTAATGTCAACATATCTCTTATTGGACTAATACTTTTATCTAGTGTATTTCAGATAAGTCCAACAGTGGAGTGGCATGGACAAGAGGATGTGTAACCCCTTCAAGATGCTAAGGACTAAGGATTGGCTCAAGCTCAAAGCTCAGGACTCTACATTTTCTATTTCAGTGATCCAAGATCACATTGAGTCCATGGGAAAGCCAATACTATTAAAAGGGGATGAGGTGTTGCTTAATGGCTTGCTTGCTCAAAATGCTTAGTGATATGCTCCAAAGCCCTCAACCACTTTCTCATATCCACATATGTCCCAAACCAAAAGTCAAACTCGGCCCCACCGACTTGATCTATCCGGCGCCACCGAGTTCATTTGACATAGCCACTGCCAGAAACCCTAACCGATTCGATCTCACCGAGATGGGATTCCAAACTCTCTGTTTCCCTTCGTAATGTTTCGGTCTAACTGAGATGAGCGATCGGTCCCACCGAGTTCGCAATGCAAACTCCCTGTTTCCCTTTCGTAACGTTTTGGTCCCACCGAGATGAGCAAATCAGTCCCACCGAGTTTGCCTGACCAACTCTCTGCTTACCTAATTACCAAAGTCAGTCCCACCGAGTTTGTGTAATTGGTCTCACTGACATTACGTTATGCCCTAACCCTAACAAAATCGATTCCACCGAGTTGATGTGTCAGTCCCACCGAAATGCCTAACGGTCACATTATGAACTAAATCGGTCAGAACGAGTTTTATGATTCGGTCCCACCAAGTTTGGTAAATTGTGTGTAACAGTTAGATTTTGTGTGAAGGCTATATATACCCCTCCACCCTCCCCTCATTCACGAGGAAAGCCGTCAGAACATGCCTACACTTCCAACATTCATTTTCTGAGAGAGAACCACCTACTCATGTGTTGAGGCCAAGATATTCCAATCCAACCATAGGAATCTTGATCTCTAGCCTTCCCCAAGTTGCTTTCCACTCAAATCATCTTTCCACCAAATCCAATCCTATGAGAGAGAGTTGAGTGTTGGGGAGACTATCATTTGAAGCACAAGAGCAAGGAGTTCATCAACAACACACCATCTATTACCTTTTGGAGAGTGGTGTCTCCTAGATTGGTTAGGTGTCACTTGGGAGCCTCTGTCAAGATTGTGGAGTTGAACCAAGTAGTTTGTACAGGCAAGGAGATCGCCTCCTTCATGAAGATCTACCCTAGTGAGGCAAGTCCTTCGTGGGCGATGGCCATGGTGGGATAGACAAGGTTGCTTCTTTGTGGACCCTTCATGAGTGGAGCCCTCCATGGACTCGCACAACCGTTACCCTTCGTGGGTTGAAGTCTCCATCAACGTGGATGTACGATAGCACCACCTATCGGAACCACGCCAAAAATCTTCGTGTCTCTAATTGCGTTTGCACACTTCAATCCCATCCCTTTACTTTCTTGCAAGTTGCATGTTTTACTTTCCGCTGCCCATATACTCTTTGCATGCTTTCTTGATATGTATTGTGAATGGTTAAACTTGTGCTTAAACTCCACCTCAACTTGAAAAACTTAAAAACTGCCAACTTTGTGTGTTGAGGGTCTATTCACCCCCCTCTAGACACCTCTTCTCGATCCTTTCAATTGGTATCAGAGCTTCGGTCTCCATTGCTTTGGTTTAATCACCATTGGAGGAGGATGGACGAGACTACGTTGGGGAGTCTTAGACATAGAGTGCCTATACTTGATGGAGAGTACTTTCATGAGTGGAAAAATGAGATGCTTGAGATTTTCAATGAACATCATTTGAGCAAGTACATTACCACCCCTTGTGCTCACCCTGTTGGTCCCTTTCATCCTACCCATGATGAGGATCTTGACATGATTCACAATCTTAGATCTATCAATCTTATCATTGGAGGATTGCCTAAAAACTTGATTGCTAGCTTGTCAGCTCTTGATTGTGCTTATACTATATGGAGATATCTTGATGAAAGATTTCCAAACTATTCCTTGCTAAATCTAGATGAGATTCTTCATAAGTCAATTGCCTTGAATAAAATGAGTACTAGTGATCCTAAGTTTGATGATTGTTTGTTTGAGCTTCATGACCTTATGCGTGCCAAAGGAGATGTTGGAATCATTAGCAATATTATCGCCGAAGCCATTAGATTTCATAAAGATGATTATTTTCATGATCATTTATCTAATGAATCACCCTCTCTAGGAATTGATCCATCACATGACGATGTTGAACATGGATACTATGATGAGGATGATTATAGTTACTATGATCTTGATGATGCAATGAGACACTTTGGTCTTATGGCAAATCTCCGCGGCTACATGGCAGGAGGAAAGGAATGGGTCCTTGATAGTGGATGTACCGATCACATGACCGGAGATAAAGACATGTTTCGTGAGCTTGCTGAAAACGATGACCCTCGAAAGTATGTCAATTTTGGTGATAACTCAAAGGGTAAGCTGGTTGGCCTCAGTAAGTTGGCCATCTCACATGATAGCTCCATACAAAATGTTATGCTCGTTGAATCTCTTGGCTATAATCTTCTTTCTATATCTAGATTAGCTGACTTTGGTTTTAATGTCCTATTTACTAAAGTAGATTGCCAAGTGTTTCGTAGAGATAATCATAAAATGGTCTTTACCGGCATACATAGAGGTGATCTATACATTGTTGATTTCACTAAAAAGGCTCAACCTAGAACTTGCTTAATTGTTAAATCTTCCAAAGGCAGGTTGTGGCATAGACGGTTAGGTCATGTGGGCATGCAAAACCTTGACAAGCTTATTAAAGGTGATCATATCCTTGGTGTTAAACATTTCATATTTGATAAGGATAGACTTTGTAGTGTTTGCCAAGCAGGAAAACAGGTTGGAGGAAGCCAACCCGTGAAGAACATCATGACCACGAGAAGACCGCTCAAGCTACTTCACATGGATCTCTTTGGTCCCAATGCCTACAAAAGTCTTGATGGAAACTCATTTGGTCTAGTTATAGTTGATGATTTTTCAAGATTTACGTGGGTGTTCTTTCTCGATGATAAATCACAAGTCCAAAAGATCTTCAAGAACTTTGCTAGGAAGGCCCAAAATCAATTTGAAGTGAAGATCAAGAAGGTTCATAGAGACAATGGAACAGAGTTCAAGAACGCCTATATGGACACCTTTCTTGATGAATAAGGCATTTCACATGAGTTCTCGGCTACGTACACACCTTAACAAAATGGAGTTGTTGAGAGGAAGAACCGGATGCTCATTGAAATGGCAAGAACGATGCTTGATGAATACAAGACGCCAAAACACTTTAGGGCGGAAGCGGTTGAGACAACTTTTCATGCAACAAATCGCTTGTATTTTCACAAACTACTCGGCAAGACGGCATAAGAGCTCCTCACCGGTAACAAACCCCAAGTTGGATACTTTCGAGTATTCGGCTCAAAGTGCTACATTCTTGATAAGCATCATTGTTCTAAATTTGCTCCCAAATCTCATGAAGGTTTCCTACTTGGTTATGGCTCAAACTCTCACACTTACCGTGTCTATAATAATTTCACCCGAAACGTTGAAGAGACGGTATATGTGAAGTTTGATGAATCTAATGGCTCGCAAGTAGAGCAATTGCCAATTGATGTAGGAGAAAAAGACCCTTCGGAAGCAATCCAAAACTTGTCTATTGGCAAGATCCGTCCAACAAAGGTGAATGAGAGTACCTCGTCCGTCCAAGTGGAAGCTTCTACCTCACGACAAGGTGAACCAAGAGTTGATATGGAAGCATCCACAAGTGGGACACACCAAGATGAAGAAAATGAGGAAGTACACCAAGATGAACCTTATCAACCTCCTTCATCACCACGACAAGAGAACGACAATGTCAACAATGAAGAAGGCCAAGAAGAAGAACAAGATGATGAAGAAGATGTTCCACCCCGACCAAAACAAAAGCTCTCACGAGTTCGAGCAAGAGTTGCCAAAGACCATCCCGTCGAGCAAATCTACAATGATATCCAAACCGGGAGAATCACTCGCTCTAAATCTCGTTTGGCTAATTTTGGTGAACATTATTAATTCATCTCTAGCATTGAACCCATGAAGGTTGAAAAAGCATTGGAAGATCCGGATTGGATAAATGCTATGCATGAAGAGCTACACAACTTTGAGAGAAACCAAGTGTGGACATTGGTCGAAATGCCCGATAACAACCACAACATCATCGGTACCAAATGGGTGTTTCGCAACAAACAAGATGAAGATGGACAGTAGTTCACAACAAAGCACGCCTCGTCACCCAAGCCTACACTCAAGTCAAAGGTATGGACTATGGTGAGACATATGCCCCCGTTGCTAGACTTGAGTCCATTCGCATCTTACTTGCCTATGCAAATCACCATGATATCACATTGTACCAAATGGACATTAAAAGTGCTTTTCTAAATGGTGAAATGGAGGAGGAAGTTTATGTTAAACAACCTCCCGGCTTTGTTAATCCTAAGAAACCCAATCATGTCTACAAACTTCACAAAGCCCTTTATGGTCTTAAACAAGCTCCTAGAGCGTGGTATAAATGCTTGACCAAGTTCCTTATTGAAAAAGGCTTTGAGATCAGAAAAATTGATTCTACTCTTTTCACTAAAAGGGTTAATGGAGAATTGTTTGTGTGCCAAATTTATGTTGATCATATTATATTTGGTTCAACTAACCCTCATTTTAGTGAGAAGTTTGGGAAGCTTATGTCGGAAAAGTTTGAGATGTCTATGATGAGTGAACTCAAGTTCTTTCTTGGTTTGCAAATCAAGCAAACTAAGGAATGTACCTTTGTTCTCAAACAAAGTACACCAAGGACTTATTCAAGAAGTTTAATATGCAAGAATGCAAAGGTATGAGTACACCCATGCCTACTAGTGAACATCTTGACTTGACTAAAGATGGTGAACCCGTTGATCAAAAAGTTTACCGCTCTATGATTGGTTCATTGTTATATCTATGTGCCTCTCGTCCCGATATCATGCTAAGTGTGTGCATGTGCGCACGATTTCAAGCAGGCCCCAAAGAGCGCCATCTTAAGGCTGTGAAAAGGATAGTGAGATACTTAATACATACACCAATTTTTGGCATTTGGTATCCTAAGAGGTCTTCCTTTGATCTTGTTGGCTACTCTGACTCGGACTATGCCAGTGACAAGGTTGGTAGAAAGTCCACTTCGGGTAATTGTCAATTTCTTGGTAGATCTCTTGTCTCTTCGTCCTCCAAGAAACAAAACTCGGTATCCTTATCCACCACTGAAGCGGAATATATTGCCGCTGGTTCATGTTGTGCTCAATTACTTTGGGTGACCCAAACTCTTAAAGATTATGGGATATATGTGAAACATGTTCCATTGCTTTGTGACAATGAAAGTGCTATTAAGATTGCTCACAATCCCGTGCAACATTCTCGAACTAAGCATATTGAAGTTCGTCATCATTTCATTCGAGATCATGTTGCTAAGGGAGATATCAACCTTAAGCATGTTCATACCGACAAGCAATTGGCGGATATATTCACTAAACCACTTGATGAGAGAGTGTTTTGCAGGTTGAGAGGTGAATTGAACATCATTGATGCTTCAAATTTGGAGTAGGAACTCCAGTTGGATACATGTAAGATATGAGCCTATGACAAATCCTTGATATTTCTCTTATGATGATAATCATATGTCTTGGATACATTTGCACCCTTGCATGTTATCTAACCCTTGTAGGTACTTGGATGGATCTAAATCTATGAGATTGCAACTCACTCACATCTTGAGCAATCTCTACATCACCAAGTCTCTACATTATGGGGTTTGAAGACAAGGAAGCATGAAACCCTTCAAACATATCCTTTGACAATATATATATATATATATATATATATATATATATATCAAATTTTGTGATTGTCACTTTGGATACACAAGTGCTATTCCTTGCAAAACTAATTCACGTAGGTAGAAGAACTCCAATTACAAGAGGTGCTCCAAGTGAACTACATCAACCTTGAGCATCCCACACAAGTTCAACTACATGATCAAGATCGACACCACCACCCAAGGTATGTTATTCCATCTTAGAGAAGCTTTACCCCAAGTCATGGGTCAAAGCAGCTCAACAAGATGTGAATACATCAAAATGCTTAAACAAAAAATGGCAACCCCATTTTGAGCTTAAACAATGAGTATGACCTATGATCAAGTGTCTTCACTTGACTCCTAAGTCAATATACTCTAACATATATGACTTTGTCGCCGACCAATTCTAGATGAAGTTCTCTAGTGTTTCTCCTTGTTCTTGCATTTGTCTCAAGCATATTTGTTTCCCTTTTCAAAGAAAAACTTCATCTAGATCTCTTTTCTTTTATTTCTGTTCTGCATTTCCTGCATCCAATTCATTGCAAATCCTTTAGTTAATTCCCTGCAAATCTTTGTGAGAATAAATTTGCCTAGTGAGCTGAGGTGACAAGTGCTTTTTCTCTGTACTGAACTCGGACGCACCGGTTTGTCACTTTGACAAACCAAATTATCTCAATGCCACCGAAGATAACAACTTAGTGTTACCGATTTCACATGCTGAAGAGACACTTTGTCATTTGCATCCTGCACATTTTGTTCCAGCTCCACTCAATGATTCTTATCCTCTACCAGCACCCTATTTTCCCTGCTACTTTGCTATGTGACTCGAGGACCAAACCTATTTTGACTCATACTCCAGAAGTTCCCTTCTTGGAAATTGATGTCAAAGGGGGAGAGAGAGAGATCACATCAAAGCTTAATCATATCAAAATGGGGAAAGAGAGATAAATAATCACATCATAGAGAGACCCCAGATGCTTGGTATTAAAAGAGGAGAGAAGTCACATGTCTTTAGAGGGGAAAGACGTGTTCATATTGTTTGTGTGTTTGCTTTGCTCTGATTTTCTTTTCCTTATCTTCTCACAGTATCCCACATAAGATTCAGGGGGAGCAAGATCTCTAAGGGAGGGTAATCTTTGAATTCATTGCATATCTTTACCTTTGGGGACATGTCTACACTCAAATAGAGTACCTAGTACTCACTCTATACATGTCATCCCAATCTTGGTACTCTTGTGGTTTGCTGCTCTTGCTCTGTTTAGTAGATGTTTCTGTGTTGTCTAACCTTGCTTACTCAGGTTCATCTCTTCCAAAGCTAGCTCAAGATCACAAGGTAAGTATATGCATCACACTTATGTGCATGAGGATCTCTTGCTGATGTACATATTGTTTGCAAGAAGGACACATGAGCATGAAGGTACATTTTCTATATTCACACCATCTGATCTGATGCATATAGCCAAGATACATGTAACTCATTGCTTGCTCTATCATGATTATGCACTCACATGATCTTATGTTCCATATTTACATGATTGCATACATGTAGGGGGAGCCTATGCATGTTACATGTCCTTCCAAAGCTTTACCTGCCTTTCTCTATATCTTTATTTAAAGCTTTGATGTATGTTGTCATCAATTACCAAAAAGGGGGAGATTGAAAGCACAAGTGCTCCCTAGGTGATTTTGGTAATTAATGTCAACATATCTCTTGTTGGACTAATACTTTTATCTAGTGTATTTCAGATAAGTCCAACAGTGGAGTGGCATGGACAAGAGGATGTGGAACCCCTTCAAGATGCTATGGACTAAGCATTTGCTCAAGCTCAAAGCTCAGGACTCTACATTTTCTATTTCAGTGATCCAAGATCACATTGAGTCCATAGGAAAGCCAATACTATTAAAAGGGGATGAGGTGTTGCTTAATGTCTTGCTTGCTCAAAATGCTTAGTGATATGCTCCAAAGCCCTCAACCACTTTCTCATATCCACATATGTCCCAAACCAAAAGTCAAACTCGGCCCCACCGACTTGATCTATCCGGCGCCACCGAGTTCATTTGACATAGCCACTGCCAGAAATCCTAATCGATTCGGTCTCACCAATGGGATCTTGGTCTCATCGAGATGGGATTGCAAACTCTTTGTTTTCCTTTGTAATGTTTCGGTCTAACCGAGATGAGCGATTGGCCCCACCAAGTTCGCAATGCAAACTCCCTGTTTCCCTTTCGTAACATTTCGGTCCGACCGAGATGAGCGAATCAGTCCCACCGAGTTTGCCTGACCAACTCTCTGGTTAGCTAATTACCAAAGTCGGTCCCATCGAGTTTGTGTAATCAGTCTCACTGAGATTACGTTATGCCCTAAACCTAACAAAACCGGTTCCACCGAGTTGATGTGTCGGTCCCACCGAAATGCCTAACGGTCACATTATGAACTAAATTGGCCAGACCGAGTTTTCTGATTCGGTCCCACCGAGTTTGGTAAATTGTGTGTAACGGTTAGATTTTGTGTGGAGGCGATATATACCCCTCCACCCTCTCCTCATTCGTGAGGAAAGCCATCAGAACATGCCTACACTTCCAACATTCATTTTCTGAGAGAGAACCACCTACTCATGTGTTGAAGCCAAGATATTCAAATCCAACCATATGAATCTTGATCTCTAGCCTTCCCTAAGTTGCTTTCCACTCAAATCATCTTTCCACCAAATCCAATATTATGAGAGAGAGTTGAGTGTTGGGGAGACTATCATTTGAAGCACAAGAGCAAGGAGTTCATCAACAACACACCATCTATTACCTTTTGGAGAGTGGTGTCTCCTAGATTGGTTAGGTGTCACTTGGGAGCCTCTGTCAAGATTGTGGAGTTGAAACAAGGAGTTTGTATGGGCAAGGAGATCGCCTACTTTGTGAAGATCTACTCTAGTGAGGCAAGTCCTTCGTGGGAGATGGCCATGGTGGGATAGACAAGGTTGCTTCTTCGTGGACCCTTCGTGGGTGGAGCCCTCCGTGGACTCGCGCAACCGTTACCCTTCATTGGTTGAAGTCTCCATCAACATGGATGTACAACGGCACCACCTATCGGAACCACGCCAAAAATATCTATGTCTCCGATTGCATTTGCACACTCCAATCCCATCCCTTTACTTTCTCGCAAGTTGCATGCTTTACTTTCCGCTCCCCATATACTCTTTGCATGCTTGCTTGATATGTATTGTGAATGCTTAAACTTGTGCTCAAACTCCACCTCAACTTGAAAAACTTAAAAACTGCCAACTTTTTGTGTTGAGGGTCAATTCACCCCCCTCTAGACACCTCTTCTCGATCCTTTCAAGACCATATTATTTTTGTTAGCATTACAACCCATATTGTGGCCATGGTTAAAAAATTATACGAAATTCTGCATATTTCGGTGCGGTCCGAACAGTTTTTAATCCCGAAATTTCGAGTCACATTCAAACTGATTTAAAAAAATATATCAATATAAAAGCCAACAAATTTTCCACGCATAAAAATCAATGCAATTTAAAATCTCGAAATGAAAAAAAAGAAATTTGAAACTAATTGTCGGTTTGATGTGTTTTAAAAATGTACATCCCATTTCTCATTACTAATAGGCCATTTTCTTGGCCAGCCGAATGAAGCTCTCCTCGTCTTGAAAGATTTGCAGCCCAACAGGCCTGACAAAGTAACTTAGTTGACAAATCACAAAAAAACTGGGCTAGCTATTTTCAGAAAGAAAAAAACTACTGGGCTGGTCAGTGGTAAACATAAAATAAAAGGTTGTCTAGACAGGATAGAGTGCCCCGCATAGCCCAGTTGAAACCTTGCTTCCGTCTCAACAAAAATTAGATAAGTGCCACTCCAATTATGATGATTCATAAAAATGCCACTACAATTTCCAAACTTAAAAAATGCCACTACAATTTTTGCAAACTTTGAAAAACGCCACTGCATTTTGCAAACTTTGAAAAGCTCAACTCCAGACTTCGAAAAATGCCACTGGAAATGGCATGAAATTGCATTTTTTAAAGTTTGGAAATTGCAGTGGCATTTCTCGGAATCACCAGATTTGGAGTGGCATTTATCAAATTAACCCAAAACAAAAATAACTGGGCGAGCTGCTGGGTCCCTCGTGTCAGCCGCTCGTTGTGCAATTCTCTCGTTTATTGACTACGTTGACAATGGCATGGGAACCAGATGTCAGAAATCCATTAGGAGGAGCCATTTTTTATTGGCTTGAAATAAGGAGGCACTTGCTAGCGTACTGCCATGACCTTGGCGGGTCCCTGCTGTCATCCTCTTCACGTACAATCATCTCCTAATTGTGTACGCGTCAACCTGGTAGGCCCACAATTCAGCCTCTAAACCCGTGGCGGACAAATACAACCGATTTAAAAAAATAACAGCCCATTCCATATGTTCAAATGGAAAGTTCAACATTCAGAGCAAAGTAACAGGTCTGATCCAGATATAGAGTACTGAACTTCCACGTTGTCTACCATCATATCCAAGTTAACTATCTACTCCCACTAATACTCTAGTAGCATACAAGTACTAACTTACTCTTAGCTAACTAGACGATACTGGCCGCCATCTGCGGTACATGCTAAACACCAGCACCGGCATCCTCCGCCTCGCCTCGGACTTGCCAGAGGTGTTTCCATGCCGGCGTGGTCCATCGAAGCTTCGGCTTCTAAGTGGGAAACCCACTTGACGAGCTGGTAGTAAAAATCAGCGTCGCGAACGCGTGCGTGCCCGATAGCCTCCAGGGCTATTTTCCGGGAGCCGGCCTCGACGTAGTCGGCCCAGTTGTGGGCGCTCTGCTCGCGACTCAAAGCGTCGGTGCGTTGCTGTTCCATGTCCCGCCGGCGGCGCAAATCGGCAATACGCTTCTCCTCCGCCAGGCGGTCACCCTCCAATAACTCCTGCTCCTTCGCCAGGCGGTCGCGCTCCAACAACTCCTCATACTCTGCATTGCCATCTAAAGAACGATAGAATGCCTCCTCCCTCCATCCACCTTCCGGTGAAAAACCGAACACTAGTTGCTGCGGTGACCGCCTCCGGCGTCACCTATTGCAGATGGGCGGGGGCATGGCGGACGTGGCGAGAGCGAGGATAAGTGGCCAGCGACGTCGGGCCGATGGGGGATTATGAGGATAGGGCGAGTTGGGTCATGGTGCCACTGGAGAAGGCTAGGAAACAGTACTTATAGGCCAAGGTAGCGCGACGGTCATCAAAATTCAATGCATAAGCAGACATGGCTTAGCGCGCCAGCTTGCCGTGCAAAACTAGAAAAACTAAAATTAAGACTATGTCATCCCGTGCCATCCGTGCTGGGTCGCACGCCGGCATGACGGTCAAACGAGTGCACTCGAATCATCCGGATTAGGTACTCCCTCCTTGTCAATAACAATTCCTTGGATTTAAAAGGCCTGCAACAATTAAAGTGCATCTTTTTCGCATTAGTTAGCTGTCGTAATTATGGCCGGCTGCATGCAACCACTCAGAATCGCTCATAGCTAGTACGCGGAGCAGCATGCAATGAGTCGCAGCCGAGGGCACGCATGCAGCAACTTAAATCGCTGGAATTAATTAGGCTTAAACTTCTGCATGCAGTTAATTATTGCCATGCCTTGGTCTTAATGCTTTGGCTCACGGGATTAATAAACCCGGACGAAGGGAGTACCTTGGTTGGTGAGACTTTTGAATTAAGCCTTGCAAACCAGAAGGAGGTACTAGTACGTGCGTGATCAGCTATTTATCCGTGTAGGATCGAGTAGGTCGGATAGTGTACGTGTAGGATCGAGTAGGTCAGATGGTGTACGTGTATGATTGCATGAGCTGATGAACGTTAGCTGCGAGATAAGGCATTGGCGAACGTTTTTGCTGGTAGTTTCTTCAGATTCGCATGGCATTTTCTTCAGAGCAGCTTGTCAGTTTCTTCAGAGGTAGGCATTTTTATTGAAAAAACTGCCACTTTGGATCTTGCGTCGCAACTAAAACTGCCAGGAGCACATTAGTAGGCTAGCTAGTGATCGATCAGTAACTTGTAAACACTGAGGGAACAGGAATAAGGAACTGTTAGTAACTTGTAAACACTGAGAACACAGAAATAAGGATCATGTTGTGCACAACAGTAAGAGCCGATCCGTTCGAAATGTTCACACGAGACTCACAGACCTGGCATTGTAATATGTTCACATTAGTAGCCCAAATTCAAAACCAACTAGTACAATTCCCATACATAAGATCAACATGTTAATGCATCTCAATGATTCACATATCATATACAAATATGTAGCTCCAAAAGCAAAGATCTAGAAAAAAGATCCATTCTTCCTACTAACATGGATGCTTCTCTTGGCCAACATTCAGTACAGACTGAAAGATGAATTTGTTTGTGAAGTCTACAATTCCTCTTGCAAATGTAAGTGGTTTCACCAACAGCTGGAACCATGAGAATGAACTGCACATGATGGATGAACATCCACTGCAATATGATTTGGTCTTATCTCTATCACACGGCGAGACTATTTTCGGAATACAAACTTTAACTAAGAAAAATGATCCCCTTTGTATAATCAGACCAAAGCAATGAAGCACCTAGTGTTGGCCAATAAATAGTACAATACTACTTTTCTGCAGTCCATGAAGTGACTATCCAATCTTTCTGTGTCTATTTTCAAATGGCACTCCATGCAGTGACTATACTATTCTCTTGTGCGGTTCAACCAAAATTGCGGTCACTTTGTTTGTTTGCCAAATAGCAACGGGCAGACATCTCTGTCTGCACAAATATCAAGCAGCTAGTAAACATATACCCCACCTTCTATTTTCAGTTTAAACATGTCTCTTCCGCTTAACATCTGTCATGTTTTGCACTGGACAATTTGATACAGTCATGTTTTGCCCTGGACAATTTCATACTGAATTGATTTGCTGGTTCAAAGCAGAAATATAGCACCTATTATTCATCAAACCAAGGATATCCATGTTCACAGTGATGGAAGAGGTGAAATCGATAGAACCGAAATTGAGCATCCAATCATTGAATCCTGTCCTACACCTCCAATGTAGGTCCACCCTGCCAGTAAATTGTCACGCCCAATATGCGATACTATCCTAAAGAGACTCGAAGGTCCCACCAAGGATAGAACCGCATATTGAAACGCTTTGCAAGGTGGATATCATTACATCAACATTACATAATAGATGGGGATACATACATAAGGTATACAATGCCGCACGAATACAACAATACAATACATAAGAGCATCATCCGACTACGGATGAATCACAAATAGAAGCTCAATGGACATCCACCCTGCTAGCCCAGGCTGCCGACCTGGAACCTATCCCCTGATCGAAGAAGCAAAAGAAGAACTCAACGCAAGCAAGCATCGCTCTCGCGTCATGATCATCGCATAACCTGTACTTGCAACTGTTGTTGTAGTAATCTGTGAGCCACGAGGACTCAGCAATCCCATTACCATGGGTATCAAGACTAGCAAAGCTTAATGGGAAAGGAAGGGGTAAAGTGGTGAGGTTGCAGCAGCGACTAAGCATATATGGTGGCTAACATACGCAAATAAGAGCGAGAAGAGAAGCAAAGGAACGGTCGTCAACTAGCAATGATCAAGAAGTGATCCTGAACTCCTACTTACGTCAAACATAACCCAGAAACCGTGTTCACTTCCTGGACTCTACTGAGAAGAGACCATCATGGCTACACACGCGGTTGATGCGTTTTAATTCGGATTTGGTGTCAAGTTATCTACAACCGGACATTAACAAATTCCCATCTGCCTATAACCGCACGCACGGCTTTCGAAAGATTATACCCTGCAGGGGTGTCCCAACTTAGCCCATGACAAGCACTCGCGATCAACGAAGGAATAGACCTTCTCCCAGGAAGACCCCATCAGACTCGGAATCCCGGTTTACAAGACATTTCGACAATGGTAAAACAAGACCAGCAAGACCGCCCGATGCGCCGACAATCCCGATAGGAGCTGCACATATCTCGTTTTCAGGGCAACACCGGATGAGCAATCCGTACAACTAAAACTAGACCTCAAGTTTCCTTGAGGGGGCGCTGCAAAGGGCTCTAGTTCGGACCAACACTTAGACAAGCACTGGCCCGGGGGGGGGGGCTGTAATAAAGATGACCCTTGGGTTAATTACTCCCAAGGGAAATATAGGTGGTGGTGAGGCAAATCGTAAAACCAATGTTGGGCCTTGCTGGAGGAGTTTTATTCAAAGCGAACTGTCGAGGGGGTCCCATAAATCACCCGACTGCGTAAGGAACGCAAAATCCGGGAACATAACACCGGTATGACGGAAACTAGGGCGGCAAGAGTGGAACAAAACATCAGGCATATGGCCGAGCCTTCCACCCTTTACAATGTATATAGATGCATTAATAATAATATAAGAGATATTGTGATATCTCAACCAAAATCCTGTCCACCATGGAGCAATCTTCAACTTCACCTGCAACTAACAACGCTATAAGAGGGGCTGAGCAAAGCGGTAACATAGCCAAGCAACGGTTTGCTAGGAAGGGTGTCAAAGGTTAGAGGTTCATGGCAATTTGGGAGGCTTGAAGAGCAACAGATAGGTAACGTAGCATTGCGATAGAACGAAGAAACTAGCATAGCAACGATAGTATTGAGATCCAGGGTAGCGGTCATCTTGCCTAGAATCCCGCTAGGAAGAAGAACGAGTCCATGAAGAAGATGAACGGGCGTAGTCGAACAAATCCTTACAATCGCAATGTTACCGGAACTATCAAGAAGAAACCATACCAGAAAGAAGCAAACTACATGGTAAACAACCATCACATAGACATGGCACGATGCACAACTAAGTATGATGCATGTCCGGTTAATGAGGCATGGCATGGCAAAGGCAACCAAACAATACTACAAGTTAAGTGGAGATCAATATGCAACGAGTTGCATATTAACAAAACACCACATCAAATATTTAGTTCTCTCTCGTTTAAGCTACCAAACAATATTAAATGTTATTAAACATGGCAAGGGGTGAAGCACGAGAAAAACTACCTATCTAGACAAGTTTAAATGAGGCCGGAACAACAAACAACAATTCCGGAAAATCCCCATATGCATATTTTAGATTCGGTACTGTTCTGCCCTAAACACAATTTTATTGTTGTTAAACATGAAAATAAAGTGCACCATGTTAAACTAGGCATTTTTCCACCCCATTTACATATAAAGTTTAATTAATTCTGAGCTACGGTTATTTAGTTATGAAATAAATCATTTTAGCATGGCATTATGCAAAATAAACACAAACAGCATGTTAAACATTTTTAACATAGATGAAAGTGGCATATTATTAATCTACACAATTTTCTGATCATTTTACATATTTAAATTATTTTAATCTGATGCACAGGTTGAGAGATATTAAATGCATGAAGTGCAATGACTTTTCTATAAATTTGTAATTCCCTGGAATAAACCTAAATTCGCAGAATCTGAAAAAAAAAAGATGAACGGGCCGAATCTGGAGGGGCTGCAGTTCTCACCATGGGCCATGGCCCAGGTCGGTGGAGAGGCTTGGGCAGGCAGAGGAGGTGGACCGGGTCGGGGCGTGCTGGAGGGAGCTGGGCTGGGTCGGCTTGAGGCCCACGCGCACACGCGTGCACGAGCGGGCGAGGCGATGAGCTCCTCGTTCCTGAGCAGGGACGAGGCAGGGTGGCGGCGCAGATGGCGCCGGTGGCGAGCAGGCTCGAGGGCGGCGGCAGGGTGGATCCGGCAAGGGCGGGGCCGACAGAGGCCGGATCTGGTAGCGGCGGGTCCATTCCCGGCGACGAACGGCGGCGGGGACGAGTCTTCCGGGCGGAGGCGGACCCGAGTTCGTGCGCGGCCATGGCAGAGCTCCTGCGGGAGAGAAGGGGTCAGCGGGGGCGCAGGAGAAGTGGAGGAGGAGAAGGGAGAGATGAGGAGGCGGGGCTCTGGCCTGGCGAAGCTTCGGCGGCGGCGGGGTTGCCGGAGGGACGCAAGACGGAAACGGGGCCGGGCGGACGCGGGCGCCGGCGACGAACGACGAGGTACCGGGGTCGAGC
>NC_041391.1:335151930-335159195 GCF_002162155.2 Triticum dicoccoides | reverse complement strand
GGCGACCAGATTTGGAAGGAGGGGGGTTTAAATAGGAAAGGGGGGCTAGGGTTTAGTTTTTGGGGGGTTTTTGGAGCCCTCCGATCTCGATCGGGCGGTTCCGGACGTGAGGGGTGGTTAGGTGGGCTGCAGGTGGGCTGTGACGAGAGGGTCTGGACTGAGGGGAGAGAATAGAAATGCAGCCCGGCAACTGTTTCCGGAGACCGAAAACGTCCGACGAAGGTACCGGCAACGGTACCGCTATGTTTAACGGTTGGGCTATCAGATGGACTCTGAATGCGACGAAACTTGGCAGGCGGCCTGTCTACACTATAATAAGACCGCACGACAAGTTGCAACCCATTCCGAGAACATTTTTATGCCACTTATAAAATAATATTTCGGAGGTGCCGCGGGCGCGTGCAAGTGTGTCGGGGCTCGTAATGGACAACAGAGAGAACCGGCGGAACCCGAACGGAAGCAAGTTTTGAAAAACATGCGGATGAAATGCAGATGATGACATGAGACAAGATGCATATCAAGAACAAAATGCAAAACAACAGACAAAAACCCAACCACGGAGGAAAAATCATATCGCATCTCCGGAAAAGGCAAGAGTCGGAGTTACGAATATGGAAAGTTGTATCCAGGGCGTTACAACACTCCACCACTACGAGAGGATCTCGTCCCGAGATCTAGGATGGCACCGGAGGGAAAAGGAAGAGGAAGATAAGCGGTAAAACTAAGTTGCTTCTTCGACCAATGAGTGAAACCACGAACCTTGTGAGGTTGAGCAATTAGAGATGAACGAGATTGCAAACAATCCGTTAGAAAAGAGGAACGAGGAACATTACGGGAACTTGAAGGTTGCAAAGACATGAATCAAGAGTTTAATGGACAAGATAGAATTCGAAACCACTCCGGTTAAAACAAGATGAGAGAGGAAGAATTTGGGCAACACTCCGGTTGAACATGGAAGGAATATAACATGAACTTGAGAAGATGGGAAGATACTTGATGAAATCAACAACACACTGCCTCTGAAACTATTGAAGGAATGGCACAAGGGGTAAGAAGGATTTCAGACAGCACTCCGATTGAAACGATAGGCAAAACTTGATAATATGAAAAGAACTTGAAGAGATGACACCACACTCCGGTTAAATGGAGAAGCAAGGAGAAGAACATGATCTTGCCAAAGCAAGATGATGAGTGAAAAGAGCAACATCACAATGCCTTCGGAACGAAAGAATAGAAGCTAGATTGTTGGGATAAAGGGGCGGAGAAGAAAATGACAATTTCTGCCACAACTGAGCTTGGAAAGCACCCTTGCAAGAAGGTTATAACGAAGTTGTTGGAAAAACCAACAACGAAAAGAATAAGCTTGTAGTGGGCTTATGGAAACATCGCAAGACTATGAGATGACATTCTGCCACTAACGAAAAACAATTGCTTGTTTGAGATCAACGAAGAGATGAAAAACCTCTTTCACCGAGAAGGATATGGAGAAAGCTTGGATCAATGATAAGCACCACAAATAGCAACATTCCCAATGGAAGGCTTTAGGTGAAATATGACACAAGATAACTCCAATGGAGGGATTGATGGATTTAAAATACCTCATTCTTGACAACATGTGAATCATGAAACACGAACCCAAATTGTCAAGACTGACATAACACCACCTCAAGAGATAAGGTAGAAAGAATTGCACTTTGGAATGCAAGATGAAGAATACTTGAGCTCCTCAAAACAAGACATGTGTTTAGCACCATGTTTAATTTTGAGTATAGCTTGGCGGATCATCACCTCGAGAGAAATCTTGAAGAACAATTGAAGAATGAAAAGAATCCTTGATGAACCATCATGTAGAGCCTCCATGAAGAACTCCGGTAATAAAAGGATGATAGAAAGGAAGAGAAGTTGAAAACACAAGGTGACGCCTTGCAATGATTTAGATGGAGCTTCGTGACGATAATGCGGAAAACTTGGAACTCCGGAAAAGAAAAGATGAAGCATCTCGAACCGGGAAATGTGACATGATGAACAACTCTGGAAAGAAGAAACTAGATCACTCGGATGAAACAATAATAAGAATTACGGTATGCGTATCCTTCACCAATTTAAATTGATGACAAACAACGGATTTGGCATACTACTTATTCTCGTGAAAAAGGATTAAGGGGGGATATGGCGCAAACTTGAGAAGGAATAGATGGAACAACCGGTGGGATTAACAAGAACAAATGAATTGATATGATAACAAAGGAAGTGAAATCTTGAACGAACCACCGTAAGAATTGAAAATGAACGTAGCAAAGGCACAATTCACCGGGAAGAATTGGAAAACGAATGAAGATACTTGAGGGGATTTAGATACAAGAGAACGAAGAGGTCATGAACTGATTAGAGGATATTTGAACGATTGACCGATAAGATTTGGAGAGGAGGGCTGAAAGCTGGAATGAATAATTATGAGTATGGCATGAAGCTAGAACCACAAATCTTTGAGAGAACGGACAAGATTTAAGAGGAACTCTTCTTCGGTCTTCAAATGTTGAGAATGACGACGAGGAACACCAGCAAAATTACTGAGATACTCCAGTATGATGACAAGCAGAGAGGTTGAGCCAACAATGAAATGATTTGAAATCGATCTTGGAAAGGCATCTGACTGATGATAATTCATTCTTACATCAAACTTCGAAAGACTTTGGGAATGGCTCCGGGAAAATTAGAAGAGTCAGGTAAGATCCTGGGAAAAGACCTTTGGGTTAGGGCCCACTCAAAATAAAACACCGTTGGAAATGATTTTAAAGAGAGATTGCACCGGTTGAATTAAATAGCATGAATGAGATAATGATCTCCAAATAGATTCAACGGATTAAGAAGGGAAACACAAATCTTCTAAGATATCTTCAACACTCTAGAACACATGAATAGCAAGAGGTGAGTGATTTAGAGGTGCACCGGCATGAGAAAGCATTTGACACGAGGAAAGGAATATGATCAACACTGAAAGCTTGAATTAAAACCATCGGAGAGGAATACGAGAATGAAGATTGATGAACTTGAAGCTCGTGAGCATCTTCACAAGGGATCACCGGATCAAAACAATGATTGAAAAGAGTGAAGAGACTTCGCATGAATAAATGGATACTTGATTATAATATATGAGTCCTTGAAGAAAAGGGTGGGAGGGTGGGGAAAAACAAAGACAACTTGGGATGAACGAAACAAACACCGTTGAGAAAACTTAGAATTGATCTTGCGGATGGGGAGAATGATGGGATCATCTCAAAGAGAAGCGCACCGGTTGGAAAAGAATTAACATGACAACCTCAATGATCAAAAGGATTAGTACTCCCATAGAAATATGAGAACACCACTTGAAAGGTATGGAATCAACATTTGACTTGAAGAAACTCAAATACCACAAATAAAACAAAACAAAGGATTTGGCTTGCAGAATAAGCCGGAAGAAACATATGATAGAGATTTCGTCCGAAGTTTTCGTGGTGGGGCCCACACGGGCTCGATTGTACAACATCATCATGTAGAAGGCAGTGCACATGACATACGAAGTGTCCCCGAACCAGCATAGCCAAGGGTTCTTTAAGACACAACGAGACCACTGTAAAAATGACCGTGGAAAGGCGGACCACTAGACGTCGAACCCCAATCTCATATCATGCATCTGTCGAAAAGATATTCTAGGAGCTACTTGAATTCCCACCTATAAAACTCCAGAAACTTTTTGGTTATGCAATCTGGTGTTGGGGATACAGGGGAAGCAATATATCTCACCCAAACTAACAATACCTACATCCAGCTATATCCATCCGTCAACACATAACCAAGAAACCTTCGGAAATCGTGTACCTCAACCTTCGAAAAGCATCCGTTATACGAGTTATGGCAATACTCCCGAACTCCCCAGTACTGGGTGACGTCGAGGTTATCTCACCAACAACTGCATAAAAGAGATTTTCGATGTCGGCAAAACTCAAGTATTCCAGAACTGCAACGATAAAATTGTAACGACAACACCTCGGAGCTCAACTCCCCGGGTCAATGCCACATAAATAGACAAGAGGCACCAAGAACAATGTTCTCGTCACAAAACCATCGGAACTATTCTAAGATACCTGCGTGATCCTAAATTTGTTTTACTGAAATTTGAGGAGAGGAAAGACAAAACATCTACGTCAGGAGACCTCACCAGAGCGACGAAGTGGCTGAGGAGTAAAAAGAATCCTACTCTTCGATATATATAATCCTAAGACTCAAAATAGTTTTCTTCTAGACTCAACAACGGCCAACAATCAAGGGGGCTCCTATGGTCGGTCGAGGCTCTGATTACCAACTTGTCACGCCCAATATGCGATACTATCCTAAAGAGACTCGAAGGTCCCACCAAGGATAGAACCGCATATTGAAACGCTTTGCAAGGTGGATATCATTACATCAACATTACATAATAGATGGGGATACATACATAAGCTATACAATGCCGCACGAATACAACAATACAATACATAAGAGCATCATCCGACTACGGATGAATCGCAAACAGAAGCTCAAATGACATCCACCCTGCTAGCCCAGGCTGCCGACCTGGAACCTATCCCCTGATCGAAGAAGCAGAAGAAGAACTCAACGCAAGCAAGCATCGCTCTCGCGTCATGATCATCGCATAACCTGTACCTGCAACTATTGTTGTAGTAATCTATGAGCCACGAGGACTCAGCAATCCCATTACCATGGGTATCAAGACTAGCAAAGCTTAATGGGAAAGGAATGGGTAAAGTGGTGAGGTTGCAGCAGCGACTAAGCATATATGGTGGCTAACATACGCAAATAAGAGCGAGAAGAGAAGCAAAGGAACGGTCGTCAACTAGCAATGATCAAGAAGTGATCCTGAACTCCTACTTATGTCAAACATAACCCAGAAACCGTGTTCACTTCCCGGACTCCGCCGAGAAGAGACCATCACGGCTGCACACGCGGTTGATGCGTTTTAATTCGGATCTGGTGTCAAGTTATCTACAACCGGACATTAACAAATTCCCATCTGCCAATAACCGCAGGCACGGCTTCCGAAAGATTATACCCTGCAGGGGTGTCCCAACTTAGCCCATGACAAGCTCTCGTGATCAACGAAGGAATAGACCTTCTCCCAGGAAGACCCGATCAGACTCGGAATCCCGGTTTACAAGACATTTCGACAATGGTAAAACAAGACCAGCAAGACCGCCCGATGCGCCGAAAATCCCAATAGGAGCTGCACATATTCTCGTTTTCAGGGCAACACCGGATGAGCAACCCGTACAACTAAAACCAGACCTCAAGTTTCCCTGAGGGGGCACTGCAAAGGGCTCTAGTTCGGACCAACACTTAGACAAGCACTGGCCCGGGGGGGGGGGGGCTGTAATAAAGATGACCCTTGGGTTAATTACTCCCAAGGGAAATATAGGTGGTGGCGAGGCAAATGGTAAAACCAATGTTGGGCCTTGCTGGAGGAGTTTTATTCAAAGCGAACTATCGAGGGGGTCCCATAAATCACCCGACCGCGTAAGGAACGCAAAATCCGGGAACATAACACCGGTATGACGGAAACTAGGGCGGCAAGAGTGGAACAAAACATCAGGCATAAGGCCGAACCTTCCACCCTTTACCATGTATATAGATGCATTAATAATAATATAAGAGATATTGTGATATCCCAACCAAAATCCTGTCCACCATGGAGCAATCTTCAACTTCACCTGCAACTAACAACACTATAAGAGGGGCTGAGCAGAGCGGTAACATAGCCAAGCAACGGTTTGCTAGGAAGGGTGTCAAAGGTTAGAGGTTCGTGGCAATTTGGGAGGCTTGAAGAGCAACAGATAGGTAACGCAGCATAGTGATAGAACGAAGAAACTAGCATAGCAATGATAGTATTGAGATCCAGGGTAGTGGTCATCTTGCCTGAAATCCCGCTAGGAAGAAGAACGAGTCCATGAAGAAGATGAACGGGCGTAGTCGAACAAATCCTCACAATCGCAATGTTACCGGAACTATCAAGAAGAAGCCATACCGGAAAGAAGCAAACAACATGGTAAACAACCATCACATAGAGATGGCACGATGCACAACCAATTATGATGCATGTCCGGTTAATGAGGCATGGCATGTCAAAGGCAACCAAACAATACTACATGTTAAGTGGAGATCAATATGCAACGAGTTGCATATTAACAAAACACCAAATCAAATATTTAGTTCTCTCTCGTTTAAGCTACCAAACAATATTAAATGTTATTAAACATGGCAAGGGGTGAAGCACGAGAAAAACTACCTATCTAGACAAGTTTAAATGAGGCCGGAACAACAAACAACAATTCCGGAAAATCCCCATATGCATATTTTAGATTCGGTACTGTTTTGCCCTAAACACAATTTTATTGTTGTTAAACATGAAAATAAAGTGCACCATGTTAAACTAGGCATTTTTCCACCCCATTTACATATAAAGTTTAATTAATTCCGAGCTACGGTTATTTAGTTATGAAATAAATCATTTTAGCATGGCATTATGCAAAATAAACACAAACAACATGTTAAACATTTTTAACATAGATGAAAGTGGCATATTATTAATCTACACAATTTTCTGATCATTTTACATATTTAAATTATTTTAGTCCGATGCATAGTTTGAGAGATATTAAATGCATGAAGTGCAAGGACTTTTATGTAAATCTGTAGTTCCCTGGAATAAACCTAAATTCGCAGAATCTGAAAAAAAAAGATGAACGGGCCGAATCTGGAGGGGCTGCAGTTATCACCATGGGCCATGGCCCAGGTCGGTGGAGAGGCTTGGGCAGGCAGAGGAGGTGGACCGGGTCGGGGTGTGCTGGAGGGAGCTGGGCTGGGCCGGCTTGAGGCCCACGCGCACACGCGTGCACGAGCGAGCGAGGCGACGAGCTCCTCGTTCCTGAGCAGGGACGAGGCAGGGTGGCGGCGCAAATGGCGCCGGTGGCGAGCAGGCTCGAGGGCGGCGGCGGGGCGGATCCGGCGAGGGCGGGGCCGGCAGAGGCCGGATCTGGCAGCGGCGGGTCCATTCCCGGCGATGAACGGCGGCGGGGACGAGTCTTCCGGGCGGAGGCGGACCCGAGCTCGGGCGCGGCCATGGCAGAGCTCCTGAGGGAGAGAAGGGGTCAGCGGGGGCGCAGGAGAAGTGGAGGAGGAGAAGGGAGAGATGAGGAGGCGGGGCTCCGGCCTGGCGAAGCTTCGGCAGC
>NC_041391.1:335082463-335151496 GCF_002162155.2 Triticum dicoccoides | reverse complement strand
AGGAAAGGGGGGCTAGGGTTTAGTTTTTGGGGGGTATTTGGAGCCCTCCGATCTCGATCGGGCGGTTCCGGACGCGAGGGGGGGTTAGGTGGGCTGCAGGTGGGCTGTGACGAGAGGGTCTGGACTGAGGGGAGAGAATAGAAATGCAGCCCGGCAATTGTTTCCGGAGACCGAAAACGTCCGACGAAGGTACCGGCAATGGTACCGCTATGTTTAACGGTTGGGCTATCAGATGGACTCCGAATGCGATGAAACTTGGCATGCGGCCTGTCTACACTATAATAAGACCGCACGAAAAGTTGCAACCCATTCTGAGAACATTTTTATGCCACTTATAAAATTATATTTCGGAGGTGCCGCGGGCGCGTGCAAGTGTGTCGGGGCTCGGAATGGACAACAGAGAGAACCGGCGGAACCCGAACGGAAGCAAGTTTTGAAAAACATGCGAATGAAATGCAGATGATGACATGAGACAAGATGCATATCTAGAACAAAATGCAAAACAACAGACAAAAACCCAACCACGAAGGAAAAATCATATCGCATCTCCGGAAAAGGCAAGAGTCGGAGGAGGAGGTGCCCACTCTGCAATAAATTCACATGCAAACCACTAGTATTACTATCTAATGACAGTACAAAAAGAGTAGCAAGATAGTAGCAAACCATGTACCTTCGTAATGAACAGCTCATAGTGCCACCAATTGGATATAAAGGTTTGGAAAAAAACATGCTCCTAATGTTGAACCAGTTGGACTTTTTGTGCAGTTCCACTAAAATCAAGCATTCCTGTTTGCATAGATATTGAAAGTGTGATTACTATAAAAGTGGCACTAGTTGAAGCATAGACTCACAAATATAAGCATTCCAATTTCTTAATGGGAAAAGGTAGCAAGACTTCTTCTAACCACCTGTTTGAAGGAATAAATAAGGCAACAATGGCTGATGTCAGGAAGGCATATATAGTTCTTTCTAAAAAATGATCGATTCCTGACCTTTCGTCTTCTTTTAAGAATATTTTGTGCAGTTCAACTAAAATAAAATGCCATCACCGCCTTGACAATTCAGTGACACTGTACAAAAGGAAATGACTTAACATTAGTCGACAGGCATTAGAGACAAACATACAGACCTCCTCCGATAACATAATGAACATTAATTTTAACAAAGGTGTGACTAGCTTTACAGGGATAATTTGAGTGAACTCTACACCCTCTTTTCCTTAATATAAGACGTTTTCGCAGTTCAACTTAAAGTACCCAAACATATAGTATTTACAAAAATAGGTAGTAGTTTTCTTGAGCACATATCTGGGAAAGCTTGCCACACTTTATTTATGTCCATATGCTAATGCAACACCATTTGAATAGTACAAATATACACTAATCCAGTGGCTAGTGCAACAATAGAGTAGTTATTTTATTACAGGGTATAGTACAATGGTTTTACCGAACAGATTTCAATAAACTCTAGCACTAGAAGATTTCTATAAGAATTAACAATACAAAATGTAAAGGTAACAGGTTTCAGCATTGGTGTACTAGCTGTGCATGAGCATTAGACCAAATACAAAAGTCTGAAGGTAACTAGCATTATTAACTAATGATAGTATAAAAAAAATTGCAAACCATGTACCTTCAAGGTAAATATAATTTCGAACTTGAGGGGACCTAAAAATTGATATCCCAATCTTGATAATCAGTCAAACATAAAAACTTGATCGAACGAATCAAGAGTACAGTTGGAGGAGGAGGTGCCCACTCTTGACCTTTCCTCTTGACACTGTACAAAAATATTTGACTTATCTCCTGAAAGTGAGGTATGTAATCTATAAGCATTAACAGTGCAAAAATCTGAAGGTAGTAACAAGATTCATCGTTGGTATACTGGCTATGCAACAACATTAGAATGCCCTAGCTGAAAAATCTTTAATACATCCACAATCAATAGCTAACCCTGAAATAATCCAGTGACATTATATGGCATTGCTTAAATTTATCAGTGGCATTAGACTGAGTGCGGCATTAGTTAAATGTGGCGTCACTTTAGTAATAGCATTGCCTGACTTGACCGCTGGCGTTATACTAACAGCAAAAAAGTGGCAATAAGAGCATGGGAGGCCCATTCGGACAGTGGGCGCACCAGTAAGATGTACCTCCACGGACGCATAGAGTGGTGAGGGAGGTATGGTTGCCCAGAGCAACAAATATCCACGCAGCATATGTGCATTACGTCCCATTTTTGTTCTCTTTAGCCACCTTTTTCCTATGTGAGGACAACAAACCGATCGACCTGGTCATTCTCTATTGCATTGTCATTCATTTCTACCCTTCTTCAACCAAGAGACACGAGACTCGTTCATTAGCTACTGATTTCCCCCTTTTTAATCTAGATGCAGGCTCGATGCCTACTCTCTTGGATAGTACAGTCTCCCTTCCTTTCCTTATTCAACCCGGACATGGATTAGTCTGCATGAAGTAGGATTTCCTTTAACAGTGAAATTAAGGTTTTCGTCTGCGTGACCAGCAGAGCAGATGATAGCAAATTGGGAAGATGTGCTACGTCTTGAGCTTGCGTTGGTTTTCCTCAAAGAGGAGAGGGTGATGTAGCGATAGTAGCGTAAGTATTTCCCTCAGTTTTTGAGAACCAAGGTATCAATCCAGTAGGAGGCTCCACAAAAGTCCCAGCACCTACACAAACAAACTGAGAACTCGCAACCAACGCAATAAAGGGGTTGTCAATCCCTTCACGGCCACTTGCGAAAGTGAGATCTAATAAAGATAATATGATAAGATAAATATATTGTTGGTATTTTATAATATAGATGCAAAAAGTAAAGATGCAAATAAAAGTAGATTGAAAGCAAATATGATAAGAGATAGACCCGGGGGCCATAGGTTTCACTAGTGGCTTCTCTCAAGATAGCATAAGTATTACGGTGGGTGAACAAATTACTGTCGAGCAATTGATAGAAAAGTGCATAGTTATGAGATTATCTAGGCATGATCATGTATATAGGCATCACGTCCATAACAAGTAGACCGAATCCTGCCTGCATCTACTACTATTAATCCACACATTGAGCGACTCCTGCCTGCATCTAGAGTATTAAGTTCATAAGAACAGAGTAATGCATTAAGCAAGATGACATGATGTAGAGGGATAAACTCAAGCAATATGATATAAACCCCATATTGTTATCCTCGATGGCAACAATACAATACGTGCCTTGCAACCCTTTCTGTCACTGGGTAAGGACACCACAAGATTGAACCCAAAGCTAAGCACTTCTCCCATGGCAAGAAACATCAATCTAGTAGGCCAACCCAAACTGATAATTCGAAGAGACTTGCAAAGATAACTCAATCATACATAAAAGAATTCAGAGAAGATTCAAATATTGTTCATAGCTAAACTTGATCATAAACCCACAATTCATCGGATCTCGACAGACACACCGCAAAAAGAGTTTACATCGAATAGATCTCCACAAGAGAGGGGGAGAACATTGTATTGAGATCCAAAAAGAGAGAAGAAGCCATCTAGCTAATAACAATGGATCCGTAGGTCTGTGGTAAACTACTCACAACTCATCGGAGGGGCAAGGATGTTGATGTAGAAGCCCTTCGTGGTCGATTCCCCCTCCGGCAGAGTGCCGGCGAAGGCTCCAAGATGAGATCTCGCGGATACAGAAGGTTACGGTGGTGGAAATTGTGTTTCGTCCTGCTCCTGGATGTTTTCGGGGTACGTAGGTATATATAGGAGGAAGAAGTACGTTAGTGGCCGCTTGAGGGGCCCATGAGACAGGGGGCGCGCCCTCCTATCTCGTGGGATCCTCGGCAGCTTCTTGTCTTGCACTCCAAGTCCTCTGGATCTTGTTCGTTCCAAAAATCACGCTCCCGAAGGTTTCATTCCGTTTGGACTCCGTTTGATATTCCTTTTCTTCGAAATACTGAAATAGGCAAAAAACAACAATATGGGCTGGGCCTCCGGTTAGTAGGTTAGTCCCAAAAATGATATAAATGTGTAAAATAAAGCACATAAACATCCAAAAGGGGTAATATAATAGCATGGAACAATCAAAAAATATAGATATGTTGGAGACGTATCAAGCATCCCCAAGCTTAATTCCTGCTCGTCCTCGAGTAGGTAAATGATAAAAAGAGAATTTTTGATGTGGAATGCTACCTAGCATAATTCATAATGTAATTTTCTTTATTGTGGCATGAATGTTCAGATCCAAATGATTCAAAATAAAAGTTCATATTGATAAAAGAAATAGTAACACTTCAAGCATACTAATCAAAGTAATCATGTCTTCTCAAAATAACATGGCAAAAGAAATTTCATCCCTACAAAATCATATAGTTAGGCTATGCTTCATTTTCGTCACACAAAGATGTTCCCAACTTCTATACCCCCGATGACAAGCCAAGAAATTGTTTCATACTTAAATAATCTCAAACTTTTTCAACCTTCACACAATACATGAGCGTGAGCCATGGATATAGCACTATGGGTGGAATAGAATATGATGATGGGGATTGTGTGGAGAAGACAAAAAAGGAAAAAGTCTCACACTGACTAGGATAATCAATGGGCTATGGAGATGCCCATCAATTGATGTCAACATGAGGAGTAGGGATTGCCATGTAACAGATGCACTAGAGCTGTAAATGAATGCTCAACAAAAGAAAACTAGTGGGTGTGCATCCAACTGCTTGCTCACGAAGACCTAGGGCATTTGAGGAAGCCCATCATAGGAATATACAAGCCAAGTTCTATAATGAAAAATTCCCACTAGTATGAAAAAGACAACTTATGAGACTCACTATATGAAAACATGGTGCTACTTTGAAGCACAATATATGAGACTCACTACATGAAGAACAAGGTGCTACTTTGAAGCACAAGTGTGAAAAAGAGATAGTAACATTGCCCTTTTTTTTCCTCTTTTTTTTTATTTTTTGGGCCTTTTTTGGACTTTATTCTTTATTCTTTTTTTCTTTTTTTTTCTTTGTTGGGCAATGTTCTAATAATGATGATCATCACACTTCTATTGATTACAACATAAGAATTACAACTCGAAACTAGAACAAGATATGACTCTATATGAATGCCTCTGGCAGTGTACCAGGATGGTGCAATGAATCAAGAGTGACATGTATGAAAAATAATACATGGTGGCTTTGCCACAAATACGACGTCAACTACATGATCATGCAATGGCAATATGACAAAAGTAAAGTATGTCATGATGACGATGAACGGAACGGTGGAAAGTTGCATGGCAATATATCTCGAAATGGCTATGGAAATGCCATAATAGGTAGGTATGGTGGCTGTTTTGAGGAGATATAGGGAGGTTTATGTGTGATAGAGCGTATCGTATCACGGGGTTTGGATGCACCGGCGAAGTTTGCACCAACTCTCAAGGTGAGAAAGGGCAATGCACGGTACCGAAGAGGCTAGCAAAGGCGGAAAGGTAAAAGTGCGTATAATCCATGGACTTAACATTAGTCAAAAGAACTCATATACTTATTGCAAAAGTTTAGAAGTCATCAAAAACCAATTACTACGCGCATGCTCCTAGGGGCGTAGATTGGTAGGAAAAGACCATCGCTCGTCCCCGACCGCCACTCATAAGGATGCACAAGCCAGGTACACTCCATGTTTCAAATTTGTTACACAACTTTAACCATACGTGCATGCTACGGGACTTGCTAACTTCAACACAAGCATTCTTTAAATTCATAATCACCCAACTAGCATGACTTTAATATCACTACTTCCATATCTCAAAACAATTATCAAGTATCAAATTGATCATAGCATCCAATTCACTCCTATGATAGTTTTTATTATACCCAACTTGGATGCCTACCATTCTAGGACCAATTTTATAACCATAGAAAATACCATGCTGTTCTAAAAGACTCTCAAAATAATATAAGTGAAGCATGAGAGACTAGAAATTTCTTCAAAATTAAGACACCACCGTGCTCTAAAAGATATAAGTGAAGCACTAGAGCAAAAATTATCAAGCTCAAAAGATATAAGTGAAGCACATAGAGTATTCTAGCAAATTATAATCAAATAGGCTTCTCCCAAAAGGTGTGTACAGCAAGGATGATTGTGGAGAACTAAAAAGCAAATACTAATATAATACACGACTCTCCAAGAAAAACACATATCATGTGGCGAATAAAAATATAACTCCAAGTAAAGTTATCAATGAACGAAGACAAAAGAGGGGATGCCTTCCTGGGGCATCCCCAAGCTTAGGATTTTGGCTATTCTTGAATATCTTGGGTGCCATGGGCATCCCCAAGCTTAGGCTCTTGCCACCCTTTATTCCATAGTCCATAAAAACTTTACCCAAAACTTGAAAACATCACAACACAAAACTCAACAGGAAATCTTATAAGCTCCGTTAGTGAAAGAAAACAAAACCACCACATAAGGTACTTCAACGAACTGATTATTTATTTATTTTGATGTTAAACCTACTTTATTCCAACTTCTCTATGGTTCATAAACTATTTTACTAGCCATAGATGCATCAAAACAAGCAAACAACACACGAAAAACAGAATCTGTCAAAAACAGAACAGTCTGTAGCAACCTGTAACTAACGCAAACTATTGGAACTCTAAAAATTCTACCAAAATAGGAAGTCCTGTAAAATTTGTTTATTGAACAGAAGCAAAAAGAATCAACGCAAAAGCACGTTCCTGTGATTTAACAAAATTATATTCGTGCGCGCAAAGTTTCTGTTTTTCAGCAGAATCAAATCAACTATCATCGTAGGTTATCCTATAGGTTCTACTTGGCACAAACACTAATTAAAAGATAAAAACACATCTAAACAGAAGGTAGATGCAAGATTTATTACTAAAGAGGAGAAAAAACAAAAAAACACATAAAGAAAATTGGGTTGCCTCCCAACTAGCGCTATCGTTTAACGCCCCTAGCTGGGCATAGAAGCACAGATAGATCTAACGAGTGCCATCTTTGGCACTAAATTCATAAGTAGAGCACTCGTGATCTATAGGGGTTTCTCCCTTTTTAGAAATGATAAAACCTTTAGGCAAAAATTCAAGAAATTCGTTTGTAGCAAAAGGTTCCTTAACGATAGAGAGATAATTGGGAAGAACACTTATGGATTTGAGATCCGCGTCTCCCTTACTAGAAGATTCACCCTTATTTTTAGAAACATAAATAAACTTGGCAGTTTTAGTAGGGGGTTTTGGAGTGTTTTTCATGGAAGAAAACATGGAACCTAAGTTGGTAATGATATCCTCAAGTTTACCAATTCTTTCAGAATCAAGATCTATTTTTTCATTGACTATAGGTTCTTTTTCTTTAAGATTTTTCAAAGTGACTCCAACCCTAGATCCAAATTGGGTAATGTGATTATGAATCTTTTTATCCAAATTTTCAATCAACTCAACAGTGGCAATTTTATTTTCAATAATCTCAAGCCGTTGCATAACATGTTCTAAAGTTAAAACAGTTCCATTGATCAAAAGAGGTGGTGGGCCAAACAAATCTAACATAGCATTATAAGCATCAAACGTATGGCTACTCATGAAATCACCTCTGGTAGCAATATCAAGAACACATCTATTCCAAGGAGTAATGCCTACATAAAAATTGCGGAATAGAACGGAAGTAGCAAGCTTCCTAGTAGCTTTATATTGGGCATTGCAAATTCTATGCCAAGTATCTTTTAAATTTTCTCTCTCCCTTTGTGACGGTGTCCTGGACTAGGGGGTACTCACCACGTCGTCTCCTGATCAGTTGGATTGGGCCGAGGATCCCCGTGGCCGTATACTCATGGGCCAGTCCGGACAGCTGCCGCATACAAGGAAGAATCAACAAGACTTGGCGATCAAGACAAGGACTCCTCCCCCACCGGCGTATTCGGTGAGAACTCTTGTTATCCTAGGCCTCTGGTGCATTATATAAACCGGGGCCAGGCTAGTCGATAGACATATACAACAACAATCATACCATAGGCTAGCTTTTAGGGTTTAGCCTCTACGATCTCGTGGTAGATCTACTCTTGTACTACCCATATCATCAATATTAATCAAGCAGGACGTAGGGTTTTACCTCCATCGAGAGGGCCCGAACCTGGGTAAAACATCATGTGCCTTGCCTCCTGTTACCATTGATCCTAAGACGCACTGCTTGGGACCCCCTACCCGAGATCCGCCGGTTTTGACACCGACATTGGTGCTTTCATTGAGAGTTCCACTGTGTGATTGGCGAAAGGATCAATGGCTCGACTGTAGGTCAACTGCGACGTCGGCTTCTTCGTCACCAGCTCGACTGGTCACCTTGGCTTGATCGAGGACTGCGCCCTACCTCCGATCATCATGTTCGAATGAAGGCCTTCATCAACACCAACTCCGATCTATATCAAGATCATGGAGGAGTCATCCATGGAGCTCGGGGGCTCAACGTCAACATTGCCCTCAGGCGACCGTGCTATTTTTCTGGAAAACAAACTTGTATCCGCCGCCATCGCCTCCTCGAGTGTCGCCTAAATGATTACTTCGGTGGAATTATGCAGAATTAAGTCTACAACAACCCTGCAAAAATTTCGTCGAGTTCCGATGGAGAAATCTCCGGCAATCTCCGATATACCGGAGCCCTGTTGAATCTGGACGAGAATCCGGACGAGTTTAGGGCGTGGTATCCAGCATCTAGCTCGGATGTACTTTGGAGGATCCAACTGTTGATTTGCCGCGGAATTCCCTTATCTACCACCTGCCAAAAATTCAGCTCGATCCGACCGTCCAAACTCCGGGAAACTTCCGATTAGTGCACCACTTGTTGGATCTGTTTTCTGCGCAAAAATGAATCCAACCGGAGTTCGTCTTTTTTATGAACGGGATTTCGGACATCCTTTCTGAAGGAAGTTTTGTATGGGGTATTGTTTTTTGTTCCCGAACACATCCCACTAACTTTAAGATCTTTTGAACATGATCTTCAACATCATGCTGGTGTCAAACCAGTCCGGCAATATTGCTCCACGGCTGTCGACCTGCGCTAGACACGTCGTCACTTTGTTGAGCCAAGCTCAACTTCTTCGGATCATCATTTTGGCACGCCGAACAAGAGTCCGGCATCGCGAAGGATAAATCATCACCAACATCGCCGCCCCATGGATTACACGGAGCAGGCATACCGGCATCGCCGCACGGTCGCTTCATCAAGCCGGCATCGACCACGTCACGACCTGCATCGGCAGGGCCGCACTATTGCTTCTTCAAGCTGGTGTCCATCACGCCGACCTACTTCGACATCTCGGCTGGACCGGGGGCTTCGCCATCCCTTCATCAACCTACTCTGGACACTTCGGCGTCACTAGCCGACCAGGCATGGGTGCGCGGATCGAGTCCCAATTTTGGGAATCACCTTCCTTCGGATTGCTTCAACAAATAAACCAGGTGCTATTAATGCTAGTATTTCTTTTTGCTTGTTTGGGTTAAATTTTTCCCAAGGAATTATTACTCTGGTTAGTCCAGCATATGTACACAGGTCTATCAAATGGTGGCCGCATTATAGATGGTCGCATGATGGTTCGGTCAATTTCCGTACACAGTTCGGCGAACGCCGCATCCGGAACTCGGACCGACCTGTGAATCCAGGCTTTGCCACGCCTTTATTGCATTACGCCGACGACCTGCATCGACATCGACTTCGGCGCTAGGCCATATTTCTTTTACTACTCACTTTGCATAAATTATTTATTATGCAACATTTTTTTAATTCCTATTATTACTATTATCCCTGGTCTACACTATTTTTTGTGCACAGGAAAATGATCCAGCTGGACTATATCCTTTGACGCCATCTCTGCTGGACGGGGGGCTTCGTCAACACTTCATTACCCCATGTCGGGGACTTCGGCATCACTCTGCCATCCTGCATTGACCGTGCTATGTCACCACTTCGGAGTGCCGAGCTCCTTGCTCCGCCACCTCGGGACCGGCTTGGGGGATGGAACCTTGTCCCGCATCAAGCTCGGACCGCGTCGTCAATACCGAACACATTAACCAGCTAAGTTGCCTTCATGCTCAAAGTTTTAAATTTCTAACTTGTGTTCGGTTCGACCAAGAATTATATTTTTTTGTAAAAAAGTTGCTTGTAAAATTTTTCCTTGTCGAAACTTTGTTCGCACACACTTGACGCACTACCTGCGCTCATTATACCTGGGGGCTTCTTTAACAGAAGCTTATTAATACGGGCTTTATGCCCAACACATGTGTCACACTTTCGCATGTACCTTTTATTCACCATTATATGCATCGATATGACTTAAGTTTTGGTCAAGCTAGGTTGCCTGGCTCCTGTGCTTACCCCTACGTTCCCGATTGTTCGGCTAGGTGGTAAAGGGAGCACCTCTGCGATTGTTACTGCCGGGTCAGCCGGATGTGTACCTCAGACTGGGTGAAGCCGAAAGCTAGCGTTCTTAAGGGAATACTCGGTCGGTGAACTAAAAGATGATTTCTTACCTATTTATTTACCTGCCCCGAGATGTTTTTCTGCTCTTTTCGCAGTCCGGACATGCACTTTAGGGCATGCCTCCCAGGGAAAGGAACCCCTAACGGAACTATTCTCCTTGGAAGATGATTCTTACTAACCATGTAATATAACATAACTAGTTGGGCACTTGTCTGATAAAGCACTAATGACCCCTACGCCTGGTCTCCACGCATGCCCCGGTTTTTATAACCGCGAGGGTATTCGGACACACTCCAGACTATTGGGTCCAAAGGTTGAAGCGAAAAGGTCCGCTACGATAAACGATCTACAATCCGGCTAGAAGGCATTCTATATGTCACCTTACATTTTATAGTCAACTTTTACCCAAGTCGCTTGGGGGCTCTTATGTTTATTTGAGCCGTTTCATACTAAGTGTTTTTCTTCTTAGTCGTTGCAAAGTTAAAGCACGGTAGAAGCACTTTTTTTTTCTAGAGTCCAATTTTCGGATTGGCACCAAACACTTGATCTTGTTCGGACGTCATGTTTTTACTGACGTTTTTTGGTTTTCCAAGCTTTTGACACTTTTAACTATTTGTGTGTTTTCAGCACAAGTCTCGCAGTGCAACGGCGGACACCTTTAGAGATTCGGCAAAAACATTCTCGGATATTGCTATATATGCATCAGCTTCGAATTGTGTCTTCTGTCAATAGTTGGGTTGCCCGGCTCCCGCGCTTGCCTCCTATGTTCCGCTTTGTTCGGCTAGGTGTGCAAAGGGAGAACCACTGCGATTGTGCTTCCAGCTCTCATGGTCAAGCACCTCAGTGGAGAAAGCCGAAAACTGACTGTCACAATAGGTGTAAACTGGTCAGCGATCCGATGACTATATTAAATGATGGGCCATTCATAACATTGGCCGAAGTGTTTCCGGCTTGACCTCGACTGTCGCCGAACACTACCGGGGGCTATTAACTGGCCTGCCAAACTAAATCCTCGATCTTTTGCTCTTACATTGGAGCTGAGGTTTCATGATCATGCTTAGCATGACAACCCAAAGAAAGGAACCGATAGCGGGACTATTTTCTTTGGAAGACATTTCTTCTGTTAAACAGCAATATAACATATCTCTCTGCGTACCTTTGTTTAGAAAGCCGTATGACCAGATTGCCTTGTTTGTCGTAAATCTTTGCCCTCATAAAGGCTTTATAAAGTAGGACAAACACTCCTCGGCTACCGTCCGAGGAGGTTGAAGCCCATGGTCGGTCAACAAAGTTGTGTACAATGCGGATCCGAGCATTACTGACATAAAGTACTTGGATACATTGAGTCATTACACATAATTTGTGATTTTACTATGGATATTGATCCTTAATTCAGCCACCCGTGCCCGCATTAAGGCTCGGGGGCTACTGGGATTCGGGCTTATTATTTACAAATATTAAAGGGGCACATTGATCCCCTGATCTGGTGTTGCCACCCGACCAGTGTCTCGGGGGCTACTGCATTGCTTGTTCTATGCAGAAAATCTTAAGTGCAATACAGTTTCCGAGGAGATTTTGATCCTCAGGTTGGTCGGCCGCACCCAACCCGAGTCTCGAGGACTGAGCATGCTGCTTTTTGTGTCCCGAAGTATTCTGCCGAGCTAGGACTTGATCCTCAGACCGATTTTGCAAATCAACCTGAGTCTCAGCGGCTACGGGGATCAGCGGTCTTATGTCATCCTTCAGGTGCTTCTCGGGTTTTAGACTGATACATACCTTGAGGGCTACTGGCTATATATCTCATCAGAGAATAAATTGCATCAATAAAAAACATTTACCAAAAATCAGCCCATGACCGAGGTGCTTAACCACCTCGGAAGCAGTGCGACATATAGCTCGGATGCAAGTGGCTGGCTCCTTAGAGGGCATTTCCGGCATTAAGCTCAGTTAAACTCCTTCAAACTTCTTTGAACCAAGGTGATTTATGACACCTCGGATAAAGTCCGGCATTGGAGCTCGGATACATACTCCGGCGTTGGAGCTCGGATACAGTCCGGCGTTGGAGCTCGGATACATAGTCCGGCGTTAGAGCTGGGAAGCGGTCCGGCATTGGTGCTCGGCTGCAAAAGATACCTCGAATGCAGTCTGGCGTTGGAGCTCGGACGCAAGAGGACGTTGCAACCCGGGAATAACTTCAAACCCGAGGCATGGCATAAAAATAACAAGGCATTGATAAAGGCCGTAAACTTAAAGGGGCTCCTCGGATACCCAACGCGTAAACTCGTCGAATGCATTTCGGCAATCCTCAAGATAGAAGATGAGAAGATTTGTTGAACCAGTTTTCAAGACCGGCAACCGAAGATGAAGAACAGTTCGGAAGAATCGAGGAGTGTCCCTAACTTGAAGACCGGTTCAGGGGGCTACTGACGGTGTCCTGGACTAGGGGGTACTCACCACGTCGTCTCCCGATCAGTTGGATTGGGCCGAGGATCCCCGTGGCCGTATACTCATGGGCCAGTCCGGACAGCTGCCGCATACAAGGAAGAATCAACAAGACTTGGCGATCAAGACAAGGACTCCTCCCCCACCGGCGTATTCGGCTAGGACTCTTGTTATCCTAGGCCTCTGGTGCATTATATAAACCGAGGCCAGGCTAGTCGATAGACATATACAACAACAATCATACCATAGGCTAGCTTTTAGGGTTTAGCCTCTATGATCTCGTGGTAGATCTACTCTTGTACTACCCATATCATCAATATTAATCAAGTAGGACGTAGGGTTTTACCTCCATCGAGAGGGCCCGAACCTGGGTAAAACATTGTGTGCCTTGCCTCCTGTTACCATTGATCCTAAGACGCACTGCTTGGGACCCCCTACCCGAGATCCGCCGGTTTTGACACCGACACTTTGCTTAAAATTGAGAATTTCTTGTTCGGGAGTGACAATAAGGATAGGAGGACTAGCCATAACGACAAGGTAAACGAGCTAACGCACGAGCAAACGGAAAAATTCAAGCGAAAAAGAGAGGAGGATATTGGGAAAGAGAGGGCGAATAAAACAGCAAGGGTGAAGTGGGGGAGAGGAAAACGAGAGGCAAATGGCAAATAATGTAAATGCGAGGGAGATGGGTTTGTGATGGGTACTTGGTATGTCTTGACTTGAGCGAAGACCTCCCCGGCAACAGTGCCAGAAATCCTTCTTGCTACGTCTTGAGCTTGCGTTGGTTTTCCTCAAAGAGGAGAGGGTGATGCAGCGATAGTAGCGTAAGTATTTCCCTCAGTTTTTGAGAACCAAGGTATCAATCCAGTAGGAGGCTCCTCAAAAGTCCCATGCACCTACACAAACAAACTGAGAACTCGCAACCAACGCATTAAAGGGGTTGTCAATCCCTTCACGGCCACTTGCGAAAGTGAGATCTAACAAAGATAGTATGATAAGATAAATATATTTTTGGTATTTTATAATATAGATGCAAAAAGTAAAGATGAAAATAAAAGTATATTGAAAGCAAATATGATAAGAGATAGACCTGGGGGCCATAGGTTTCACTAGTGGCTTCTCTCAAGATAGCATAAGTATTACGGTGGGTGAACAAATTATTGTCGAGCAATTGATAGAAAAGCGCATAGTTATGAGATTATCTAGGCATGATCATGTATATAGGCATCACGTCCATAACAAGTGGACCGACTCCTGCCCGCATCTACTACTATTACTCCACACATCGACCGACTCCTGCCTGCATCTAGAGTATTAAGTTTATAAGAACAGAGTAACACATTAAGCAAGATGACATGATGTAGAGGGATAAAGTCAAGCAATATGATATAAACCCCATCTTGTTATCCTCGATGGCAACAATACAATACGTGCCTTTCAACCCTTTCTTTCACTGGGTAAGGACACCGCAAGATTGAACCCAAAGCTAAGCACTTCTCCCATGGCAAGAAAGATCAATCTAGTAGGCCAAACCAAATTGATAATTCGAAGAGACTTGCAAAGATAACTCAATCATACATAAAAGAATTCAGAGAAGATTCAAATATTGTTCATAGATAAACTTGATCATAAACCCACAATTCATCAAATCTCGGCAAACACACCGCAAAAAGAGTTTACATCGAATAGATCTCCACAATAGAGGGGGAGAACATTGTATTGAGATCCAAAAAGAGAGAACAAGCCATCTAGCTAATAACTATGGACCCGTAGGTCTGTGGTAAACTACTCACAACTCATCGGAGGGGCAAGGATGTTGATGTAGAAGCCCTCCATGGTCGATTCCCCCTCGGGCAAAGTGCCGGCGAAGGCTCCAAGATGAGATCTCGCGGATACAGAAGGTTACGGTGGTGGAAATTGTGTTTCGTCCTGCTCCTGGATGTTTTTGGGGTACGTAGGTATATATAGGAGGAAGAAGTACGTCGGTGGCCGCCCGAGGGGCCCACGAGACAGGGGGCGCGCCCTACAGGGGGGGCGCCCTCCTATCTCGTGGGAGCCTCAGCAGCTTCTTGGCTTGTACTCCAAGTCCTCTGGATCATGTTCGTTCCAAAAATCATGCTCCCGAAGGTTTCGTTCTGTTTGGACTCCGTTTGATATTCCTTTTCTTCAAAATACTGAAATAGGCAAAAAAACAGCAATATGGGCTGGGCCTCCGGTTAGTAGGTTAGTCCCAAAAATAATATAAATGTGTAAAATAAAGCCCATAAACTTCCAAAAGGGGTAATATAATAGCATGGAACAATAAAAAATTATAGATACATTGGAGACGTATCAAGATGGTGGAGTGGAAAAAGATCCACATGAAGCGACGTGGCAAATGGGGCAGTAGAACAAGGGTATGGTTCGAAAAGAGGTAGCATACCTGAGGGTCGGTGGGAAGTGGCTCGCTCGTGGTCGTCGTCCTCCACACACACTACGGCAGCGAGCTTGGGGGCGGAGGCCATCCCGTGCAGGCGCTAGGTCTGAGAGGACGGCCTTGTCGTCAGTGCGTGACCTCGCTCACCGACGACGAGTGCGTCAACGCTGCACGTCCTTTTCTTCCCTGGTGGATCTGTGACCACCGGTGAGGAGGGAGAGAGAGGCCGTATTTTTAGACCTGGAGAGAGCGTGATAGTGTGAGAAGCAAGTGGGCAGCCCTTAGCAAGAAAGCGCTGAAGCTCCAGCCTATATATCTTTTTTATACTACTAGTACTAGAGGTGGAGAAGTGGTATGGTAGGTTATATTTTCTCTGCATACATTACCAGTTAGTCGTGCTTCAAAACTGAACAGCATGCCATTAGAAAAATAAAGTCGAGAAATAATGCGGCACTTCGGGCCAACGCGGCCAGATCGCATTTTGCATGAGAAAGAACACACCATGTTTCATTGACATGTGGTCCCGTTCCAACATGTCAGGGAGACGACGATGAGTCCTTTTGTACAATTTCCGAACGGACGTCTATGTAGGCTGGGGCGCCTCTTCGTGTACCGTGGCAACCGTCCACTGCCTCTTCACCTTCCCTCTCGATTTGGAACTTCTGTCGCACGCTTTTCCTCCCTCCTCCATTTTCCTTCACCCTTCCTTCTACAATTGTTCGATCGTCTTCTCCATGGAGGGAACATGCCAGAAATGACCCCATTATTCTTGCCCCGATATGAAAGATGATGTGGTGGAGGAACTCATTAATCGGTGCGATGTCATCACATCGGCTAGCATGGCAGGTTCGTTCAAGACCATTCTCGACTCAACTAATAACATCATTACAAGGAACCCAAGGGTCTAGGAGCTGTTTGATCTCCCTTATCTTCTTCACTATAAGCCTGTTCGCATGGGCGTAGACTACGGAGGTCTCGCCTTGTGCAAGTCGATGCTGCTTGATAATGATACGTGTGATGTCAAGATGCCATCGCTTAAGGGTAAGGCCTGGGCTGGCGCAAATGGAGATTGGGTTGCTTATATTGGGTATAACTGCGAGTGGGAACTTGTGAATGTGTACACTCGTCAACGGATTCCACTTCCAAAAATCTCAGAGTGCCTAGAGGTTGAGCACACAGATGATCTATGTACGTTCAAATATGATCATGGTGGCTGTCGTCTATGGAAGATAGCAATTTGCCGAGTTCCCAACTGCTCTTGGAATTACGAAAACTATGAAGTTGTTGCTATCTTCGACAAGCTTGTTGTCGTCGTTACTGATTCCATGGTGTAAGGGCATTTTTATCCCTTAGGTGTTTTGGTGATTGATGACAATGCTTTTGCGGATTAATCGTGTGCCTTGAGTTTCTCAGATACTTCATCACTAGGCATGAGACGATTCGGTGCCCCTCGGAGACTATTGAAGTCGGCGTTGTTCTCCGTTTCTCTTTGGTGGATTCGAGTCGTAGGAGAGCCGTACTATTAAGAGGGGGTCCGCGTCGGAAAGGTTTGGGTGGAATCAACACGTACACTTGTCCTACCTTTCCTTGCACTTTGGAGCTTCTCTTCGTTATCCTGGTTGTGCTGAAATCTGACGGCTACTGCTGTACTTGCGGTACTTGCGGCAGTACTGCAAGTACCAGCGGTAGTACCACTGTGGGTCACGGTAGTACCGCTCATCCAGCGTGGTAGTACCGCGGGAGCCCACGGTAGTACCGCTCCCTAGGAGTCGTAGTATCGTGGCCCTCCTACCTAGTACCGCGGTGTCACGGTAGTAGGAGTGGATGTAATTTTTTACATCCGCGCCTCAACGGTAGTACCGCGTCGGATTTTTGCACCACCTCATTTTCAGCGGAAGTAGGCACGGATGTAATTTATTTCATCCGCGCCCTTCCCTGGCCATGACTTTCCTGTCTTGCGGTAGTACCGCAAAGGGGGAGCGGTAGTACCGCGCAAGCGGTAGTACTGCACCCTAGTCAGGCAAGTCCCGGCCTCTGCTGCTGTCGCGGAAGTACCGTGGTCCGCCATGGTAGTACCGCGCGGCCTCGCGGTAGTACCGCGTGTCGCGGGCTGAACATGTGGATAACGGTTGGATATTTCCCATGACTATATAAGGGGCGTCTTCTACCTCTAGTTGACTACCTCTTCCACCTCTAAGCTCCATTGTTGCTCCAAGCTCCATTTTCGCCCGACCTCTCTCCCTAGACAATCAAACTTGTTGATTTGCTCGGGATTGGGTGACAAGGGCCCGATCTACACTTCTACCAGAAGATATTTGATTCCCCCCACTTATCCCTAGCGGATCTTGTTACTCTTGGGTGTTTGAGCACCCTAGACGGTTGAGGTCACCTCGAAGCCATACTCCATTGTGGTGAAGCTTCATGGTGTTGTTGGGAGCCTCCAATTGTTGTGGAGATTTCCCCAACCTTGTTTGTAAAGGTTCGGTCGCCGCCTTCAAGGGCACCAATAGTGGATTCACGGCATCTCGCATTGTGTGAGGGCATGAGGAGAATACGGTGGACCTAGTGGCTTCTTGGGGAGCATTGTGCCTCCACACCGCTCTAACGGAGACGTACTTCCCTTTAAAAGGAAGGAACTTCGGTAACACATCCTCGTCTCCACCGGCTCCACTCTTGGTTATTTCGTGCCTTTACTTTTGCAAGCCTACTTGTGTTGCATCCCTTGCTTGCTTATGTGCTAGTTGTTATTGCATCATATAGGTTTCTCACTTAGTTGCACATCTAGACAACCTATTTTGTTGCAAAGTTTAATTTGGTAAAGAAAAGCTTAAAAATTGTTAGTTGCCTATTCACCCCCCTCTAGTCAACCATATCGATCCTTTCATTTGGTATCAGAGCTTCGTCTCTTTTTAAGGACTTTACCGTCCGAAGAGTATGGTTGATGTCGTAGATGATGTGGGAGAGCACTCCGGTGCGGATCCGATATCATCTACGGGAGATGGGGGTAACTCGATCTCACGTGAGGAATTCAATGTGGCTTTGGAAACATTGAAAACCTCCATGACGACCGAGGTCAAGGACATGTTTAAGGAATTCCTAGAAGGACTTAAACAATCTACCTCGCCGATGAAAGTGGGTGATCCCACCAACAAGGTGATGGATGCTACCTCCGACAAGGGGGAAGCTAACATTGAAAAGAGTCGTTCTATTAGTGGTAGAAATGGCACCGGCATCTTTGCTCATGTGGAACCCCCAATTTATGGAGGGTCGACCCCTTCCACGCATTTGAATCATGCCGGTCCTCCTCCTAAATATGAGAAACATGAAGATTTTGATTCTTGGTATCGCTTCAAGCGTCAGTTGAAACATTTGAACACTAACCTTTGGAGAATCATTGAAGAAGGTTTCTATCCTCATGACCCAAGCAACTTCACCCCTCGAGAAGCCATGGACAATCAATTCAATGAGAGTGCTCTCTTCATCATCCAAGATGCAATCCTTCCCGAAGATCTCCCTCATCTTCGACCTCATGCCATGGCTAAAGAAGCATGGAAATGTGTTGAGTCTCTCTATCGAGGAAGTGCTAGCATTCAACGCTCCAACTATGAAGTGGTGCAAGATGAAGCTGATGAGTTTTCACTGAAAGAAGATGAAGAACCTCGTGAGCTCTTTCAAAGAGTGACCAAACTCGCGGTCTCACTCCGAGATCATGGAAGCAAGGACACGGATGACAATTGGATCAAGCGCAAGTTCCTCAAGGCCATGATGCCCTACAACAAGGCCATGTCCTCCGTCATTCGTCAAAGACCGGACATCCACTCCATGACCTCAAGTGAAGTGTTGGATGAGTTCGTTGCAATGAGCATCTTGGACAAGACCGCCGACAATGCGGTGCTCCGTTCTCAAAGGGCAAAGAAGCCCAACCTTGCTTTGAAGGCCAAGGTCATAATGGAAGAAGAGGAAGAAGTTGAAGATGAGGAGAGCAATCCCGAAGACACCAAGTATGATTATCATGAGCACATGGCCCTTGCTTCAAGACAATTTTGGAGCAAGAAGAATTCAAGACCCAACTTCAACAAGAACAACTCAAGTGGCGTCAAGGGCAAGCAACGAGTTAGAACTTGCTTCAACTGTGGCAATGTGAGCCATTTCGTTGCGGATTGTCCTTACGAGAAGCGGGAAGACAATGGTGGCAAATTCATTCGAAAAGACAGAGCCAAGTCCTTCCCCAACAAGAACAACTTCGCCAAGAAGACTCCAACTCGTGGGTTGGTGGTTCAAGAAGAATACCAAGAGGATGACGATGATGATGAAAGTGGAGAAGCAATGGCCATGGTATCCGTTGCCATTGCTACTACTCCCCCGGTGTCTCTCTTTGATTCACCCAACAAAAACATCACCGCCAAGTGCCTCATGGCTAAAGCTTCAAACAAGGTAACCCCCAACATCACAACCACCATCATTACTAATCCCTCCTTGGAGGATTGCATTGATGAACATGTTGAGTCTAATGAGTAAGTGAATGAATTTGAGTCTTTTATGAGTAAGCTCAAGGGTAAGTCCAAGAGGCACTTTGTTGCTCTCTTGGAACAACTTGGTGAGGCCAATGACATGATCGAGGCTCACAAAGAAACCATCTCTAAGATGGAAGGTCATAGTCGTGACTACGCCGATGAGATATCGAATCTCTCTAATGCTCTTGAGGAAGAGCGTGTGCATCGTTTGACTTTTGAGGAGTCACACAATGATGACCATGCTAAGTTAAACAAAGATTTTGATCATGCTCTTGTCGTGTCTCGTGTGCTAACTTCTGAGAAGGCTAAACTTGGGGTTGATCATGCTAGACTCAAAGAGGAGTTTGAGATACTTGACAAGGCCCACAAGGTCTTGAAGGGTGCTCACGCTAACTTCAAGGAGTCTCATGCTCAACTCCAAGTTAAGCTAATCAAGGAAAAGGCCACCTTTCCTCATATGGTGTTAATTGATAATGCATGTGCTACTAACCCGTGTTGTGAGCATGTGCATCTTGTGGAGGAGAATGCCAAGTTGAAGGATAAACTTGAAAAAGGCCTTTTGACATGCATTCAAGGTGAGAAAAACCTCAACGACCTTTTGAGCAATCAAAAGGAAGTTGTGGCTAAGGAAGGAATTGGGTTTGCACCCAAGTCCAAGAGCAAGAAGAATAAGAACAACAAGACCAAACGTCCTCCTCCTCTCAAGCAAACGTTTGTGAAAGAAGGAGAGGGTGCTCCTAAGGAGAAGAAGGAAAAAGTGAAGGGAGTTGATGTCCAAAAGGGCAAAAGCATTTCCTCAAACAAAGCTGGCGACTTTAACCCGTCATATGTGTTGTGCCGTGCTACTGATGGACATGTCTTTGCTAAATTTGTTGGTTCTCTTTATGAGTACATTGAATGGTCTATTTGGGTTCCCAAGACCCTTTTTACTAACATCAAAGGACCCATTACTAAATGGGTACCTAAAACCAAGCATTGATCTCTTGTAGGTGTTTGCTTCCGGTGGGGGATCATGGTTGCTCGATAGTGGAGCAACAAATCATATGACCAGGAGCAAGGACTTGGTGGTGGACGTGCAAGAGATTCCATCTATGCCCACCAATGTCGAGTGGGGTGATGCATCACATTCTAAGGTATTAGGTCTCGGCAAGGTTGTCATTTCTCATGATCTAACGATCGAGAAAGTCATGCTTGTTGAGTCCCTTGCATACAATTTGCTTTCTGTTCGTCAAATTGCACTCATGGGTTTTGATACTTTCTTTGACATTGATACCGTGGCCCTCTTGTGGAGCAAGACTCTTAAAGTAGCCTTTGTTGGGCATGTCGAGAACGGTCTCTATGTGATTAACTTTTCGGAGCGACCCACTAAGACCGCGACATGCCTAATGGCTAAAGTTGACGTGGGATGGCTTTGGCATCACCGTTTAGCCCACGTCAATATGAGATCTTTGCAAAGTCTTCTCAAGGGGACCATGTCCGTGGACTAACAAATGTTAGTTTTGCCAAAGATCGTGCTTGCAGTGCTTGTATCGAAGGAAAGCTTCATGAAAAGGCTCACCCTCCATCAACCATCATCTACTCGAAGAGACCCTTGGAGCTCCTTCACATGGATCTCTTTGGGCCTCCATCTTTTGATAGTCTTGGAGGTAGAAAGTATTGCTTGGTGATTGTGGATGACTATTCAAGATACACTTGGGTATACTTCTTCAAGAGGAAGAGTGAGACTCAAGAAACCCTCATCAACTTTGCAAATGAAGCTCAACGTCAACACAATGCAAAGATCTTGACAATAAGAAGTGACAACGGCACCGAGTTCAAGAACTACACCTTGGATGAGTTTCTTAGTGATGAGGGGATCAAGCATCAATATGCTGCCCCTTATACTCCTCAACAAAATGGTGTAGCGGAGAGGAAGAACCGGATGTTGATGGATGCGGCAAGGACCATGATGGCGGAGTTCAAGTCTCTATACAACTTTTGGGCCGAAGCCATCAACACCGCATGTCATGCATCCAATCGGCTCTATCTTTGCAAAGGCTTGAACAAGACTCCTTATGAGATACTCACTGGCAACAAGCCCAACCTCAAGTACTTCCGGGTGTTCGGTTGTAAGTGTTTCATTCTCAATAAAGGTGTTCGTTTGTCTAAATTTGAGGCTAGAGCTCATGAGGGCATATTTGTTGGTTATGCTACAAACTCTCATGCTTACCGTGTTCTCAATAAGTCCACCGGACTCATTGAGGAGACGTGTAACATGGAGTTTGACGAAAATAACGGCTCCCAAGTGGAGCAAAATGGTACTTGTGATGTAGGTGATGAAATTCCTCCCCAAGCCATAAGAAGAATGGGTATTGGTCAAATCCTACCCATTGTGGAACCCCTTGTGGCCGAAGGAGAAGGACAATGCTCCACACAAGTGGAGCCATCACCTCCCCAAGACCCACACGCTTCCGAAGAACAAAGTGAAGGCCCTCACCCTCGTGAACAATACCAAGGGCAAGATCAACCTCAAGATGGTGGTGAACCTCTAAATGATGCCCAAGGTCAAGTTCTCCCCCTCGAGCAAGTTCAAGATCATGAGCAAGCTCAAGATCAAGAACAAGCTCAAGACGGTGCTCAAGATGATCAAGTTAACCCTCCTCCTTCCACGCCCGAGGAGGAATTAGAGCGTCGTGCCGCGAAGATTGCTTCCAAGCTCACCACCAAGGCCATCTCATGGAAAACGTGGTTGGAAGCCTAAGAAAGGGGGTAAGCACTCGTAGACAATTAGCAAACTATTGTGAACATCACGCGTTTGTCTCTTGTGTTGAACCCCAAAAGGTCTATGAGGCGCTCGACGACTCGGATTAGCTCAATGCCATGCTTGAAGAACTCAACAACTTCGAGTATAACAAGGTGTGGAGATTGGTGCCAAGACCATCGGGGAATCACAACGTCATTGGAACCAAGTGGATCTTCAAGAACAAGCAAGATGCTCATGGGAACATCATTCGCAACAAGGCAAGATTGGTAGCACAAGGATACTCCCAAGTCGAGGGTATCGACTACGGTGAAACCTTTACTCCCGTTGCTCATCTTGAATCCATTCGTTTGTTGATTGCTTATGCTTCCCATCACAACTTTAAGTTGCAACAAATGGATGTGAAAACTGCTTTTCTTAATGGTCCTATTAATGAGTTGGTCTATGAAGCAACCCCCCGAGTTCGAGGACCCATACTTCCCGGATCATGTGTATCAACTCGATAAGGCACTCTATGGCCTTAAACAAGCCCCACGTGCGTGGTATGACCACCTTACCGAGTTGCTACAAGATCGTGGATTTGAAGTAGGACAAAACGATCCCACTCTTTTTACTAAGAAGGTCAAAGGGGAGTTGTTTGTATGCCAACTATATGTTGATGATATTATCTTTGGTTCTCCTAACAAAGCTTTCAATGAGGAATTTGCCGCTCTCATGACCTCCAAGTTCAAGATGTCTTCGATGGGAGAGTTGAAGTTCTTCCTTGGTTTTGACATCAAACAAAGAAGAGAAGGAACCTTCATCAACCAAGCCAAATACACTCAAGACATGCTTAAAAGATTCAAGCTAAGTGATGTCAAGCCGGCTACTACACCAATGCCTACCAAGTGCCAACTTGACATCTATCCCAATGGTAAAGCGGTGGATCAAAAGGTATATCGCTCCATGATTGGCTCCTTGCTTTACCTTTGTGCATCTAGACCGGATATCATGTTGACTGTGGGGATGTGTGCACGGTTTCAAGCCGCACCGAAGGAAAGTCACTATGTGGCGGTCAAGCGAATCTTTCGATATTTGGCTCATGCCCCAACTTTGGCTTATGGTACCCAAGAGGAGCAAACTTCAAGCTTGAAGGTTTTACGGATTCCGATTGGGCAGGACAAAAAGTGGATAGGAAGTCCACTTCCGGAGGGTGCCAATTTCTTGGTTGCTCTTTGGTAAGTTGGTCTTCCAAGAAGCAAAGTTGTGTGTCAGTGTCAAAACCGGCGGATCTCGGGTAGGGGGTCCCGAACTGTGCGTCTAGGCGGATGGTAACAGGAGACGAGGGACACGATGTTTTTACCCAGGTTCGGGCCCTCTTGATGGAGGTAAAACCCTACGTCCTGCTTGATTAATATTGATGATGTGGGTTACAAGAGTAGATCTACCATGAGATCAAGGAGGCTAAACCCTAGAAGCTAGCCTATGGTATGATTGTTGTTCGTCCTATGGACTAAAGCCATCCGGTTTATATAGACACCGGAGAGGGCTAGGGTTACACAGAGTCGGTTACAATGGTAGGAGATCTACATATCCGTATCGCCAAGCTTGCCTTCCACGCCAAGGAAAGTCCCATCCGGACACGGGACGAAGTCTTCAATCTTGTATCTTCATAGTCTTGGAGTCCGGCCGATGATGGTAGTTCGGCTATCCAGACACCCCCTAGTCCGGGACTCCCTCAGTAGCCCCTGAACCAGGCTTCAATGACGACGAGTCCGGAGCGCATATTGTCTTCGGCATTGCAAGGCGGGTTGCTCCTCCGAATAATTTATAGAAGATTGTGAACACCAGGATAGTGTTCGGTTCTGCAAAATAATTTCCACATACCACCGTAGAGAGAATAATATTCACACAAGTTCAATCTGCTGACGTATTCCGTGGCGTGACGTCACACCACAACCAAGCCTTTATTTGAAATGTTTTTCTTGTACCACTTCAGCGCGTTCAGCGAGGCGGTTTCCTTGGCACGTCTTGTCGAAGCAGAGATCGTGTTCCCCTTATTCCGGGATTCCCATCAATACGGACGTGGGTAACCCAACCGCGCCATTGATTGTGACGCTTGGGAGATAAGCGAGTTTTACCAGGCCGGTGGGGACGCATGTTTCCATCCGCCCATATAAGGGGATAAAGATCCGATCCTTTTACCTGCGCCTTCTTCCTCCTTAGCTTATCCATCTCCGCGAACTCGAGCTCTAGCGCCCAAGCCCGCGCATCTCACCTCAACCTTCTCCAAATATGTCCGGAGCGGGAGGCAAGTGGATGGACTCCTCCATCACGGAGGGGCATATCCAGAAGCTGCGCAGCGCTGGATACTTATCCAGCGACATCGCGCATCGGCTCCCCGACAAGGGAGAGCTCATCCCCACCCCCAGGCCGCATGAGAGGGTAGTATTCCTTCCCCATTTCCTCCGCGGACTGGGCTTCCCACTTCATCCCTTTGTCCGGGGGCTCATGTTCTACTACGGCCTAGATTTCCATGATCTGGCCCCAAATTTTATTCTCAACATCTCGGCGTTTATCGTCGTGTGCGAGGCCTTCCTCTGCATCCAGCCCCACTTCGGCTTGTGGCTCAACACCTTCAGTGTCAAGCCGAAGGTTGTGAAGGGCAGCCAAGCGGAGTGCGGAGGCGCCATGGTGGGCAGGATGTCCCACGTTACATGGCTGGAGGGCACCTTTGTGGAAACCATCAAGGGGTGGCAATCGTGGTGGTTCTACATCACCGAGCCGCGTGATCCCGAATGGGCAGCGGCCCCCGAATTCAGATCCGGCATCCCCACATGGCTCACCTCCTGGAAAGAGAGCGGCCGGATTTGGGGCGATTCGGAGGAGCTGACCGGACTCCAAGCCTGCATCCAAAAGCTGGTGGACAAGAAGCTCAAACTTGTCAACATAGTCCAGGTCATGCTCATCCGCCATATTCTCCCGTGCCAACGACATGGCTTCAATATGTGGGAGTTCAATCCGGCGCAGCACCAGACTTTGAATGGGCTCTTCGACACTACGTACGAAGAGGTCTGGAAGGTGATGTTCAAGGGCGCCGAGGCTCCCGCATCCGCTACCGAAGATCGCGGATTCAGGTCACAGCGTCCAGCTGACGAGGTAAGTGATATTGTCCTTTACGGGACGCTTGTTACTCATAGTTTGACTCTATGCGGGATCTAAACTCCCTTTCCTTTGACAGGACTGGCTGAAGAAGGCCGCACAGGCTATCTGTCCGGCCCCATTGCCAGAGGACCTAGTTGACGCCCGCCTAACGGGGCTGCTGGCTCCGGCACCCCACGTGGTGCCGGAGAAGAAGGCCAAGAAGAAGGCCACGGGGACTCGGAAGAGTTCCCGTTTTCAGGTGCTAACGGGCGATGAATCCGAGGCCGACTCCTCCCACCAAGGCGAGGAGGAGAAGAAGAAAGCCTCAACCCCAGCAGGGGGAGGGAAGAAAAGGAAGGCCTCCCCAACAAGGGAGGCCGAAGGGTCCCAGAGGGGAAAAACTCTTCCCCCGGACTGTTCCGCCAATGCCAGTGACGACGACGAGGACTGGCCTCCAAGGGCCAAGCCTCTGGCGAGATCGTAAGTATCCGGACTCCCGAATAACTTCAAGGTTTTCGTTTTCTGCCACATTATGTCTTTCTAATGCCGCATACAACCCTGCAGTCCGCCTAAGGATGATCTCCCCACTTCGTCGAGCGGGTCCTTAGGGGCGTCGGATATGGATTCTCTTCCGACTGCCTCCACCCGCCGTGATGCGGACGATGCCGAGGTGGGATCCCAGGAAGGGACCCACCAGGAGGAGAGGGCCCCGGAGGTGTCGCAGGACAACCTCCCGGACTTTGCACCAGACTCAGCCCCGGAACCCATAGTGGCTCCGGAGTCCGGCGGGCGACCCGTTCATAAGAAGGGCAAGACCGCGACACCGGCTGCCTCCGTCCAACCGGAGGTGCCGGATAATTTGCTGGAGGCGCTCAACGGCGCCTCCATCGAAGAGGAACACCGCACTGTTATGAGTGCGGTGATTCAGAAGGTCCAGCTCGCCAAGAGCGAGCTGACCGAAGCCTGCAGCAGCCTTCTAACAGGCTTTGAGGTAAGAATTTCAATATATGTAAAATGTTACCGCATAGACAGTAGCCCCTGATGCTTGGTTCGGTGTTCGGAAAGAAAAGCCGGACTGAGGATCTTTAGAAAGATAATCGCAGGAGTCATGAAAATATGTCAATATGGGATTGCAGGCTGTGCTACTGACCTCTGCCGCATTGACTGCGAAGGTCAAAACTTTGAAGGAAAACCTCGAGCGGTCCGAGAACGAGCTCGGCCATGCCAAGAAGCAGCTCGAGGAAAAAGAAGGTGAGTAATACCTTATGAAAATTGTACCTTACAGAAAAGGATTTTGGTTGCAAGAAAAATGATAAGGATAACTGGGGTATTGCAGGGGCCACTAACAAGGTGGCGACCCTGAAGGAGGCGGTGGCCGCGGCCGAACGCAATGCGGCTGCGGAGTGCACCGAGCGAGAGAAACAGGAGGCGCGGGTGGCGAAGGTGCAGCAAGAGCTCCAGGATCTCGTGAGGAAACATGAGAGCCTGGAGTGTGACACGAAGACTCGAGAGTCTGAGATTGCAACGGCTCTTGAGAGTGCCAAAGCCGCTAAGGCCGAAGCCTACAAGTCCCTCCAGGAGATAGAGGCGGTGAAGAAAATAGCAGCGGGTAAGGCATTTTTCATGCAAAGTAAGCATGTGAGTTTTAATTACCTGTCGCTTACCCGAATTCGGAGCTCTCCAGGAGCGTTCGCAGATCTTCCCCGCAGCGTGTCCGATGCTGCCGCATTCTACCGGGCCGAGGAGGGGAGCTCAACAGAGAAGGTCTTCTGGTCTCAGTATGCTGAGGCCGGACATCCGGTGCCCCTTAGCGACCAGCTGAAGCAGCTGGTCGAGCTCCACAAGGCGGCCGAACAGGCCATGAAGGGCCTCATAGTTCGGCTGTGGCCTAAGGAGGCTATGCCTGGGAGCTACTTCGGCCTAGTGCGGCGGCTGGTGGACGCGTGCCCATGGGTTGAAGTTATCAAGCACTCCGCCTGTATCGAGGGTGCGCGTCGGGCCCTTGCCGCGCAAAGGTGCACTGGGGCAAGATGGATGCCCAGAAGCTTGTGACGGACCCACCACCAGAGGGCAAGGAGTATCGTACGCCCGAGATGTATTATAAGAGTGTGCTGAAGGGCGCCCGCACTATTGCGGGTGAGTGCTCCAAAGATGTAATATTTGAGTAGACTCGCATTTTGTTATCCTGTGCGCTGAAAACTTGGTTTATATGCGCTAAGCAACGCTTGTTAATTTAAAATTACCTTCTGTGCGGCTATTTATCAAATCTGAGAGATGGCAAGTCGTCGGCTTCAGCCCCCATGCCACGAGTGCTGGGGTGTTCGGGATAAACTCGAGCGCTCTTGTTCCCATTTTTGGGTCCATCTAGGGAGGCGCTCAACACAACGAACAAGGCAACCGGACTTATAATGCTTGAACACTCTCACTTAGCCATAGAATTCTATAATTTAAATTTTGGCGAAGCCCCTAGTTTTCGGAAGGCCGAATTTGGGGCGCTATCCACGCCTTGGCCGGACAGAATCCGGCTCCTCGCTCGAAGCGGCATAAGTCTTTAGGGACTCGCAAAGAACCTCTCGAACAGCGACCAGCTCTCGCCTCATCATGACAGTCAATTTTAGCTTTCTCCACTGAGGCGTTAACCCAGCTCAACTGGGGCGCAATCGCAGTGGTTCTCCCAGTGCTACCTTAGCCGATAAAACGGAACGTAAGGTACCAAAACATGGGAGCCGGGCAAACCCAACTATTGACCCAAGAACATGTTTCGGAGCCGATGCATATAATGCTATAAGTTCGGGGTGCCGCACTTGTGAAAGTGTTCGGACTTATCACACCATAACGCGGGAAACATAAGCCCCTGGTGTATTTAGCCGTACCAAAACGTACGGATGCAACATGTCATAGATGAACATATGTGTAAGAAAGAAATGCAATTAGAAGCAAAAATGTGCTGCATTGCTTTATTCAATAAAAACTGCTGTAAGTGCAGGACGATACAAGTGGTGCGGTAAGCAAGGGATGGGACTGTTTAACATGTCCCCCTCCAGGGGTAGGCTACGGAATAATGCATAAAACAAATTTAATGCTCATGATGGAGACCACCTGGATTTTTGTTGTAGCCTTTCTCCTTCCCTGGCTGTTGCATCGTGGGTTCGGCATGTCTACTGCCGGACATGGCCTCTGACGAACGGAGTCCTGTAGGTAAAAAATAAAAGGAAAAGAAAAAGAAACGACACACTTAAGAGCCCCTGGTGCGGTTGAGCCGCAGTCTGGGCTTATCGTGGTCGAGCCCCTTGCTCCATGCCCATGGTATCTTCAGAGCGTAATGGAGTACGCGAAGGGTCTGTCTTAATGTTTGACAGGGGCTGGGGTTGGGGTCGTACTGCTACGCGTGCTCGGAACGTGCCAGGTGGTTGTGTTGTAGGTTACTCCGGGCACGCTTAGCTGTGCCCGGCCGCTTGGCAGCCGGACTCGAGAATTGCCTTAAAAGGCTGCTTTGTACTTCTGCCGCGAGAGCCGCTGTATGTTCCTCCGTTCGGAGGGAGCGTTCAGTGTTTCCGTTGACCGTGATGACTCCTCTAGGGCCTGGCATCTTGAGCTTGAGGTATGCGTAGTGCGGCACCGCGTTGAACTTTGCGAACGCGGTACGTCCAAGCAAGGCATGATAGCCGCTGCGGAACGGGACTATGTCAAATATTAACTCCTCGCTTTAGAAGTTATCCGGGGATCCGAAGACCACTTCCAGTGTAACTGAGCCTGTACAATTGGCTTCTACACCTGGTATGACGCCTTTAAAGGTCGTCTTGGTAGGTTTAATCCTTGAGGGGTCTATGCCCATTTTGCGTGCCGTGTCCTGATAAAGCAGGTTTAGGCTGATGCCGCCATCCATCAGGACTCTGGTGAGATGAAATCCATCGACGATTGGGTCTAGAACCAATGCGGCGAACCCACCATGGCGAATGCTGGTGGGGTGGTCCCTTCGGTCAAAGGTGATCGGGCAAGAGGACCATGGATTGAACTTCGGGGCAACTGGCTCCATCGTGTATACATCCCTGAGTGCACGCTTCTGCTCCCTTTTGGGTATGTGCGTGGCATATATCATGTTCACCGTCCGCACCTGTGGGGGGAAACCCTTCTGTCCTCTATTGTTCGGCGGTCGGGTCTCTTCCTCGTCGTCGCTATGTAGCCCCTTGTCGCTGTTTTCGGCAATTAACTTGCCTGCCTGCTTGAACACCCAACAGTCCCTATTGGTGTGGTTAGCTGGCTTTTCAGGGGTGCCGTGTATCTGGCACAAGCGGTCGAGAATTCGGTCCAAATTGGACGGACCCTGAGTTGTTCTTTTGAATGGCTTTTTCCGTTGACCGGGTTTAGAGCCTCTGAATCCGGCATTGACTGCCGTATCCTCACTGTTATCGCCGTTAATGCGGCGTTTGTTTTTGTTGCGACGCGACCTGCCACTACAGTCCTTGATATACGGACTGCCAGAATTTTTGTTGAGGTTGTTGCTGCGTGCTAGCCAGTTGTCCTCACCCACACAGAAGCGGGTCATGAGTGATGTAAGGGCTGCCATGGATTTCGGCTTTTCCTGTCCCAGGTGCCGGGCAAGCCACTCGTCGCGGATGTTATGCTTGAAGGCCGCGAGGGCCTCGGTATCCAGACAGTCGACGATTTGTTTTTTCTTGGTTAAGAACCGTGTCCAGAATTGTCTGGCTGATTCGTCTGGCTGCTGAATTATGTGGCTTAGGTCATCTGCATCTGGTGGTCGCACGTACGTGCCTTGGAAGTTATCGAGGAATGCGGCTTCCAGGTCCTCCCAACTCCCGATTGACTCTGCTGACAAGCTGTTAAGCCAATGCCGGGCTGGTCCTTTAAGTTTGAGTGGGAGATATTTGATGGCGTGGAGATCGTCTCCGTGGGCCATGTGGATGTGGAGGAGATAGTCCTCGATCCAGACCGCGGGGTCTGTTGTGCCATCATAAGATTCAATATTGACGGGTTTAAACCCTTCTGGGATTTGATGATCCATTACCTCATCTGTGAAGCACAGTGGGTGTGCGGCACCTCTGTACTGGGCGATATCGCGACGGAGCTCAAAAGAGCTTTGTTTGTTGTGTTCGGCCCGGCCGGACTTACTGTGTCTGGGGTGACGGTGATCGTCACGTATCGTGGGGCGCCCACGTGATCCATAGATCGATCTTGATTGTCTTGCCTTATCCTCCAATATGTCTCGCAGGTCCGGAGTGTTCCCCTGTGGCCTTGTGCTTTTCGAGCGATGCCGGGGTACGGGTCTAGTGAGGGGCCTTGAGGCCTCTCTGTCGCGACCGCGGGGTGGTCGATCAGCCATATTGTCTCCTGGTGAAGTGGGATCATATGCCTCCACCTCTAATCGGGGGAGCAGCTTACGTTTGGGGTAGCTTTTGGAGGGGCGTTCGAGTTCATGCTCTTCGGCCGTGAGGACTTCGGTCCATCTGTCGGCTAGCAGATCTTGATCAGCTCTAAGCTGCTACTGCTTTTTCTTGAGGCTGTTTGCCGTGGCCATAAGCCTGCGTTTGAAACGCTCCTGTTCGACGGGATCCTCAGGTACGACGAATTCGTCGTCGTCGAGGCTTGCCTCGTCTCCGGAGGGAGGCATATAGTCCTCTACCTCTTCTTCGGCCGCTCTCTCATGAGGGCTGGCGTCCCCCTCCTCCTGTGCTGGATCTTGCTGGAGTGGGTTGTCTTCGGTGCTATCCGGTGTATTATTGTCTCCGGTGCCGGAATCCTCATTCTTGCTATGGCGGGATTTAGAGCGGCGCCGCTGACGCTGACGCTTGGGCTGTTTCTTGGAGGGGTCATCCTCCGCTATTCCTTCGCCGTTCCCGTCCTTTGGGATATCCACCATGTATATGTCGTATGAAGAGGTGGCTTTCCAGTGCCCGGTGGGCGCTGGTTCTTGGTCGTCTCCGGCATCGTCATCCATACTGTCGATGTCCTCAGAGTCGTAATCTAGCATGTCGGTTAGATCGTCGACAGTGGCTACCAAGTGGGTGGTGGGTGGGTTCTAAATTTCTTCGTCGTCCGCATCCCAACTGTCCTGGCTGCAGTCCGGCCAGGCCTCTCCTGATAACGAGAGGTACTTTAGCGAACTCAAGATTTCGCCAAAAGGTGAGTGTTAAAAGATGTCCGCCGCGGTGAACTCCATGATCGGCGCCCAATCGGTTTCGACTGGAGGGGGCGCGGGAGGTCCGGAGCCCGGCAGGGAGTCCGGCACTTCGGAGTCACGAGCTTCATGGGGGACAATATAGGTGTTCGGCTCTATCGCCGTAGAGGTTGCAGCCCCCGAGGCGGTGTCTAGCCATCCATCCTTGGTCTACGCAGCCGGCTCTGGGGTCGAAGATCGGAGCGGGTTCGAGTGCAGCCTGCAGGGTACTGTCCGGCTGCAGAGCTAAATCATGCCCATCGTGACAGTACGGCACGCTCGGCTGTGGCTCGAATCCGTTGAGGATCAAGTCCCCGCGGATGTCAGCCGTGAAGTTCAAACTTCCAAATCTGACCTGACGACCAGGGGCGTAGCCTTCGATCTGCTCCATCTGGCCAAGCGAATTGGCCCGTAGTGCGAAGCCGCCGAATACGAAGATCTGTCCGGGGAGGAAGGTCTCACCCTGGACTGCATCGTCGTTGATGATCGAAGAAGCCATCGAGCCTATCGGTGACGACACACAGGAACTCTCAATGAAAGCACCAATGTCGGTGTCAAAACCGGCGGATCTCGGGTAGGGGGTCCCGAACTGTGCGCCTAGGCGGATGGTAAGAGGAGACGAGGGACACGATGTTTTTACCCAGGTTCGGGCCCTCTTTATGGAGGTAAAACCCTACGTCCTGCTTGATTAATATTGATGATGTGGGTTACAAGAGTAGATCTACCACGAGATCAAGGAGGCTAAACCCTAGAAGCTAGCCTATGGTATGATTGTTGTTCGTCCTATGGACTAAAGCCATCCGGTTTATATAGACATCGGAGAGGGCTAGGGTTACACAGAGTCGGTTACAATGGTAGGAGATCTACATATCCGTATCGCCAAGCTTGCCTTCCACACCAAGGAAAGTCCCATCCGGACACGGGACGAAGTCTTCAATCTTGTATCTTCATAGTCTTGGAGTCGGGCCGATGATGGTAGTTCGGCTATCCAGACATCCCCTAGTCCGGGACTCCCTCATTGTGTGTCTCTCTCGTCCACCGAAGCGGAATATGTGGGGGACGGTAGTTGTTGGGCTCAACTCCTATGGATGAGGCAAACTTTGAAGGAGTACGGTGTCATTTGTGACAAAGTGCCTCTTTGGTGTGATAATGAAAGTGCCATCAAGATTTCTCTCAACCCGGTGCAACACTTCAAGACGAAGCACATTGAGATTCGATATCAGTTCATCCGGGATCACATTAGGCGAGGGGAGATCGAGCTCAAGTATGTCAACACTCATGATAACCTTGCAGATATTTTCACGAAGCCCTTGGATGAAGCAAGATTTCGCAAGTTAAGGCATGAGCTAAATATCATTGATTTGAGCAATGTGACTTGAACCCGTGTACCCCCCACCACACTCAACTTGTTATCTACTTTAGGTGTAGGCATGGACATAGGGGGAGTGTTGTTCTCTCAAAGAACTCTCCCTCCCCCCATTATGCATAAATCGATCACCTCTTTCACATTAGCCATTTTTGATGATACTTGTGCGTCAAAGACGAGTTTTGGTCATGGGCCCAAGGATAATTCTTCATAGTGCCATACCATCCAACTCAAACGTAGGTGGCTTCGGCCACCGCCCTCTCTCTTCGAGAGGCTTTGTCGCTTGGTGGTTTCTTGTTGTCTTTCTGCCTCTGGTTTGTGCGTGTTCTTGTGGTTTCCTGTGTGTGAAAAGTTTCCGTGCAAAGGCCTTCTTCTCATGTTGAAACATGCGGTGACTTGAGTTCACGGTACTACCGCGGCCAGCTACGGTACTACCGCAGCCAGCCACGGTACTACCGCTTGTGGGAGTACGGTACTACCGTCACCACGCGGCAGTAATTTTTTACTCCTGCCTGGGTGAGCGGTACTACTGCCTCGGTGCGGTACTTCCGCCCGAGCGGTACTACCACGATGATATGCGGTACTACCGCGTCGGTTTGGGCGCGTGGGGATAAGGACGAGCAAGGGGAGTTCTAACTCCCCATACCCATTCGCAGTTCTTCCCCCATGTCGCCTCCTTCTCTCCCTCGCTCAAGAACGGAGCCGACGTTCGTCACCGGATCTCCTCCACCGGCTGCCCTCCCGTGATTCCGTCCGGAGGGATCGTTCCCCACCACGTGCTCTTGCTATGGACCAAGGTCTTTCCCCAACTCCCTCTCCTTGTTGTTTGTGTTTGGTATTTCTAGGTTTTGGGGGAGACTTGTGTGTTCTTGAGATTCATAGGCTTATTCTATGCAAGAGTAGGATGAAGGAGCGTAGTATTGCGTAGGATTTGTACTTATATTTTTGTCTTGCGCTAGATTCGATCACCGTAGCACCGTCGTTGCTTCGCGGTTCTTTTCAGATTCGAATCACCATTTGGATCTGACGCGATGCGGTACTACCGCCCGTCTGGCGCGGTACTACCGCTTGTACGGTACTACCACCCGTCGGGAGCGGTACTACCACGCTCACTGCGGCACTAAAATTTTACTTCCGCTCCAACCACGGTACTACCGTGACCTCGCACGGTACTACCGCGTTTTGGAGCGGTACTAATATTTTAGTACCGCAAGCATTGGCAGTTCTACCGTGGCTCACATCTATCGCATGACAACTTTCTCGTATGCCTTCTATGTGTTTCTTGTGCTTTACCGTGGCCTTTGCATTGATCTTCTTCGCGTCGTTGGTGTTTTGCGTGTGTGTCTCAGGTGGTGGCTCTCGCCGGTCCAATCCCAGTCGTGACAGTGGCTCCAAGCGTTTGCGCAACCCAGGTGAAGTACCAGAGGGCTCTTCTGCCTCCAAGCGCAATGTCAAGACCTCAACTAGCAAGCATAAGGAGCCCGCTAAGGACATGGATGAGATAGCTCCATCCGAGTACGTCCGTCTCAGGCAGCTTCACCCATATGTGAACCCTCGTTCCACTGTCAGAGGCTGTGAGCTGTTCTGGAACAAGCAACAGACCAACATCTATCTGGATGTCATGAAGAACAAGCAGAATACCTACATGGAGGTGAAATGGATTGATATGCATCACATGAGGAAGGACAAGTTCCGTGACTACTTTGGAGAGGCTCTGGACTTGGTGGAGCAGTTTGGCATTGAGCATGTGATATCCTTTCACCTTGACTATGACCCTGAGCTTATCTGTCAGTTCTTTGCCTCAGTTTACTTTCACTCTAATGAGGAGCGGAGGATGACCTAGATGACCAATGGCCATCAACTGTCTGCTACCTGGAAGGAGTTCATGGATCTACTCCAGGTTCCTGACGATGGGCTCAACACTCCAGTGGGTGTTCCTCCCCATGCCAATGCTGAGTCCGCCAACAAGGACAAGCTTGCACCATTCATGGTTGAGAAGGCGCTCGCCAATGGCAAGATAGTGTTGGTGCTCAACTCTTTTCTGGATATCATGTATCGCATCTTCCGCAACTCCTTGTTCCCTCACATCGGTGACAAAGACAAGGTTCATGCCTATATGGTGGATATGATGCTCATTTGCGAGGAGGCTCGTTCATCTCAGTCTCAGCCACTTGATGTCTCACACATCATGTGGTGTGAGCTTCGGTTTGCAGTGTTCAACCGCAAGGTGCCTATCTATGGGCCCTATCTGTTTCGGCTGATCTCGAAGACTTGGGAGAAGATGTTCCCTGGTGAGGAGTTCCTTGCTCCAGACTGGATTCGCCATGAGCCCATCTGTCTGCGTATCAAACCCAATTGGGCCAACACCACTACTCGTGCCGAGGCGACTGCTGCTAGGGCTGCTGTTGATGAGGAGGATGCTGGCGCCGAGGATGTTGCTGAGGGCCGTGCTGCTAGGCCTTCCCAGAGTGCCACTATGCCATCATGGGCCAAGAAGTTGAAGGACAAGATGAAGACTCTTTTCTGCATGCAAGCCAAGGGGCAGTACAGGACTCATGTGGCGTCCAAGGAGAGTCGTCGCCGGGACAAGAAGATCTTGCAGCTCTATGGTGAGGAAGTATTTGGCGGGTCTGAGGAGCGCATCACTCTAGAGGCCGAGTGGATGGAGAAGCAAGGCTACAGGTGGACTGGTTCTGAGGAGGATGTCGAGGAGACCATCCCTGCTGCCGAGGAGACCGACGGAGAGGGTTGGGACGAGTTCCCTGCTTGAGCCACCTCTTGTGTGTAGGTGTCCTCTCTGCCTTTTTGGCGTCTCGATACCAAAGGGGGAGAGAGTGTAGGGATTTGCGAGTCGTGTTTGTGTCGTGTGTTTGCTGCTTTCTCGGTTGAACTATTTGCTGCTTTCTCGTTTGAACCTCGGTTGCTTTACTTCGTATGGTGTAAGACATATGCACTCTATCTATCCTAGCGAGCTTGTGTTATATTGTGCTATCTTTATGCTATGCTCTAATTTGATGTTAATTATCGTGCCTTGGTCTCTAAAATATAGGGGGAGTGTTGATCCTAGTCTGTGTGCTATGCAGTCCAAAGCATTCATCTAGAGTGCACACATCTAGGGGAAGCCCGTCTATATTTTAGAGAGGTGGGGTTTGCCCTTGCTCAAAATTATCTTATCTATGTGCAAATCTCGTGTTGTCATCAATCCACCAAAAAGGGGGAGATTGTAAGGGTATTTTTATCCCTTAGGTGTTTTGGTGATTGATGACAATGCTTTTGCGGACTAATCATGTGCCTTGAGTTTCTCAGATACTTCATCACTAGGCACGAGACAATTCGGTGCCCCTCGGAGACTATTGAAGTCGACGTTGTTCTACGTTTCTCTTTGGTGGATTTGAGTCGTAGGAGAGCCGTACTATTAAGAGGGGGTCCGCATCAGAAAGGTTTGGGTGGAATCAACACGTACACTTGTCCTACCTTTCCTTGCACTTTGGAGCTTCTCTTTGTTATCCTGGTTGTGCTGAAATCTGACGGCTACTGCTGTACTTGCGGTCACGGCTACTGCTGTACTTGCGGTAGTACCGCAAGTACCAGCGGTAGTACCGCTGTGGGTCACGGTAGTACCGCTCGTCCAGTGCGGTAGTACCACGGGAGCCCATGGTAGTACCGCTCCCCAGGAGTCATAGTACCGTGGCCCTCCTACCTAGTACCGCGGCATCACGGTAGTAGGAGCGGATGTAATTTTTTACATCTGCGCCTCGACGGTAGTACCGCGCCTCGTGCGCAGTAGTACCGCGTCGGATTTTTGCACCACCTCATTTTCAGCGGAAGTAGGCACGGATGTAATTTATTTCATCCGCGCCCTTCCCTGGCCATGACTTTCCTGTCTTGCGGTAGTACCGCAAAGGGGGAGCGGTAGTACTGCACCCTAGTCAGGCAAGTCACGGCCTCCGCTGCTGTCGCGGAAGTACCGTGGTCCGCCACGGTAGTACCGTGCGGCCTCGTGGTAGTACCGCGCCCCTGGAGTGGTAGTACCGCGTGTCGCGGGCTGAACATGTGGATAACGGTTGGATATTTCCCATGACTATATAAGGGGAGTCTTCTACCTCTAGTTGACTACCTCTTCCACCTCTAAGCTCCATTGTTGCTCCAAGCTCCATTTTCGCCCAATCTCTCTCCCTAGCCAATCAAACTTGTTGATTTTCTCGGGATTGGGTGACAAGGGCCCGATCTACACTTCCACCACAAGATATTTGATTCCCCCCACTTATCCCTAGCGGATCTTGTTACTCTTGGGTGTTTGAGCACCCTAGATGGTTGAGGTCACCTCGAAGCCATACTCCATTGTGTTGAAGCTTCGTGGTGTTGTTGGGAGCCTCCAACTGTTGTGGAGATTGCCCCAACCTTGTTTGTAAAGGTTCGGTCGCCACCTTCAAGGGCACCAATAGTGGAATCACGGCATCTCGCATTGTGTGAGGGCGTGAGGAGAATACGGTGGCCCTAGTGGCTTCTTGGGGAGCATTGTGCCTCCACACCGCTCTAACAGAGACGTACTTCCCTTTAAAAGGAAGGAACTTCGGTAACACATCCTCGTCTCCACCGGCTCCACTCTTGGTTATTTCGTGCCTTTACTTTTGCAAGCCTACTTGTGTTGCATCCCTTGCTTGCTTATGTGCTAGTTGTTATTACATCATATAGGTTGCTCACTTAGTTGCACATCTAGACAACCTATTTTGTTGCGAAGTTTAATTTGGTAAAGAAAAGCTTAAAAATTGTTAGTTGCCTATTCACCCCCCTCTAGTCAACCATATCGATCCTTTCACATGGCTCGTCCATGGATATTGCTCAAAAATCAGTTTTTGTATACGGATGAGTACTGTGATGCAATTGAATACGAGGGTCTTGTGTTTGCTGCCACCACTCATGGCACTATTTTTGCATGAGATCCTCGTAGTTTCGGTACGTTTGTCTTCCACCGTAATTATAATTGTTTCATCCACATGCATGCGGGTTAGCAAGTTTCCCTTTACTAATTAACCTTCTTGTGTTTCCAAGGTCCTGTGAACATTCCACCACCTATACTTGAAATTTTTTTAACCAAGGGGATGATGACGCTGGTGATGATCACGAGCATGAGGACGAGCAGAACTTATATACTCAGTGGCGCCTGGCAACTAATTCCGATGGATCACCTCTTCTTGTCTGTATACAGTGCACTGAGATTGTTACTACTGAGGGAGCATGTGTTGTCTCCCATGGTCGCCCTCTCCAGACCTATTCCAACACCCGTTGCAGGGTATTTGGGATGGATACTAGTGTGCTAGTGCCAACATCTTGTTCCTGGTTCAATTTTGATAGTCTTGGAGAAAACTCGCTTTTCCTTGGACCAAACTATCCAACGATGGTGAAAGGCGATCCAGCTGCTGTGGACACAACATTACTACCATTTATGAGAAGAAACTGTATCTATACCTCGGACATTGCGGTGGTTCCCTACCCTGGTCCTGATATATGCCGCTTCAGCCTGGATGATCAGTCCTACGTTGCTCTCGATATTGACAATAGCCGGCCCACCTATGGTTCGAAGCAAGCGTTTCCAACACCGAGGATCGGTTGAGTTGAAGTTCATTTCATTGTTTGTTGTTTGTTGTGTGATGAAAACTTCAGTATTTACTAGAATGTTTTGTTGGAAATAATCTATAATCCAACATGTATCGTCCTTGTCGTTGTGTGTTGCTGACTTGTTGTATGTAATGAATGGTACATTTGCAAATGCATGTCATAGACTCAATTTATGAATGGTTTTCGAGTCACTCCTTGGAGTGTGAATACCGTAGTAGTATAGCCAGCATCCGGTTAGTATATTAAGTCGCCACATCACATAGAGCCAACCTAATATTGGAGTATCACTACTAGAGAAAAGCGTATACACATAATCTTACCAGCAGCGCTCCTCAAAATACCACGCTACTGCTATTTAGCAGCAGCGCGTGTTATCAAAACGTGTTGCTGACAGGAAAATAGCAGTAGCGCGTCCACCAAAAACTGCGCTACTGCTATAATTGCCATGACCTTGCCCCCCCCCCACTAGTTATAGTAGTAGCGCACTACACTGAACAACGCTACTGCTATAGAAGTTAGCAGCAGCGCGCTTCTAGGAAAATCGTTACTGCTAAGATCAACCCACAAGTTTAGTCCCACCTCGCTCCGTGAACAGGGTGTTTACCACCTTAAATATGTTATTTCTGAAACTACCACAACCAGTTGGTCTTCACTGAACTCTATGTGTAAAATTTGTGGCCGCAATATGAGTCCTCTCCGGTTCCTACCGGAGAGGACTCATATTGACAATTCAGATTGTACACAAAAAGATCATTGATGGCCAATGTATTTTTGCATTGACGTATTTTTTGTATAATTACACTTAGCAGTAGCGGTTTATATGCAAAGCACTACTACTATTCAGATTAGCTGTAGCGCGTTTTGGCAAATGCGCTACAACTATCCCTACCTTATCCCCACACGCACGACCGGCCCTCACTCACACTCTCACTCTTGCCCGCGTGCCGATAACCATCGTCATGCGTCGCCGCCTTCGTCCGTCCGCCGCCGAGGTACTCCCGTCCTTCCGTCCCTCCTCCCTCCTCCTCGCACATCCTCCCTCCGCCTGCGGCCGCCCCTCCCTCCTCCGCCGCCGCCCTCCTCCCTCCGCCTGCGGCCGCCCCTCCTCCCTCCTCTGCCGGTAGCCCTCCTCCCACCGCCCTCGACCTCGCCGCCCCTAGCTACCTCTCCGTCGCCCCCCACCCCTGCCACTAGTTAGTACTAGATTTAGTAGTAGTAGATGTTAATTTAGGGTTCATAGCTAGTACTAGATGTTGCTAAGTTAGTACTAGATTTTTAGTAGTAGTAGATGTTATTTACTAGTAGTGATGGTACTAGTTAACTAGGGCAGTATGATTAATAGTAGTTGTAGTTGAACTACTTTAGTTGTAGTTGAACTACTTTAGTTGTAGTTGAACTAGTTTAGTAAGTAAATTAATAAACTAGTTGAACTAGTTGAATTAATAGAACTAATGTATTTTTAGTAAGATAATTAATATAACTAGTTGAACTACTTTATTTTTAGAAAGAACTAGTTTTTTTTCTATTTATAGTAAGTTTATATTTAGTAAGAACTAGTTGAATTAATAAAACTAGTTGAACATGTCATATTTGTTGTTATTTTTTAGTTTAAGAAATTATTCGGGATGTATTAGTGATAACTTATATGGTTTCAGGTGACCACCGTCGTCCCCGTTGCCGACCCCCTCCGACATCCCCGCCGTCGTCCTAGTCACCGACCCCCTCCGACATCGAGGTGAGACCAGCCAAATATACTTGTATATCTTGTGTTGTTGCTCAAATAGGATATGTGGTTGCCCAAGTGGCCGTTCATGTTCAGTTTACATCTCCGAGTGGCCTATGTTTTGCCGGAGTGTTGATTAATTTCCGTTCCGGCAAATTTCAGGCGCTCGATATGTCCTTTTTTAGCAAAGGTCATGCCGGATTTTTTCATGAATTCTGGCATGACTTGTGCTAGAATATGTATAAGTTTAATCTTTGAATTATGAACGTAGGAAATGTCGTACTCGGACGACGACAGTCTCCTGGGGGAGTGTAGCTAGTGCCACGACGATCGAGGTATGTGCGACAGGTTCGTTCAGCTGGACGAAGATCGGCGCTTCAGCATTAAGCTCGAGGAGACCTTCGATTGTGAAACGGTACGCAACAACAACAAGTGTTTTTTTCATAATTAAGCATGACTTCAACTATTTCAACGTCTAATTTTCATATTTTACAATTCGACTAGCTTATCCCATGCCATGCAAGACGCTATGTCTTGGAGAGGATGGGTTTTGAAGACCATGAAAATTTTGAAACAAAGAAAATACACCTAAGGACCCATCATGATATGGATTTTGAAGTAAATCTGTGCAATGCTCAGAGCATAACACATTTTGGTTGCCAAAATTGGGAAGCACTTTGCAAAATGTATGGTTTTTATGAGGGTATGATTGTCACCATGGATCTTGGTGATCCTGACATCGAGCAAGACAATATGGACATTTGGGTCCTTGTTGATACGCTTCCGATTGTACCGCTATGTGAGTTTCTCAAACATAGTTATTAACTAATTTATATTGTTTATTTCAAAATAGTTGATAGCTTATTTCCATTGACAGCTTATTTTGATTCTTCAAAGACTGTGCGGAAGATGGTAGATAAAACCCACTACACCGATGGCACCGAATTAACGTATAAGGAGAAAAATCATCTGATCGCATTTTGTACTCTTATTGAGAATTACAATAACTATTATCGAACTATTATGGTGAATACGTGCCACTAGTGCATGTGTTGAACCACGGTAACTTCTCTGGAGATACCCTGGTAAGATTTTTTACTATTACGACATCCGTGCATCTTTTGCATACTTCTAAAACTAGTACATCATTGCTAACTATGAAGTTATTATTATGTTTTTCAACAGAAACTCCTGATGGATTGTGTGCCTCACCTGATGTCTCTGCATGGTCGTCTCTCAGTTCTGATCATACTGCCAGGTAAATCTAGGGAGCTCACCTGTGCATATCGGATTTCTAAAACCCGTGAACACATGTTCATCAAAGAATGGAAGAAATGTATGGACATTCGCAAGGAGGTTTTTGGAAGTAACATTCAGCGAAAGGCAAGAATTGGAGACAGGCTAATCTCCATTCTCCATAATGGAGAGTCAGGGGCTATCTTGTTTTTTGCTATTTTACCTTAGAAAATGTAGTAGGTCTTAATCGAATGTAATAGGTCCTATGAGGTACAATATGTTTATTATGTGGTAATGTGTTAGAGTTGATAATGAGGAGTACTTGTGATTACGACTAGTGACCAATTTGTTATGTGATGTCATTGATGAAAACGATGATCTTGAGGAGGTGTTATATGACAATGATGTATTATGATGATAAGTTGTTAATGATATGATGATGATGATATTATTATATCATTGGGTGAAAGAACCGCGGATTAGTTTCAAGTGGATGGACATCCACTTGAAACTAGTCCACGGTTCTTTCACCCTGTGATGTAATAACTCATTATGATGTAAAAGCAATCTCTAAATTCCTGTTGTATGAAAACTTGTTTAAAGGTGTATGAATACATCATGAAATAAAAAAGAAATAAAATACTAAATAATAGTAGTAGCGCGGGAAAGGAGAAGCGCTACTACTAAGTACCAGTAGCGATGTTCTGAAGAAGCACTACTACTAAGTCAATTTAGCAGTAGCGTGGATCTAGGCGCGCTATTGCTAAGCATTAGCTGTAGCGCCTTATCAGTAGTGCTCCTGCCCGCGCTACTAATAGGCCTAAAACCCGCGCTGCTGCTAGGCTTTTCCCTAGTAGTGTATGCTAGCCCTCCACCGGCGTGCCGCTTCAAATGGCGGATGAAGTGAGAGGTCGCGTCACCTTGTGTCCAGATCTGAGACGCCACGTGTACCAGATGAATGATTCCAAGTTTGACCACCGTGATGCTAGGTGTGAGCCGAGGAACACTGTTGGAGAGACCCCCCTCATAATTTTCGTACATTGGTCGTTTGATTCATAGGATAGAATGCTATAGGATTCCCCCCCCTATGTAATCATGTTTTAATTGGCAATCTAGCATCCACTCCAACTTTTGTTTCACTTCCTTTGTTCCTACAAAGAAAGTACTTGCCCTAAATGATGTGCCACTGCAAGAGCCGCCTATATTAATTAACCATGCTCTAAAAAGGTGGACCAGCTTTGGCTATAGTAGTATTGTACTAGGTTAGTGGGTGACCTTGTGCTTGGCTCTTCTCCTCTTCCAGAAGTCGAACAATAATGATGGTACTATAGTAGTACTTCTAGCAATCTGACACCAAATGAACTGTTGCACGTCCACCGCTTGTAAGCAATAGTTTCTCCTCGTGCTTCGAGCCATCGCGCACGCGTTGGCGAGGGAGAAGGCGTAGTAAGCAAGCTTCTCGTCGAGTTGATGGGACACATCAAAGTTATTTAGTACTCTCTTCAAAAAGGGCTGACCATGTCCATGGCTACCATCCCGTGCTCTATCATTGAGTACGTACACTATTCACGTGCCATCGAGGATAAAAAATATTGCGTAGTACTAGGTGCCATCGAAGTGCACGACTAACTTACGCACTGCATATCTCCATTTTCTTGCATGGCACGCCACCTAGATGCTAGATGTCCCGCGTGTCATGGAGGCATATAGTATGATTTTTAGAATGGAGGCATATAGATGTCCCGCGTGTCGGCAAAAGGATGAACAAAGCTCATGTTTTAAACGAAAGAGTGGAAGAATATAGATTCCCGACGACCGAGAAGGAGCAACAAACCTCGCTGTGGAGCGTCTGCACTCATAATATTTTATATTATTCAGCGATATAAAATCAACCAAATCTCTCCACGTTCCCATACCATTCTATAGTATGAGAATAACTTTGAACGTAAGCCATCGATTCACTCTATCCAATGGTCATAGTTGGAAAATCCAAACAAAACCAAGCATTGAATCAACTCTTTTAGCACTCAGATTGTTGCCGCCTGCCCACCTAGCCCACCTATATATCCGCTCATGTGTGATGACCACAGGAGCTATCCACTCAGATTGTATGTTAAAAAAAATAAAGATCGATAACTAATGTGGCAGCTCGGGCCAACGCGGCTAGATCGCATTTTGCATGAAAAATTATGCACCATGTTTTGTTGAGATGTGGTCCAGCTCCAACATGTCAGTGGGATGAAGGCGAGTCCTTTTGTACATTTTCCGAATGGACGTGTAGGCCAGGACGCCTCTTCATGTACCGTGGCAAACTGGCAACCGTCCATCGAATCTTTGCCTTTCCCTCTCGATTTGGAACTGCTATCGCACGCTATTCCTCCCTCCTCCATTTGCCTTCACCCTTCCTTGTGCCATTGTTCGAGCGTCTTCTCCATGGAGGGAACAGGCCGGAAACGACCCTGTTATTCTTGCCCCGATCTGAAAGATGACGTGGTGGAGGAACTCATTGATCGGTGTGACGTGATCACCTCGGCTAGCATGGCAGGTTTGTTCAAGACCATTCTCGACTCAACTAATAACATCATTACAAGGAACCCAAGGGTCCAGGAGCGGTTTGATATCCCCTATCTTCTTTGCCATGACCCTGCTGACCAGCGCGCGGACGACGGAGGCCTCACCTTGTGCAAGTTGATGCCGCTTGATAATGATATGTCTGATGTTAAAATGCCATCGCTTGAGGGTAAGGCTTGGGCAAGCGCAAATGGAGATTGGGTTGTTTATATTGGGTCCAACTACGAGTGGGAACTTGTGAATGTGTACACTCGTTACCGGGTTCCACTTCCAAAAATCTTAGACTGCCCAGAGGTTGAGCACACCAGTATTCTACGCACGTTCAAATACGATCATGGTGACTGTCGTCTACGGAAGATAGCAATTTGTCGAGTTCCCAACCGCTCTTGGCATTACAGGAACTATGGAATTGTTGCTATCTTTGACAAGCTTGTTGCTGTCCTTTGTGGTCCGACTGGATGGATATTGCTCAAAAATCAGTTTCTATACACGGATGTGTACTGTGATGCAATTGAATACGAGGGTCTTGTTTGGTGCCACCACTCGTGGCACTGTTTTTGCATGGGATCCTCGCAGTTTCGGTACGTTTGTCTTCCACCATAATTATAATTGTTTCATCCACATGCATGCGGGTTAGCAAGTTTCCCTTTACTAATTAACCTTCTTCTTCTTTCGTTTCAAAAAAAATTAACCTTCTTCTTGTGTTTCCAAGGTCCTGTGAACATTCCACCACCTATACTTGAAAATTTTTATAACCAAGGGGGAGATGACAATGCTGATGATCACGAGCATGTGGACGAGCAGGACCCATATACTCAGTGGCGCCTGGCAACTTATTCCGATGGATCACCTCTTCTTGTCTGTATAAAGGGCACTGCTGATGTTACTAAGGAAGGAGGTGTTGTCTCCCATGGTCGCACTCTCCGGACCTACTCCAACACCCGTTGCAGGGTATTCGGGATGGATACTAGTGTGCTAGCACCAACACCTTCTCCCTAGTACATTATTGATAGTCTTGGAGAAAACTCGCTCTTCCTTGGACAAAACTATCCAATGATGGTGAAAGGCGATCCAGCTGCTGTTGACACAACGTTACTACCATTTATGAGAAGCAACTGTATCTATACCTTGGACATATCGGCAGTTCCCTACCCTGTTCGTGATATAGTAGGCCGCTTCAGCCTGGATGATCAGTCCTGCATTGGTCTCGAGATTGACAGTAGCTGGCCTTTCCCAGAGAATCACTTCTGGTTCAAAGCAAGTGTTTCCAACACCGACAAGTGGTTGAGCTGAAGTTCATTTCATTGCTTGTTATTTGTTGTGTGATGAAAACTTTAGTATTTATAATGTATCCTCATTGTCGTTGTGGGTTGATGACCTGTTGTATGTAAATATATGATATGCCTGTGATAAACTTAGTAAATTTATGAATGGATTTCGAGTCGCTTCTCTGAGTGGGTGCTGCGACGAGGCAAACAAATATTTTCCGAATACATAATTGTACGTGCATTGCAATAGGTTATCGGATGAGGCCAATCAACAATAGTACACTATTTATACTAGCTTCACATGCTTCATGCGTCGGGTGGGTGTTTTTACTGTAGCTATGGATCCCATCATCCTAGGTCCTCGGATGAGTCCAGTAGAAATTGCATTCTGATGTTTGGGTTCAAACTTTCAGAACTGCTGCACTATCTCTACGTCTACGTATACGTAATACAACAAGTTTTAAACTTGAGACCAACCACCCACCCTCACAAATAACACTTTTTAACCTAGCACAGACTCCAGGAAATTTGTCCCTAGTGTGAGGTGGGCTATATGTTAATGTGTTCATTGTACGTAACCAGCACCTCGAATCCTCGATACTACTGCTATATAGTAGGGTGGCATGGGCCAGAACAAACATTCACGCCCAGGAGTATGGCACACGCCACCAGCACAACTTCCATCTGACACCATATTTCTTGGAGTCCGTGCTACAGCTATCTCTTTAACCTAGTGGTTTCTCTAACTCAGCCATCGCATGGCGGTCGAGGTGGGGGTTTGCCTATAGTCGGTTTCCTCAACTGTGGTCCCACTTGTAAGGCCAACTCCAACGCACGACCCCAAACGGACCTTCGTTTTGCCCGGATTCTGTCCGTTTGGGTAGGGCAATGGGGTCGTGTCCAGGCCATTTCTCGGATGCGGTGGCCGTGCGCCCAATGCGCGGACGCATCCCAGCCGCGTACATTTTTCTTTGCAAACACATATCTTTCTTTCATAGTTGATTTTTGGTACATGGAAATACATCACCAAAATTTGACTAGAAATGCAAGACCAAAGAAAACAAGAACCACAAGAATACATTTTAGAAGATATCCAACTTCCATAACTGCTCCTATAAGTTGGATTAGTGCCTTCTCGATGCATTCATTGTTGATCTGCGGAGGCTCAATCTTGCGTGGTTCTTTCTTCTTCGAGTGTAAAGAAGTAGACGTTGCTTCCTCGCATCTAGTTTCATTTCTAGCCTCTATTCTATCAACAAGTGCACTAGTCTCATCTCTAGCCTCTATGCTAGTTAAAAGTGCTAGAACATCTACTAAATTGCGCTCTATCAATATATCGACGTACTCTTCTTCCCAATACCAAAACTTGCATCCATTCTACACAATAAAATTTTAAGTTAGCACAACTAGTCTAATCTGAGAGCACTACCGTAGATTTGGTCGAGTTCTTCCTTCTTTTGCCGACACGTGGGACATCCAGCATCCAGGTCGTGTTATGCAAGAAAATGGAGTGGTAGTTGAAGCCACATGATGTGCATCTTGGGTTAAACTGTAAATAGAATCTTACTACTCTTGAGTAACTCCAAAAGCGGCCACCGAAGATCTTTATTGGATTTGTTTTTCATCACCAACACATCGAGGTGAAAGATGTGCAAGTTCAGTGGGTCCTCTTGCGTTTTCACTGACATGTGGGACCGCATATGAGCAAACAGATGATGGGCTCCACGCGTCTGTTGGCTGGCTGAGAAGAGAGATAGAGGAGCGAGGAGCACGGACTCCAGGAAATTTGTTCTACATAACCAGCACCTCGATATAGGCTCGATATAGTGGGATGGCATGGGCCATAACTAGCATTCACGTCAAGTAGTACGGCACACGCCACCCACATGAATCCCATACGACACCAATTTTCTTGGAGTCCATGCTACAACCATCTCTTCTCCCTCCTGTTTTCTCAGCCATCGTGCGGTGGGCGGGGTGGGGGTTTGCCGATAGTCGGTTTGCTCAATTGTGGTCCCACTTGTAAGTGGAAATGCAACACAACACGCATTCCCCCTTGAGCGGGGTGCCGGACCAACCGTGTGGGGGTGCGATGCAGACATGGCAGGCTTTTCCTTTTGAACTTGTAACTTGTAAAATTTGGTTCTGCTCCATGGCGCGACCGATAGATAGAAATAACTATTTTCCCTAGAGTAATGAGAAGTTTGGTTCTGGCGCGGTTCATGCATGGAGTACGTACAAAAATTATGAAGTTGATGCAGAAGGTAAGATAATTACTAGTAGTACCATATATAACTACATGGATTTGACGGAAAGATAAAAATACATATGGATCCATCAACGACATCCTCACGCCCTAGTGCGTCGGGTCACCAACCAATGTGTGAGGAGCAGCGGTGTTGGCGGCGAGCTCAACGTGCTTCTGAACAATGCCGTCCAAGGTTGCCCTGTGGTCTAAGAAGGCCAGCGTCCTATCATCCACCTCTTGCATGTAGTAGTCCTTGTGGACGATTTGCGCGTAGACATGGGTGATTATGTCGATGGTGTCTTGTTGCGTCAGGCGCTGCGCGGCGAGCGCAACCTCGAGGTGGACATTCTCCGGCACAACGGCGGGCAGTCGCAGGGCCACTAGAGCGTCAAAGAGGTTGTCACCATAGTGGTCATTGAGGGTGGCGGGCATCGCAGAGCCTGGGCGCGTGGGCTAGAGGCATATGTCAAGGTTGTACGCAAGCTTATTGACAACAGTGAACTTGTCGAGGAAGCCGACGAGGACCTCGTCGATCAAGGAGACGAAGCTGTCGTCCTAGCGGCCCCTTGCCCTGGCGGCCTCATGCACTACCCAGAGACGTTCCTCGGTGTCGGGCCGCAGGCCGGCGTAGTGGACCATCTAGCACAGCCGGCTGATGCTCACGCTCATCGCCTCCATGGGTCTAGCTTCTAGTCAACTGATCTTGCGATTGGAGTGATCACTCTTGCCCTTGGTTAGCGTGTGTAGGTGCGTAGGATTTTGTACTAGATTGGACTGGCGCGAAGCCTTTATATGAGAAGTGCAGACTACGTTGAATTCACGTGCGTGTTGGCCATCTACTCCTCGGACCTCTACCGCACCTCCCTTTGGCTGTTGGACAGGTGGGCCAGCCACCCGTTGGGCCCACGTGTCATGCACCCAAAGGCAGGTGCAGTAAGTCAATGAAGTTGCATCCCCCTCTGTGCCGGTGCAGTATAGTCATCTCACCGGACCTCTAGCTGGGGCCAAACGAGAGAACTTTGATGTTTACTGGTTTATTTGTCCCCTTTGCATTTTGTGCCAAGTTTTGACCTTTGATTTAACTAATAAAATGTTAATGCATGTAACAAAAAATGTTGTGTAAGTCACCTTACGAAAACCAAATAATCACAAAACACTTAGGCACGATACATTACCTCCCTCCTTGTTTCTTATTTCGTGACATATCAACCAATGAGAGATGTGGGACATGCATGCTTTCAATGACTTGAGACTACCAAACATGACATGCAATGGTTAGTTCATTGCATGTAATCCTATCAATTAGCAGAAAGACATTAAGTTCTCTCGCCGATAGGAACAAAACAGTACACCATGTATTTATTTACAGAGGGAGTAGTACATTTTTTGTGACAGGCATTACTAGATATTGCTAGTCAAATACTAAAATCCAGATGGACGTGGTAGTACTACTAAATCCAGATGGTGGCGCTAGTACTAGTAGTAGTACTACCAATGTAGTAGCACTGTACTACCTGTTGGACAAATTATTACGTGCTGCTCCTCACAGTGAAGTGACAAGACCCTGCGCCGGAGATGACACCTGAGTATAGGCGCCGTGTTCGGCATACCATAGTCAGCCTCACCGTCTGCAGTCACTATCATCATGGCTGTAGAGCTAGCCTGCTTACAACTAGCCATGTTCGACATAATTTCCCATGCGTAGATGCCCGTGCATTGCACGGAACACCAAGGTTGGGGGTGGATGGCGCCGACAGCGGCCATCGCGCCAGATTTTTCCATGGCCTTCTAGATGTGGTGGGGAGGAGATAAGGCTGATTGTGAGAGACAAGGAGTTGTTTGTAAATAGGGAACAGGTGTGGGCATCTTTTGGCAAAACTGGAGAAGTTTGGTTTGTATGCGTCAAATCTAGATCGGACGGCTATTGGTAAAAGATGGCAGGCACAACATCATCACCAACTCAGGACCTGTTTCATTCACAGGATTTTGAAAACGCAGGAATAGGACACGGCAATATTACAAGCTTCAAACTGATATTACAAATGTTAGGAGTAATGCTACACCTACGAAGAGGGAATTACTAGGAAGTTTACGTAAGAACTTCTGTTAATTATGTGGATGCAGCATTATTGTACAAACTAAAATCCCCCGCCCTGACAAGTCACAAATGGGCAAATAAGTGTTCGGGTCTCTGGCCACTGGATGTTTCAAAAACAAATTCAGCTTCTGCGGAGACTTTGTCATTTAGGCTTAGACGCTTGCGATGATCAGCACACCATTCATTGTTGCGCCAGAGAACACCAAACCTCATTACCTTGAGCACACTTGCCTCCAGAACAAAGAACCTGGCCAATTTAATCTCTGATGTGCTGCCTCAGTAGTTGATCAAATGAATTTCTGTAAGATGGAGATCAAGGCATTCGATGAGATTGTTATAGTGCAACACATTTTTCACTTTTGGGTCTTTTTTTATTTGCAAAAGAAGAGAACATATTAGAGCAGTTGGCTGTATAAGATTGCCGTGTCATCAAGAGGTACCAATATCATTCGCTCATATGATAGGGTTGGTTGGCTAGTGATATTTTTTCACTCTCTCTCTTTCTCTTTCCTCTCATTTACCTAGGAGCACGTGAAGAGCTTGGGCATTTATTGCCTTCCACTATGTTGCTAATGCCATATTTCTCAAAAGTATGCCACATAATATGCATCGATGTCAAATCAAAAGACTTTGGCACCGCTCTCGCGATGTGAGAGAGTTGGCACCGTTGTGCACATAGACCCACATGTATAAACAAATCAATCAAACCAACTACACCAGCCTCTCACTCTCCCAAACAAGTGTTTTTTATTGCCTCAGCCCTCTCTTTCTCTCCCACGCAAGTGTTTTTTTCATTGCGTGAGTTAATTTGGCACTGGAGGAAAGTACGTGATCCAGATTGGGGCACCAGGTGAGCAATGGAGGGGCATCGATGCCAAATGCATCACAAGTGAATTTGGCACGTGTTTTGGCCTACATAGTGGAGGGCCATTATAGCCCACTTTTGTACTACCTCGTATTTAGTATAAAATTTGACCATAGATTTACCTAAGAAATGCCAATGCATGTCACTAAAAATTATACCATTTGAAATTATGTTCAAATACGAATCCAACGATATAGTTCTTAGTGACATGCATTAACATTTTATGAGTTAAATCTATGGTCAAATTTTGATACTAAAAAATAGGAAGAGTAAACCAGGACGGAGGTAGTACTTGCTCTTAGGGTAACCATAGAGTTACTAGTCTAAGTTACTTTCCAGTATGACTAGCTCGGCTACTATAGTAGTACAACAAAAAAACGATGCAGGTGATCACGTGAGAAAAAATACTAAAAACATTTCTTTTGGTGTAGTGCGTAGATGCACTTTTGAACACTAAACTTGTCATCGTTATTTGGGAAAATTACGAAAAAATTGAGCTACGTTGTGATTACCGTTTACTAATAGGAAAGAAGTTTCACCTCGATGAGTAGCTTCTCCGTGCATGGAAAGCACGTAAGGAATCCAACAACTTGATCCAGATTGGGGCCGATAGATTTTATTATCAAGATCTTCACTGTGCGCATACACTGGGTCAAGCTTGTGGGAATCATTTTCTGGAAGACGGTCGTAAATACATCAAGAAGAAATTTAAAAATGAGAATTCAATAAGATGGAGAAGACGATGAGTGTTGTACCTGAATGATTATGGATCCAATAAAGAGTTTGGAGAATTTGGCAGACGAGTAACCAACGCTGTCAATTTCGGCGCGTCAATGACCCTGATTTTTGTTGGAACTTCTAGATCCGATACAAGCAATCTCTCAAGGAAAGGCGCATTCTCAATGACCATAACGTGGAACAGCTGGAGTGATCTCTTCCCAATTGATGTCTTGTTGTGGGGCCAGCAAGACACATAAATCCATTGGAGATTCTTCGAGGCGATGTGGAGGCTAATGAACCTGTGGATCTGCTCAAGACAAAGGTACTCGAGCATAGTACAGATGCGGAGCAGGTGCTCCATAGCCTTCTTCGAGATGACAACATCGAAGAGGTCGAGCTGCTTGAGTTGAGGGAGAAGAAGGGCGGGCGCGACATTAATCTGGGAAGATAGCAGGAGCTAAAGCTGGCGCGGCGCAGCTTTGGCGTGAGGCAGAGCACGGACAGTGGCAGAGAGCGACATCATCCAGCTTCAAAGCTGAGCTCCTCGAGATGATCTAGGGTAGGGGATAAGAACCACTCGTCAAACTTGGCTTGGACCTTGCAGTTGGTATTGAACATGCAGATGTCAAGGCGTCTGGCTGGCCCAGGGTGCGATAAAAGGATCTTGGAGAATGCGGCCATGTGTTTGCAATCCTTGTCGCACAGGCAGCTATCGACGGTGAGGTGGAGGGGGACGCGGCGCTAGAGGGGGCACCAGCGCCGGGAGAGTAGGGCGGTCCGCACGACAGATTTGGTGGGGAGGAGGCCGATGATGACGAGCAGCATGTCGACCGGGAGGCTGCTGATGAAGTCCAGGCTCGCCGGATGCGGTTTTGGCTCGAGCCGCCTCTGCTTGTTGGCTGCCTCGCCATCCATCTCAACTGGCGGTGACGTCGATGTACACGTGTGCTGGTGTGTGTTGTGTGTTGGGTGTGCGCGAGTGCGTCCTTCTGTGCATGCTGCCGTGCAGTGGTGAATTGTGCGCGAGTGTGTCCTTCACGCGGAAGAAGTGTGTCCTCAATGTGCCCTCAATTTACTAGCGTGCGGGGTGCTACCCCGAGTGGTTTCAACTTTGTTTACTTCACCATGTGTCAGATGGGCCTCTAGTTTACTTATTTTCACCCACTGCCACATGGGCCAACACACGAAGATAGAGAACACGAGTTGACAAGGCAACATGTGGACTGGTTGACCGGTCAACTAAACAATATATGGAGCTATATGCTAACACAGTGAGCGTATAATCCATCGGTATAGAGAGTGCGAGTGAGAGGGGAGGCCCGTGAGAGATAGCAGAGAGAGAGAGAGAGCTACTCCCTCCATTCGATAATGTAGTTCCAACATTTTTTAAAGTCAAACTTTTGAAACTTTAACCAAGTTTATAAAGTAATTACTTATATCTACAATACCAAAGATAAATGATAGTATGAATTAAGTACATTTTGTGATGAATCTAATGATCATTCCAGATGTAAATGTTTTTCTCCACATATACCTGGTCAAACTTTTCTAAGGTTTGAATTTTCAAAACATCCATATGCTTATGGACATGAGAGAGTCCCTAACTGGAGAGAGAGAGAGAGAGAGTGAGTGAAATAGAAAGAGTGAGTGAAAAAAGTGTGTGTGTGTGTGCATGTGCGAAAGAGACATGCACAACACATGATAAAAGTAGAGAAAAAGCGTGTATGTCTTATGCAAACATATCACACATGCATCTTCGACAACGGAAGCAAGGTGAGGAGATAGTGTGTGGTTGTTTGCAACCGAGAGAGAATGACCCCTAGCACATGGCCAAGAGAGGTCTGATAAACAAGGGAGAGAGGTCAAGAGAGACGTACGGAGAAAATGCAGACATGGGGAGGAGAGAGTGTATGTTTGTCATAGAGAGAATCCCTGGAGACCGTGATGGGACTACATGGGTGGGAGATCGAGTGACAAGGTGTGTGCGTGATAGAAGATACCCCGAGAGATATCGAGATAGACGTATGGATGGAAGGAGACAATACATGTGTTCCTGATGGCTAGTGAGAGATAATCATACTTAGGGGGAGGGAGTGCTTGCGCCTATGATGGAGTGAGGGATTATGGTACTTAGGGGGGGTGCGTGTCACATAGAGAGAGAACAAGGGCGGATAGTGTTGGATGGGTCTATATGTATAGCACGAGCAAGACATGTGTATGTGTGAACCACAGAGATATAAAGTTTGAGAGAGATAGAGGAGCCCCGATAAGGCTGAGTGGTGTGTCAGATAGCTGAGAGGGGGAAAGAGATTTTCCATCCGCTCAATAATGCAGTGCATGTAAATTTTTTAGAAGTCAAACTTTGGAAACTTTGATCAGGTTTATGCAAATGTTATTTATATCTACAATACCAAAGATACATCATACAAAACTACATCCCATGGTGAATCTAATGGTATATGTTTGCCGTTCTAGATGTAATTGTTTTTCTCCACGTACATGGTCAAACTTTGTGATGTTTGACTTTTCAATAAATCTATATGCTATGGACCGAAGAGAGTGCCTAAGTCGAGAGAGATCAAGTGCGTGTGAAGGAGAATGAGTGAGTGTGCAAAAAGAGTATGTGTGTGACAGAGAAAGTGACAACAAACGATAAATCAGAGAGAGAGAGAGAGTGTGTGTGTGTGTTTATTCGTTTCTTCTGCAAACATATCACGCATGGATCTCCGAGATAGAAAAGCGAGGCGAGGAGATAGACGAAGATAGCTAGTGTGTGATTGTTTGCAACGGAGAGAGACACCCCTATAGCACCTGTCCAATAGAGGTCTGGCCAACAAGGAACAAAGGTCGAGAGGGACACATGGAGAACATGGACGCATGGGGAGGGAGAGAGGGTGTGTTTGTGATAGAGAGATTCCCTCGAGATCGTGAGGGTACTATATGGGTGGGAGATCGAGGGAGGTGCTTGCGCGATAGAAAGATGCCCCGAGAGAAATTGAGATAGACCATGCACATGTTTGTGATGGAGACTAAGATTAGCTAGTCATATACATATATGGGGGACTACATGTGCCTACAATTGAGTGAGAGACCATCATACTTGGCTAGCTAGGCATAAGATTGTGTGTGTGTGTGTGCATGTGAGATGGACAGAGAACGAGGGAGAGAGATAGAATTTTAGATGGGTCTATCGAGTGCGAGTGAGATATGCATGTGTATGTCTGACCCAGGTAGATGGAGAGTTTGAGAGAGAGAGAGAGAGGGAAGAGCTCTGAGATGACAGAGTGGTGTGTGAGAGAGTTATAGGCAACCAGCCAAGGAATTTGTGTGCATGAGAGCGGGAGAGGGACCAACAAGGTTTGTGTGTTGGATGAATGCGATAAAATTGAAGATTGTCGGCTAGAGAGAGAGAGAGAGGGAGACAGAGCAGGAGTCCGGGAGAGGGGGAGGTCGCGTTTTATGCATCAAAGACAGATATAAACCATGTTTCGATATAAACTTGCATTCAAATATTTAAATTGGAGAACATGTTGTCTGCAATCCACACATGAACGGAGATATGCGTATATCAAACAAGTTCATTAATTTGACTTACAAAATGTTCATGGAGTACTATAACACTGTACAACATGCTACTCGATTGAGGTGTTCAATTTTGGATTTAGTTCACTATTTTGACCTGGTGAACGAGCTATTTCATTGAATCGAGATATTTCATTTTGGGTTTGATTCCCATTTTTGAGTGGGTCAACTATTTGTCATATAGTAAATCGCTTGCAACGAGCATGTAAAAAAATTACTCCAAAGTATCATCTCTCCATCTAAAAAAGAAGTGGCAAGCTAATATTTCAAAATTTCATTTGAATCGACTTGGTAAGGTAGACGTGGATGCTCGTTCTCCCAAAATTTGAACGAACCGTTAAACACCCTCTGCTCGGTGGAATTTTCCCGGGCAAATAAATGGGAGACGCGAAATTACCGGCCTATGTGGGACACGCATCAATTGGCCCGTTGTACATCGAGGATAGGTTCGTAACTTCATCCAAGCGCGCCTTCTCCTCGGCCAGAATGACATGTGCCGAATAATTCATAAACCATGGTCGGCAAAACAGCCTCTCCTTGCCAGAAATAGCTCGCGCCCACTATTTCAAAACACGCGTCCGTAATATATGGTTCCACTCCCCTCCCAATTCCCTCCCCATTCATACCTCATGTGCACCAAATCACCTTCTCCCCGGAAGCTCCCTTCTCCCGAGCCGCGAAACCTCAGCCCCTCCTCCATGGCGCCCCCACCTCACCAATTTCACAGCCGCCTCCTCCCTAATGCCAGAGACGTTGTCCATTTGCCGTCGTACACTGGGCCGTGTGCCTCTTACTCCCTGCCGCTGGAGCTGCCTCGGCAAGGCCGCCTGAACCGTACCAGAGCCGATTCACCCCCGCTGTTGTTCATGGTGTCGGAGCGGCTCCAACTTCGGATCCGTCCAGAGTTCCGGCGCTGCTTCCCCACATCCGTCGACCGTTGCGACATCTCTACTTCCCTGTCGCCGGTCGCCACTACAACCGTGCCGTCCTCATCGACTTGGCAGCTGGAGCTGCCTACTTCACTGTGCCGCCAGATAAGTCGCACCCTCATCTCAAATCACTTTATTTAGGCGTCAGTTGTCTGAATTTTTATTCTGGGCCAATCGATTCCCAATGGGAAGCATCACCCCTCGAGGCAGCGGAGCTCCTAGGCTGTCGGTTGGCTGGTGTCTAACGCAAGGGTGCGGGGGCGCAAGTTCGCCATGGAAGCAATGCTTAGATGGCTATCTTAGAGTTGCGTGGGTTGATGGTACTGCCATCGCCAGATCTCGATGACAACGAGACTTTGTGGATTGGCCCGGGGGCGGCACAACCATAGCAGTGCGGTGGGGTAGGGAGCGGGGTTTTGGTCGGGGCCACAAATGGTGGACGCAGGCTGCTATGCCGTTGGTCGCTGGCTCTTCGGGGAAGATTCCAAATAGTGTCAGCCGGGAGGCACAAGACGGCCATCAAGCCATCCGGCGTAGATCGAACAGTACCAAAATAAAATAAAACCGTGTGACCCCAATTTAGTCTTCAGTCAACAGACATGTGACCACTCTCGTACCTCGCTATTGATCTCTTAGGGTATTTCTTCAGATCAAAGAGATGTGTTTTCTGCATCTTTAGCCACACCGTCTTCCGACTCACCGCAGCTGCTCCAACAAGGGAAGCATACACTAGAAGGGAGCTATAGTACCCACTCAATAGTTCCCTGCATCAAATGCGCGTGCCCGACATGGAAAGCCACAACAACTGCAGGGCTATCGACAAGTCAGCACATGATTCTCACTCCTATGGATGGCAACCAGATAGGCTGTACCCTCATCTTACTTGTGTGCAACATTTATGGCTTTGTTATTCATCTAAGCATGGAAAATAGATTATCACATTTCACTGTATATTCATGCTGATCTCTTAAGGGTCTTGTTCAGGAGTTAACATTGTTCCATAGTTCAACTAAGAGACTTGTTCTTTAGGTAACGTTGTTCCATAGTTATCATCCATCAGCCAATGCTATTCCACAGGATGGTGATTATAGTATTATACCACTTCTAGTATTACCTATGTTGTTCTTTAATACTTTTGTGTGCCATCTAGTTAATCTCGAGTACAAACGATACATATTCTGTAGCTTTCATCTGTGTTCTCCCTTTAGTTTTTGAGACCTGTTGCTGCTAGCTAACCCCAGTCCTACTATTTATGTCGTCTCCTACAGGCACTCATTACATAAATCTAACTACTAGTTGTCTTCCATGCATGTCAGATATAACTGCACACACTGATATATCCACAAGAACCTCACAGAGCAATGTAAAGGCTAATAAACTTGATGTCAATGATACCAAATATGATGGAACATGTAAAGGCAGTTCTCTAGAAGATAGAAAGATGATGAATCCTCTTCACCCCACAAGGTCCTTGATCTAACTTGTCATGTGATATGGGTACAACATGCATATAATGTCCTGGAGTGTAGCTACTCTGTTGCAATGCCATGTGCTTAGCATGCTGATCATGCATGTAAATATGTCATGCCTTCCTGTTTTTTAGTACCTATTCCATTCATGATAACATGTTTTCAAATTCAAGTACTGTCATTCTACTCTATCGCAATGCCATCTGCTCAATTTCGACATCATACTTCTGAATATCTTATGCATTGTTATTCATCAGTATGTACTTCATCTGTCTACCATACCATGTTTTTTTACATTGAAGTGTTGTTCTAGTGGTCTATAGCAATGTCATCTTAGTTTCCCAATCATACACGTGTATGTTGCCTTAGTTTTTTCTTTATGTATTCCACTAGCATACAGTTTTACATTCAACTAGTGTTTTTTACTGTATTGTCCTGTCATATCCCTAGCTCTTACACCATACTCCCTCCGTCCGGATTACATGTTGCCGAAATGGATAAAAAAGGATGTATCTAGAGCTGAAATACGCCTAGACCCATCCATTTTTTCCCTATGGAGGGAATACATGTCAATATGTCATGCCTTTCTATTCTTCAGTACCTATTCCATCTCTTTGCTGTAGCATGTTTTATAATTGAAGCACCATTCTTCTATACAAAGCATGCAAGGGGAAGACGACTATGTTACAATCTGAAGGGTTACAAACCAGGTCTTTGCAAAAGATCCAAACGCCAGGAGATAGTAAACCAACTCAAGTTTTTATAGATACTGCTCCAGCACAGAGAAACCCAACTCCTACTGAAAAGCAGATTCCAGTGGCCAAAGAACTAGTCCGCTCCAGTCCAGCAAAAATATGTCAACTCCATTCTAAGAAGCGTGTGCGTATCCTTGCATCATGAAATTTTATAGCATGCTGATCATATTTTCTACGTGTTTCTTACCCATCTCTCTTTTAGAAAATAAGCTTAACAGATAGAAGAATTTCTACACTGGTGTCATCTGTGAGGAAAGATTTTGCAGGATCTCTGTGCTCCAATGCAGTTGTAAGTACCTGTTGTATATCACTATATTTTTACATCAGGATGTATTTTGTTAATCAGCATGAATCCAACCTTTATCTGATCTAAATTTAGTTGTAGCAAAATGAATGATTAAAGGCCACAATGTTGATTTTTGTAAGGAAAACTACGTGGTAGTTTTGCATCCTAAGCTGCATGAGTGTACTATCTCATATCAGTGGGTTTGAATACTTTGGTTCTGCAGTGGGTTTTCATTGTTTTTTTACTGTGTTGTCCTGTCGTATCCCTAGCTCTTACATCATACTCCCTCCGTCCGGATTACAAGTCGCAGAAATGGATAAAACTAGATGTATCTAGAACTGAAATACGCCTAGACCCATCCATTTATTTCCGGATGGAGGGAATACATGTCAATATGTCATGCCTTTCTATTCTTCAGTACCTATTCCATCTCTGCTGTAGCATGTTTTATAATTGAAGCACCATTCTTCTATATAAGGCATGCAAGGAGAAGACGGCTATGTTAGAATCTGAAGGGTTACAAACTAGGTCTTTGCAAAAGATCCAAACGCCAGGAGATAATAAACCAACTCCATTTTTCATAGATACTGCTCCATCACAGAGAAACCCAACTCCCACTGATAATAAGCAGATTCCAGTGGCCAAAAAACTAGTCTGCTCCAGTCCAGCAAAAGGATGTCAACTCCATTCTAAGAAGCGTGTGTGTATCCTCGCATCATGAAATTTTATAGTATTCTGATCATATTTTCTACATGTTTCTTACCCATCTCTCTTTTAGAAAATAAGGTTAAATGATAGAAGACTTCCTCCATGGGGATTGTATTCGAGGAAAATATCTTGCGGGAATTCTCTGTGCTCCAATGCCGATGTAAGTACCTATTGTATATCACTATACTTTTACATCAGCATGTATTTTGTTAATCGGCGTGAATCCAACCTTTATCTCATCTAAAATTAGTTGTAACAAAATGTTAAAGGTGCCAATGTTGATTTTTGTAAGGAAACCTGTCTGGTAGTTTTGCATACTGAGCTGCATGAGTGTACTATCTCATATCATGCACATTACTGAAGTGTAGTGCTGCTCTGGTTGCCCATTCATTCATTGTGTCAATGTTGCTTTCGTATTACCTTACCTGGCTGATGATAGTTGTGCCATATTGTGTTAATTTGGTGTAGGCTAGTTGCCCATACGTTCGTTGTGTCAATGTTGTTTTCCTATTATCTGACTGGGCCAATGATAGCAATGCTAGTGTGTTAATTTGGTGCAGGCTGCTAAAGATAAGAAGACAAACTCTAAAAACAGCAAGGCAACCCCATTGTTTCTTTCAAATAAATCTAGGCTAGATAATATGGAAATAACTCATGATTAATCCGTTTGGTTCCCCTCCTAATTTATGTTATGATGCAGTGGTTGAGACACTCTCCACTATCAATAATACAAGCCTGCCAAAATCGCCATATGAATTTGTTCAGTTTCCTCTGTCTCGAATGCAATGGAAAAAATGTATGTTTGTGAACCAATTAATGGCTGAAGCAATGATAGAAATTGTGGAGGAATCAGAGGTGCAGATTCATGCGCAACAACAACTGATCAATGTTTTTAGAGATAGTGTAGCAAAGAAACAAGAACTTGCCCACATGCTTATGGGCGTCATCCGTCCTGAGGTTGCAGATTGTGGCATTGTAGATTGTTAGGTTCTATTCATTTATTTGCACTGGCATCAATATTTGATTGCCCAGTGGATGTAATTTCCTGTAATATATGCTGGATGTGCAATGTTTTTCCCTGTATGCCATACCTTTGCTAGATCGGTTTTGGTCCTGTGCATAATTGCTCGTCGTAATGGGCTCAAATTATCTAATTTGGCCTAAAGACATGTATGAACTTTAGTGGGCCCATTAAGTTAATGGGCCGTTACTAGGCCAAAAGTTAATGGTCGACCCTCTTACCTCCCGGGCCGTTAACAGCCGACATCGAAGCGGGCAATAGGTGGGCCCATTTGATTTCACGGGCCGTTAACAGGTCGTTACTAAGGTCAGGCTACATATGGTCCAACTATACTGTGGGCCTTTAGCAGGCCGAAAGAGACATCAGGCTGGTACCAGACCATGAAGAGCATGGGTAGCTAAGAGGCTGAAAGTCAGGTCGTATTGTAAATGGCCCAACTGTGTTGTGGGCCTTTAGCAGGCTGAAAGAGAAATCAGGTTGGTATTGGACCATGAAGGGCATGGGCCGTTAAAAGGCCAAAACTCAGGTCCGACTACAAATGGCCCAACTCATTTATGGGTCGTCAACAGGCTGAAAGACACACAGGGCCGAGAATTAGCCCAACACTTAAATGGGTCGCTAAAAGGCCAAAACTCAGGTCCGACTACAAATGGCCCAACTGATTTATGGGCCGTTAACAGGCTGAAAGACACACCGGGCCGGAAATTAGCCCAACACTTAAATGGGTCGCTAAAATGCCGAAAGATGTACATCCTGAAAATTGGCCCATCCCTTGAATGGGCCGTTAACAGGCCGAAATCACATCTGGCCGATATTGATCCCAAATATATAGTGGGCTGTTAACGGGCTCGAACTGACGATGGGCTGCAATGGTGTCAAATCTTTGACGGGCCGTTGACAGGCCGAATTGGCACATCTCGTATGGGCCGTTGGGTTACCTTGACCTGACACAAGTAGGCCTTATATAGGCCGGCCTGCTAATTTTTACTGGGCTGACCTTTTTTACCGGAATGGGCCACTGTTGGGCCGTGCCATGTGTCGGCCTATCATAGGCGCATCATGTGCAATGAGTGGATGACATCTGTCCCAACGGTGAGGCAACATGTGTTTCCTCTGGCCAATGATAATTTTACACATGGAAAATCCCCATTGGTCCGGGCTGTTGCGTGCGAAGATGTAGCTGGTGGGTCGCAGCAGTCAGGGGGGAAATGTTTTTTCACAAAATATGGTGGCCCATCCGGTGCGTCCCTGCTGTCAGGTGGAGGAATAATTATTTTGCGTGTAATAAGGAGGCACTTCCTTGAGGCTGCCGTGGACCCAGCTGTCAGCCTCTCCACGTACAGTACTCTTTTGATGGAAGTCATCCTTGACCATGTTGACCACGCCGCGACGAGAGCACCAGGGAGGTGGCCGACGACAAGGCCTAGGAAGGGAACGACTTGGAGCCGGGGAAGACACGGCAGTGGAAGCCCGCGCGGAGAGGAGTACGAGCGTTCACTGGTTCGGCTGCGGTGTGAGGCTGCCGTCGCCGCAGAATAACAGGGGGTGTGGGTGAGTAGAGGGATGGCCTGGCCAGCGGTGGGAGTAGTAGGGGGTAGTGAGGCCTCCCCGGCATCACAGCCGGCCACGGGAGGCAGGAGCACACGGCACGACCGGCGCTGCTTTGGGAGGCTGGAGCAAGAAGGCCAGAGGTTGAAGAAGCACTGCGGCCGTTGGATGGACATCGTACGGTCACTACAGCTAGAATCGTTTATATTGACTAAGTTGACAAAGCCCTTGGGATGCGTCAACTTAGTAGGCCCACATGTCAACCTCCAAAACGGTGCGTCCCAGATGTCAGGGGAGGAATCATTTTTTGGGCGGCTGAAGCAAGAATATTCGAGATTGAAGAAGAAGCACGACATCCGTTGGATGGACATCCAACAGCCACATATGCTAGAACCGTGTGTTGACTATAAGTTGACAAAGCCTTGCATACGCGTCAACTTAGTTTTTTTAGGGGACGCATCAACTTAGAAGGCCCACAAGTGTGTGGCAGAGAACATATAGCCCATTTGCAATTTGTAAGAATGTACAACCCATTTTTGAATTCTAATGGAATTTACTACAACCCATTCACAGTTTGTTAAAAGTACAACCCATTTTCTAGCTAGGATAATGATTAATAATTTCAACCAACCGCTCAAAACAGAATTCAAAAAAAAATTGCCACATTTTGATGGGATCCGAAATATTTTTATTCGAAATTTCTAGTCAGATTAAATATAATTTCAAAATAAAGTTGTATTACGTTAAAATCCAATGAAAAATTGCGCGCGCAACAATTAATGAAATTAAAATTTTCAAATTCCAAAAATAATATATTTTTAAACTAATTATGTGTTTGGTGCATTTTTTATAGTTACTGCCCAGTTATTATAATTACATCTCATTTATTATTTCTTAAAGTCCATTTTCTTGTTAAGCCGGAAAGTTTGCAGCCCAGCGGGGCGGAGAATAACAAGTTAACCCGGATATTGTGTACAACTGTCGGCCCAGTTGAGGGAGTCCTGGATTAAGGGGTCCTCAGACAGCCGAACTATATACATGGGCCGGACTGTTGGGCTATGAAGATACAAGATAGAAGACTTCTTCCCATGTCCGGATGGGACTCTCCTTGGCGTGGAAGGCAAGCTTGGCGATTCGGATATGTAAATTCCTTTCTCTGTAACCGACTTTGTATAACCCTAGCCCCCTCCAGTGTCTATATAAACTGGTGGGTTTAGTCCATAGGGCACAATCATAATCACATAGGCTAGACTTCTAGGGTTTTAGCAATTAAGATCTCGTGGTAGATCAACTCTTGAAATACCCATATTCATCAAGATCAATCAAGAAGGAAGTAGGGTATTACATCCATAGAGAGGGCCCGACCTGGGTAAACATCGTCTCCTGTCTCCTGTTACCATCGCCCTTAGACGCACAGTTCGGGACCCCCTATCCGAGATCCGCCAGTTTTCACACTGACACTAGTTGCATTGCTGATGTTGAAAAAAAAGGAATGTGTAGTACAGTACAACCTAACATGGCTACTCAGCCCAGATTTAGCGACGCCAAAAAGGCCCAAACAAGGCTTCTGGACAACTTTTTGAAGTCATTGAGCTCAATTAATAACTTAAGAAAAAAGTTAGATTACAGTGTAACCTGATTAAAAGCTGTCACGAGCAAAGAAATATTCAACGGGTCCTACTTGTGCATGTGTGCGTGTGTGCGTGCGTGTGTGTGTGTGTGAGAGAGAGAGAGAGAAAGAGAGAGAGACCCATCATTCGATGCTCGTAAATACATCTTTCAGCCATATGCATTGCTAATGCTCAGTAAAAACTTATATAGTTGACACAATCATAGAGAACATCATAGCACACTGAACTTGCATACAAAAATTTCACGCAGGCGGCACAATCAGGATGGAAGCAGTGGATCGCTACGGGTAGGGCTATGTTGAAACCAACGAACTCGTACATAACGGTTCATCGTATTTATCAATGACGAGGAATATCTTGAATGTTGTGCAAACAAAATGACAGAGAACACAATAAGTTATGCTAGAACATTAAGTTGACATACAACCCTTTCTAAAAGAAGTCCAGGTACAAAATTAGAACAGTTCACAATAAAATGTACTGGCACATCAGTGCTTCACACCCATAGCTCGTATTTAACTAGTATCTGACAAAATTGAGTTGTTACCTCAAATTAGAGCACATCCAGGCAGCCAAACATGCCTCTTCTCCCAAAGGAGCAGTGCCCTCCGCCACACGATGGAATAGGCCCTGTGCCATCCATCGTTCCGAGCAACACGGGGAAAGTCTGACATTGACTCCTGTAATGGACGTTGTTGATGGACCCTGGCACCAGCGGTGGCGGCAGGACTTTGATTGATGGATTGACCACTTCTTCGACATGCACGAACACTCAATACAGGTACATCCCTAACATGGTCCGCGGCGTCCTTGGTGGCGACTAATAGTACAACCCCGGTTCTTGCACCGGTATCTCAACACCAATCACCTTCGGTATGGTGGATGGCTTCTTCATCCATGCCATAACCGTCAGAGCCCAGCTGTCTGGAGGAACAAACATACTTATGAGCTCACCTCCATGGTCGTTGATAAGCTCATTCATGGACTCGTTGTTCCAAGCATGTCGAGGCATGCCGTGGAAGGTAAGCTTTGTTAAAAAATCATGCTTAGAGGGCACTGAGCCCCATCCAGGGTGCCACCGATCAAAGCTCACCAGCGCGCCGTCGCAGAACAAACGCCGGGAAGATTCGAACACACGACTGCAGTCGAAAGTTGTCCAGAACCTAACGAAGAAATCAGCCAGTGGCGGATAGACTTCAATGAGCAAGTCACTTATTTGGATGCCGTGCGCAATGCCAAGAGCTTTGACAAGGTCGCCCGGCGAGACGGGAGGCCGGTCGCAATTGATGGTTACCATTAGCACTTTGCTAGCAAACTGGTCATCAAGCGCCACCATGCCACTATTGAGCGACAGCACGCATCGATTCAAGGCTGGATGGACCTCAGGATCTCCGGCTCGAAGATCCGCGTTGACCGACGACATGATAGTGTGCTTGAGTACAGGGAGTACAAGAGGGGGATTTGGGGGAACTGGAGTAGGAATCGAGATTCCAGAGGTGGGGGAGGGGCGGGAGATTGGGGATGAAAAGGTAGCATGAAATTCGAACACACACCAATATGCTCTCGGTGCGCAAGCGCACGAAAACACCGGTGGCGCCCACATGTCGGCCTAAGAGTCCTTATTCTTTCTTTTTTGGAGAGCCCGGCCTTTTTTTGAGGATCTTTTGAGAGCCCGGCCTGAGAGTCATAATTGACCTGTTTGGCATTGCATTACTACTCGGCCCATATTCAACAACACCTCACTGTCCCAAACAAGTGTACATCATTGAAAAGACACTAAGCTCAAATTATAACTTCAAAAAAGGAGATATACTCTGAACGTTGGAGAATGGTGATGCCCTCATTTAGCCCACCAGTAGTTCGAGACAATAAACAGTTCGAAACAACGATGTATACAACATTCAAACACTGACTAGTGACTACTACTGACATAAACAGCAAGACATGATAGTTCATGAAGTCTTGCTACACCACCAAAACGCACCCATCTGCAGTGCTCAAACTCTCGTGATCCAGACGAGATTGACATTCTAAACAGAGGCAACTATTACATAGTAAGAGTGACATAGACGAGGATGACCAAATGACAAGGAACATGCATAACAAAAGAGAGAACTACCCATCCAGAACAAGCAGCAAAGACAACAAGTCATTCGAAGAGGGATGATCCAACACCATCATAATTTGCAGCCCCGCTTCAGTGACTAGTGATCAGGAGACACCAGTACTCCACCCTTTCGATGCAACATCCCAATTACCTATCAACCTGAAGGATTGAACCACATCACTGCCTGTCGTAATTGAGACATCCAAGGATCAAAGTTAATCTGGATGCCTTTGTCATTCTCACCTTTTTTGGCTGCAGGCTGTATCGTTGACAATCAGGGGAGTTTGCTCCAGAATTCCTAGGGCTCGCCATGTAGACACAATTTTCCATAGCAAACAGAGCCTCTCTGCCATCAAGGTCCTTGGCAACGGAGATCTTCTGGTTAATCAAATAATTGAGTCCGAGAAACAGAGAGTGTGAACCAAGGCTGTTTACCCGCCTCCAACTCAAAAATCCTGAAGGCCCCAACAAGCTGGTATCCTGCTCATAGACGTAACAACCACTGTCCGGATACTCACATATTTCACGGTGCTTGTATACAGTGGTGTTTTTGCAATATAACTTTTCCGGCTCATGTGTCCGAATGATCATCAGTCTTTTGTCGTCGTCTAACTGAGCGAGGAACCAGTTGTGCTTCCCTGTTTTTGGCAAAGGTGGTGTGATTACAAAGGGCAGTAACTGTAGGGACACTGCATCATATCAAAAAGGACAGACATTGTTAACGTAAGATCAGCATTGTTCAGTGTATGAGTAGGATAATGCAAGAAAAAGCATTGATATGCCCCTGTTGGAACTGGGAGGAAAATACAGGGAAATGTATACTGGGTTTGAAAATAGAAGTGCCATGCATGGTTATACTCATGTTATCTCACAATCGATTCTTCACATGAAACTACCATGTCATGCATGTTATGTAATCATGGTCTGTCCTCACAAACAAATTCTTCAAGGTAACAAACAGACCATGCATTGTTATATACTCGTGTTCTATGGGATTTTTTTTGTGAGGATATTATTCTAGCCATTGATTGCTGAAGGGTGAATATAGGTATGTACACATGGTAAGCATTATAGGATTTCACTACTTCCAAATATAGAGTTTCCATATGCACATTTACTTCCCTAACATATGGTTAGATGAAACCAACAGTGTGGTGCATGTTTCTACATCATGAAAATGAGGAAACTAACATGGCCATTGATACACACTCATATTTAGTAGTAGTATATAGATTACTGTAAAATAAGGAAAATATCCATATATTCCTAACCGTTTGATTATTCAGGGGTACAAATTGGCTATAATGACATGGTCACATCGCATGAATTAACTCATTCCAAATATAGCCGATTTACGGCATCTCTAATACATTTCCATAGTTCTACTCAAATTTTGCTCAAACAGGGATATGCCAATCATCACCAAAAGTTCAAACAGTGTCATGGTGTCACCATTAACATGAGAAGGAAACAACTTACACACGCTGTCCCAGCAATACGTGGTGCCATCTGCTTTGTCGATCGCGCAGATGATGCCATTGTGTTCAATACCATCATAGAAGTGTGCATCGGCTTTGACGATGATCCACTGCGAGCTGAGTTGTCTCCAGCTAAAGAAGGCACCGGCATAAAGATAGGCGAGTCCGCGGTCAAACAACGCAATTAGCTTGAAGTCTGCGTAATTCGCATGTCGTGTGGGCACTTGGCAAATTACAATCTTCTGCAAAACAAGGTCCGTCCAACTGACGTGGTAATCTAGATGACTTGGACCACGATGGTAAAACTCTATATAATCCGACGGAGGAAGGATAATCTCATGGGAGGTCTGGAAGTTCATGAGCACCAACTTCTTACTGTCTTCTCTGAAGGCAGCCATCCAGTGGGAGTTCATTCCGACCCAGTACATACCTGCGAAGAAGTTTCGGGCGATGGTGATTGGATCGAAGTCAAGGAAAATGATGTACGGCGACCCAGTACATACCTGCAAAGAAGTTTCGGCTAATGGAGATCGGGTTGAAGTCGAGGGGCATCATGTACGCCTCCATATCATGGTGAGCAAATCTCGCAAGACCAGATAGCAGCAAGCAGGTTGTCTTGAAAAGCTTAGGCCTCGCTTCGATGATGGCCGTTTGCATGTCCCTCGAGCATGCAGCCAGCCACAGGGCGCTCAACATATCCATACACGAACAACAACGGTCGAGGATATCATTGGGAGATTGCTCCAATCACGGCTCATATGGATGATGCACGGTTCACGTTCGGCTACGGGGGAGAAGGTTGTCGGTGCTGGAGCGGCTAGCCAGGGAATAGTGGTACTGGGTGTCACACCCACGATGCAGGTATATCTCTCACTTGTCGAGGCACGACTTAGAGGCATAACCGCATGGTGGTTTTGTCGCAAGAAGGGTCATCTTCACACAATCCCATGTAATGAATAAGAATGGGATAAAGAGTTGGCTTACAATCGCCACTTCACACAATGAACATATAATTCATACATCATTCAGGGCACACACATAGTCCGACTACGGATGAAGCCAAAAGAAAAGAAGATAACCCAACTGCTAGATCCCCGATCGTCCCAACTGGGCTCCACTACTAATCAACATGAAACAAAACATAGCAAGGACCAAGATCTTCATTGAGGTCCCATCTGAGCTCGGTTGCATCACCTGCACTGGTATCATCGGCACCTGCAACTGTTGTGATAGTATCTGGTGAGTCACGAGGACTCAGCAATCTCAAAATCCGCAAGATCAAGACTATTTAAGCTTATGGGTAGGAAGTGGTAATGAGGTGGAGTTGCAGCAAGCACTAAGCAAATATGGTGGCTAACATACGCAAATAAGAGCGAGAATAGAAGCAACGGAACGGTCGAGAAGCTAGAAGTGATCAAGAAGTGATCCTGAAACTACTTACGCACAATCATAACACAAAGACCGTGTTCACTTCCCGGACTCCGCCGAAAAGAGACCATCATGGCTACACACACGGTTGATGCATTTTAATTAAATCAAGTGTCAAGTTCTCTACAACCGGATATTAACAAATTCCCATCTGCCACATAACCGCGGGCATGACTCTCAAAAGTTTACACCCTGCAGGGGTGTCCCAACTTAGCCCATCACAAGCTCTCATGGTCAATGAAGGATATTCCATCTCCCGGGAAGACCCGATCAGTCTCGGAATTCCGGTTTACAAGACATTTCGACAATGGTAAAACAAGACTAGCAAAGCCGCCCGATGTGCCGACAAATCCCGATAGGAGCTGCACATATCTTGTTCTCAGGGCACACCGGATGAACACTACGTACAACTAAAACCAATCCTCAAGTTTCCCCGAGGTGGCGCTGCAAGTGGCTCTAGTTCGGACCAACACTCAAAGGAGCACTGGCGG
>NC_041391.1:334968380-335082287 GCF_002162155.2 Triticum dicoccoides | reverse complement strand
AAAACGGCTTAGGTGGCAAATGGTAAAACCAAGGTTGGGCCTTGCTGGAGGAGTTTTATTCAAGGCGAACTGTCAAGGGGGTCCCATAAATCACCCAACCACGTAAGGAACGCAAAATCAAGGAACATAACACCGGTATGACCGAAACTAGGGCGGCAAGAGTGGAACAAAACACCAGGCATAAGGCCGAGACTTCCACCCTTTACCAAGTATATAGATGCATTAATTAAATAAGCGATATTGTGATATCACAACATAATCCTGTCCATCATGGAGCAATCTTCAACTTCACTTGCAACTAACAACGCTATAAGAGGGGCTGAGCAAAGCGGTAACATAGCCAAACAACGGTTTGCTAGGAAGGGTGAAAAGGTTAGAGGCTGACATGGCAAAATGGGAGGCATGGTAAACAAGTGATAGGTAGCGCAGCATAGCGATAGAACGAAGCAACTAGCAAGCAAAGATAGAAGTGATATCGAGGGTAATGGTCATCTTGCCTGAGATCCCACAAGGAAGAAGAACGAAACCATGAAGTAGACGAACCAACGTAGTCGAAGGAATCTTCACAAACGCAACGTTACCGGAACTATCAAGTAGAAGCGCAATCGGAAAGAAGAAAACAACATGGTAAACAACCGTCACATAAACATGGCATGATGCACAAACAAGTATGATGCATGTCCAGTTTAATGAGGCATGTCATGGCAAAGTGCACAAACAACACTACAAGTTAAGTGGAGCTCAATATGCAACGAGTTGCATATTGACGAAACACCACATCAATTATTTAGTTCTCTCTCATTTATGTACCCAACAATATTAAATGTTATTAAACATGTGATGTAGGGCGGAACCTTAGGGGCCGATCTTTCACGTTTGGAGTGGATCCTACAGGGAAACACGAAGAACGCGCGGAAATCACAAGGGAAAACACGGGGAGAAACGAGAGAATCACTCGACCGACAAGTAATTGATCACACAAGGGCTAGATAACCGAACACATGAGGTAGCACAATATTCAAAATCAACAAAGGAAAGATACAAAGGTAGCCGTTCTTCTCCGAGAGGAGGTCTTGAATCCACGAGGGGATCTTCCCATAAAGTGGTCTTGAATCCAAGTGGATCTTCTCCGAAGAGGCCGCGGTCTCTAACGAGGAGGAGATCCGATGGATGAGCGAGGCTCTATCTCACAAACGAGCTAAATCAACGCTAACCCTAACTAGGAGGAGGTGGTGGAGTATATATAGGCCTTAGCTTCGAAGGGGTAAGTGAGAGGGATACATGGGCCCTTGGCCCGTTCACTGTGCGCAGACAGGCGCCGGATGTTTGGGCTGGGGGGGGGGCGGATGTCCGGGGCTTCGCGATGGGCCGGATGTCCGAGCGGGAAGGCCGGATGTCCGGGCTGGCCTGGGTGCCCTGCGGTTGCTCTCTGGATATCAGGGGCCGGATTTCCGACGAGGAGGGCTGGATGTCCGGGGCTTCGGGAGGAGCCGGATGTCCGGGGCACGGGACCGGATTTCCGGGCTGTCAGGGTCGCCTCCAGATGCATTCTGTGATGGAGGCCGGATTTCCGGTGGTTGGGCCGGATGTCCGGGTAGGGCCGGATGTCCGGGACATGGCCGGATGTCCAACTGCTGTAGCAGCAGACTCTTCTTCCTTCTTCTTCCTTTGCTCCCACGCACACTTGGCCTTGGTCCTTGGGATCTCCATGGTCTCCTCGGGTGTACCTGAGTATGCACAAGTCCGTGCTTGAAGTAGCAACCATGTCTCACGCGAATGGAAAGGGGAAGCATTTAGGAACGGGTTCACCTTGTGTCCAATGGCACATAGTCGAGGTCTCATCTTATGTATCCTTGGGGCTTGGGGAGTAGTCGGAGTGTACATGGGGATGAACGTGGGATGCTCCGCATCATCTCCCCCCCCCTTGGGAAAGATCCGACCTCGGATCGTGATCCTCATCACCATGGAAACGGTTGTCGTGGACGGACTTGTAGTTGGATGAAGTTGAAGACATGGCGCAATCCAAGTAGTTCATGGTGTCACCGGAGTGATAGACATGCAAAAATAGCAAACACAAGCAACACTCGGAAATACAATGGTTAGCGCACACAAAGCGTCCATCAAGTAAATATGAGTCCGTGCGGCAAGATGGTGCATGGCAAGACACATGATGCTTATCAAGATGATCTAGAATGATATGCAAAGCATTCATGGGATAATTAGCATGGTGCACAAAGCGACAAATTCTACCATTGTGCAAAATGATGTCATAGAGAGACGGTTCATCAATAGCATGAATATGGCAATGGATGCTCAATATGTGTAAGCTATCATGCAATTGATGGTGGACAATATGATCATGATGTATGAAAATGCCATCAAGGAAGATCACAACAAATTTTCTTAGGAAGTGCACACGCTCATATATCATGGATGACATTGGAATATAAGATGCAACAAGGCAATCATAATTTGAGTCAATCCATGCATGGGGTGCAAACTTGTGTTGAGTATGGTATTGTCCATCGAGCATGACATGTATGAGCACAATCAAAAAATATGGATGTGTGAGTGCAATGTGTCAAAGGAGTGTTGATGTACCAATGCTCGATGTCGTGGCATGAGTGGAATTCCGAAGGTGTATCCCATAAGTACGAGTGCTCCTCAATGTGAAGGTCCATGTAGCCAATCTCCAATGTCGCTCCTCCGGTCGCGAGATGTATCATGTAGACAGCAAGAAGGAAACAACAATGAAAGAGTGACCCATCCAATATGCAAACTTGAGGATGGCTCAAAGGGAAGGAGTTCACCTTTAGTAGATTCTCGCAAATGTTGGTGTTGCACATCGTGTATGCCTTCGCATGACCAAGGTGTCGCATAACGGCATCGCCTTGTGAAACCTCCAAAATGAAAGAACATGACAAACACTCGGAAAAACAAATGAGGTTAGTGGAAATGCAAAACCTATCATTCGAGTGGTAAGATACCCAACAAGTGTATGCATCATGCTCATCATAAGAAAGGACAAGGGAGCATTTAATAGTATGGAGGCATATGATGCGAGAACAACCAAATGCAAAAGGCTCAAGTAAACAAGCATGCATCACAAGTAAGGTGTCAAAATCTCCAAGATCAATAAGCATAGTATGGTTGCACTCAATACAAGGTGATGTGAGAGATGCAACTAATGGAGACAAGAGACAATGATCCTGACAAATCATGTGAGAGGCATGAGCATATATGTCATCAACCCAAGAAAGCAAGTAATATTGGAACATGGGTGATGCAACATAGGAAGCAATCATAGCGGAAGTCAAGCATGCTAGTAGTGCGAAGATGCAACATACTAGAAGGAATCATGGCAAGCATGTCATGTGTGCAAATAGTGGGCATGAATAATGCACATGACATATCACAAGCATGAAAGCAAGATATGAGAAAAATATCATCAATGTATTGGTGAGAAGCCATATGTAAATAGCAATGGGTCATCATGACTCTCCCAACACAACAAGCATCAATAGCATGGGGCACATGATAAACATGGCAATAGTAACAAGGATCTCCACCAAGCATCCAAATACACATAGGAGTATCATAATGGTGAAACATGGGTATATGCAAGCAAGAGTCACAATTGCATGGTAAAGGCATAGAAGCAAGCATAACATGCAAAGTGAACACAATAGTATGGGCATAAGGTGACAAGTGGTAAATAGCCCATAGCCATGTGAGAGCCAAGTGAAAGAGATGCGCGTAGTCCTTGCGCGAAGGGAACGGTGGTAAGGGTAGTCCACGGGATCCCAAGTCATCGTTGCTCTCGAGAGCTCGTTTCGTCAACTCTTGGGATTGAGAGGTCGACGAGTATATGTGAGTACCTACACAAAATAAATACAAAGGAAAAATTGTGTGTGCATAGTATATGCACACATCATCCATCATGATGCGCACGTGCATGTGTCAGTTAGCACAAAATAGCCCATGCTCAAATAAATGAGATGCGTGATATAGAAACATGTCATCCATCATGAGAGGTTTGTTATTATGTATCACATAATGGAGACTCAAATTGTGTAATGCATCATGAGAAATATCTAGAGCATTGTTATTCATGGAATGCATAAGGTGCACGCAATAGTGGGAATCATGCAAAGTATGGAATGCATCAAGATCTCCTAATATGTAGGAAACTATGGGGGTCTCCTCATGAGAATGAGTAGCAACATCACATGGAGAATATTGACAACATCCAAAACACTGCATATTTGAAACAATGTGATCATGGCATGACATAGTAGATGAATTGCGCAAATCATGTAAAGGAAGCATGGCAATATCATCACATGAAAAGCAAAAGCCAATGACCATCATCTCGTCATCTATGCCATAAGTGCAAATGGGATTGATTTTAATGGGGCATGCATAGTTACTATGTTGAGATTGAAATGATGCAATATGGAGATCTCACTCATAGCATATGACAAGTTCAATGGATTGTCAAACATGAAGTGACCAATAGAATTTTCACATGATATCCTATGAAGCATAGCATCACAACTAGGCAACTCAACATGCTCATCATCATATTCATCATAAATAGGTAAGTCAAGGCATGAAGAAGTCTCACTAGCATGAAGCATGGCAATAGGTGTGTCAACATCATGGGAGCAATCGATGTCAACATAGTCCACTAGTGGGACAAGAGAAGCACCATCACCTATGTTACCTTTGGAGCATCACTCATGTGTTGTAGGTGAGGTGTCGAAGATTGTCTCATTGTCATCTTCATCTTGATGGAACCATGTGGGGATGCATCATTGTCCACCATGGCCATCGGTTTTCCCATTGGAGGGATGGACTCGTCGAGGGTAGGCATGTCGTCATCTAGGAGACCTAGCACCAAAGAAGGAAACACACTCGGAGTAGAGGTTAAGTCGTTAGAAATCATAGTGGCCTCACATGCCGTGTCAACTACCGCACTCTCTAAGTGTTGTGGCTCACACACTCCCTCAAGGATGCTCTCACTCATATGGTTGGTGGAGTCACTCGAATGGCGCTCAACCTCACATAGGATGTGTGGCATGCTCTCATGTGTGGGGCTAGTGGTGGTCACACTCATCCTCTCATAGGAAATGCTCTCAATGTCACGTATGGTGGAGTCAATCATGTCACTCATGTGGTGGTGGCTCTCCTCACATGGCACTTGGGGCATCTCAACATATGTGGTTGTCGGAGAGGTGTAGGTGCAAATGTCTCCATGCGCAGTCGCGTAGCTTGACTCGGAGTATGAGTCCGATATGGGCGTCGTCTTCATGTTGTATAAGAGGTTCGTGCTCATCGCCGTGGTCGAAGGGGATGGCCCTTGCTCGACCGTCTTGTCACCGTCTTGGTGTTGGAGGCCCATATGATGTGGCACCTCGTAGCTCGTCTCCATGACCGAGGGGAATTTCCCATGCTCGGCCATCTTCCTTGGGGGGCTTCCAAAGATGGAAGTGTCGCCCTTGCTCATAGGTAGTCTCCTTGGACTTGATGAAGTCGTTGTAGGCGTACTCGTGGGAAGTAGGCGAAGATGCCGTACGTCCAAAGACAAAGATGCCTTGATAGCACTTCGCGAAGATTCCGAAGTGGTTGTTGTAGTTGTAGCACCGTCTTGGTGGTGGTTGTCTCGCGGTCTTCTTTTGTGCTCATGAAGCGTCGACTTGGCGTGAAGTAGGTCTTGTTGGGACTTGTGCATTTGCGCTTGTGGAGCATCTTCATGATGATGATGTCGTTGTCGTGCTTGAGCTCATAGTAGATGTCGTTCGTCGTCGTCGTGCACATGTTGCTTGGAGGTGACTTGCCCTTCATGACGATGTGGATCACGAACATGATGGTGGTCGCCATGTAGATATGGACAAGGACGATTTGCACTTGTATCATTTTCGCGCTCTGAAGACTTCTGGATTGAATGTCGCCGCTGTGAAGATGACGAAGGGGAAGAAGACTTGATCAAGGCTCTAATCTCCTCAATCCTTGCATCTTGCTCCTCTTTATGTGCGGAAAGCTTCTTGTTGATGTAGTCCCTTTTTCTTGCTTCAGAGTGATGAATGTTGATGGAGATGTTCTCGATACGCTCTCGCAATCGTGATTGTGCGCCTTGTATTTGTCGTTGTAGATCGAAGAAGACGCTTTGGAGATGTAGTTGTTCATGCCATCGTTGTTGTCATAGACCGGAGATGAAATGCCTTGCCTATCCATCACAAGACTCGAGCAAATATGAGTGGGAGAAAGAGAAGAACTTATACCAATGTACCTTGACCGATGTTGACAATGAATCAAGTTCACTCAAATGAGGACAATGAAATAGCACTATTGGTACCAATCCTTGTCGGTTCTCACACCTACACAATTAAAGCTTATGGAGGAGCTCGGTGAGGATAGTGGCACAAAAATTAATGCAAAATGTTAGCAAGAGTCAATAATGTTGAAAGAGATTCACAAATTCGCAAGCGAAACAAATGGACCAATAGCAATATGTGGCACACGGAAACACACACACGGATAGATAAATGGGGTTGTGCAACCAAGGAATGAGCACAAAATGTGGAATCCATGGAAAACGCTCGTGTTGCACAACTCAAGAGAGATGCTAGCACGATTGCTCAATAGGCGGATACGACACTTGTGCACAACCTATAAGATGCAAAATGGATAAACTTTCTACCCAAGTATACTATATATGTATGGTTCCCGGTGTTTCTCTCAAGATGATCCAAGATGATCGGATATGACAATCTTATATGCAATGTGGTATGATGCTATGGCACTTGCTTACAAGCTCTTTGCTCTTTCTCTTTTGCTTAAAAGCTTATTCTTCTTCTTCTTTTTTTTGGATATGGCCACTTTTGCACAATGCACAAACCAAGATAGCAATTGTATATATGCGGGAACAAGCTTGTGACACAAGAGATGATATGATGATACCAATATGATATGGTATGTATGCTATGGGAAGTATAGATCACTAATGTGCACAAGTAACATTGCCGGCAATACTCAAATGGCTAGTCTCAATAGGCAAGTAACGCAAAATGGGCTAGGGGTTAACAATGCAATGGCAAGGGGAATATACAATGGAGGGATACCACGATACCAAGATGATATGGAGGTTACCGTCCTTGGCGATGATGAGTGGCGGTGATCTTGATGTAGAAACCAAGATGATGGAGTCTCGTCCCTAAGTAGCTGAAACACCTTAGGAAACAGAAAAATCACGAACTCAAAATCTCACACGTCAAATGTCAAAATGGTGGTAGCGGAGAGCGGTGGTGGTGTGCACTTGGCAATGCGGAGGTGGGATGACGGGCTATACACGTGTCAAAGTTGAAGTTGCCGTCCCTAAGTAGCCTAAACACCTTAGGAGACACAAGCCACAACTCGAAAAAGCTCAAACAACAATTGGGTTAAGTTGGGTTGTCGGAAGTGTATGGTGGGCAAGGTTATGTTGAAGTGGTGGTGGTGGTTGATGAAGAAGCAACCGTCCTAGGTAGCCTAAACACCTTAGGAGACTCAAATCACAACTCAAACAACCACTAATGCTATATGGAACAAAATGGGTTAGGATGCAGAAGTCGGTGGTGGTTATGTGGATGATGTGGTGGAGGGCCTAGGCAAACTTGCCAAATTTTCGAAAATTTGATGAAGACAAATGATATTGGTGGTATTTTTGTGGGAAGGGGGATGTCAAGAGCTTCCAAACGAGCTAAAGAATGTCAAAATCAGACGCCGGATGAATTAGTTATGGCCGAAACGGTGAAACTGGAAAAGCTGAAATCCCAGGGGCCAGACATCCGGGGCTCGGGCCGGATTTCCGGTGGCTGAATGTCCAAAACCGTGCATGAAATGCGCTCCAGGAACCGTATGTCCGGGCTAATGGGCGGATGTCCGGGCTGTCCGGATGTCCGGTGGTCGGGCCGGATGTCTAAGCTCCAAATCCGAGGATGAACTCGAGGAACTCGATTTTGGGGCGGAAATTGATGATTCCGGGGGCAAAATTGGAGAGATTTCGTGGATGGAAAGTGGGGAAACTTGGGGGAAATCTAGATCCACTTGAAACCAAGCAAATCCACGGATCAAAATCAACAAAACATCATCAAACGAAGGGATCACAAAAAAATTGGGGCTATTTTTGGTGGGGAATTTTCGAATTTAGGACGAAATTAACAAAATCAAGCTACAAACAAAGGGTAGGGGCTCCAAAAACGTGATCAACGTGGCTCATGATACCATAGATGATGTAGGGCGGAACCCTAGGGGCCGATCTTTCACGTTTGGAGTGGATCCTACGGGGAAACACGAAGAACGCGCGGAAATCACAAGGGAAAACACGGGGAGAAACGAGAGAATCACTCGACCGACAAGTAATTGATCACACAAGGGCTAGATCACCGAACACATGAGGTAGCACAAGATTCAAAATCAACAAAGGAAAGATACAAAGGTAGACGTTCTTCTCCGAGAGGAGGTCTTGAATCCACGAGGGGATCTTCCCGTAAAGGGGTCTTGAATCCAAGTGGATCTTCTCCGAAGAGGTTGCGGTCTCTCACGGGGAGGAGATCCGATGGATGAGCGAGGCTCTATCTCACAAACGAGCTAAATCAACGCTAACCCTAACTAGGAGGAGGTGGTGGAGTATATATAGGCCTTAGCCTCGAAGGGATAAGTGAGAGGGATACATGGGCCCTTGGCCCGTTCACTATGCGCAGACTGGCGCCGGATGTCCGGGTTGGGGGGCCGGATGTCTGGGGCTTCGCGATGGGCCAGATGTCCGGGCAGAAAGGCCGGATGTCCGGGCTGGCCTGGGTGCCCTGCGGTTGCTCTCTGGATATCAGGGGCTGGATTTCCGACGAGGAGAGCCGGATGTCCGGGGCTTCGGAGGAGACGGATGTCTGGGGCACGGGACCGGATGTCCGGGCTGTCAGGGTCACCTCCAGATGCATTCTGTGATGGAGGCCGGATTTCCGGTGGTTGGGCCGGATGTCCGGGCAGGGCTGGATGTCCGAGACATGGCCGGATGTTCGAGACATGGCCGGATGTCCGGGACATGGCCGGATGTCCGGCTGCTCTAGCAGCAGACTCTTCTTCCTTCTTCTTCCTTTGCTCCCGCGCACACTTGGCCTTGGTCCTTGGGCTATCCATGGTCTCCTCGGGTGTACCTGAGTATGCACAAGGTCCGCGCTTGAAGTAGAAACCATGTCTCACGCGAATGGAAAGGGGAAGCATTTAGGAACGGGTTCACCTTGTGTCCAATGGCGCATAGTCGATGTCTCATCTTATGTATCCTTGGGGCTTGGGGAGTAGTCGGAGTGTACATGGGGATGAACGTGGGATGCTCCGCATCAACATGGCAAGAGGTGAAGCATAATTAAACTAACTATTTGGGCAAGTTTAAATGAGGCCGGAAACAACAAACAACAATTCCAAAAATCCCCATATGTTATTTAGCAATTTAACGCAAACAACAATTTTAAACATTTTAATTGTTGTTATCATGATGTGGATGACATATGCAAGTTTTATGCAATTTTTATGAACACGTTGACATGAGCATGTTATGAAGCATTTGTCATCGTGGCGGAACGAAAGGGGTGTCATGGCAACTACAATGGAAATGGTGCCACGGCAACATACCGATGATCCGAAAACTCATTGAGATACCGCTGCGAAAGAGCAAGTGTGCGGATGTGCGGAACATGCAAAAGATGGTGGGGTGATCCCGGTTACCGGGTTCCCACGGGTCGACGGCATGGCAAACAAGGAGGAACGTGCATGAAGCAAACGGGCACGGTGCAAACATACGGTTCATCTCAGACAACATGCATTCGTCCACGGGTCATTGTCTCAGTGGTTATACCTTCGGAGCGTGTATTTTTGGAGTGGTTCGAGTTCGAAGTGGCGTAGAGGAAGTAGACATTCTCAGAACGGTCGTAGTGGAAGTAGTGGTACACGACAACGGTAGTGGAAGTAGTGGTACACGTCTCGAAGAGGGACTTGATGCATCCGATGTCTCCGGGGTAGACGGTAGTGGTACACGGTCGTCGTGGTACTTGGCGAGTCCGCATAGTCGTAGACGTTCCAAGGTACTTGACGCATCAGCAGGTGTAGTCGTACATGTTCGGAGCGGAACTTGGCGTATCCATGTACTCCCTCTGTAAACTAATATAAGAGCATTTAGATCACTAAAATAGTGATCTAAACGCTCTTACATTAGTTTACGGAGGGAGTACTTGGCAGTCTCTGTCTTCACGGAGAAGCAACAGAACAACGACGGTCAAGTGCAGTGAGGCCCCAGGTCTACCGAGGCTTGGGATGAGCCAAACGAAGAAGCACAACGTCTGGGTCTTAGCGGCCAACAAAGAGGCGGGCAGCAAAATAGCAGCAACGTGCGGGCACTGAACAACCACGACGGACGCCATGACAGTGAGGAGGGGCTCTCACACAAGACCAGCAGCGGTCACGCCTGTGCAGGAAGGCGACAAGGTCGCTGGAAGATGGCAACGCGACGGCCGGACGGCTCGTGGGCGGGGATGACTGCTTCGGCGGTGGCGCAGGAGGCCAGGCGCCATGGAGGGAGGAAGCAGGGAGCTCGGGCATGAGCTCCTCTACTTGCGCGGTTGCAGCAAGCCGTGAGGAGGCTCAGGCGCGACGACGCAGGGCAGCGGCCTGCTGGCTCGAGTGGCACGCGGTCGCGGCCTAGTGCTGCAGAGGGAAGCGCGTGGGAGGCTGAGAGGGGGTCGGGCGCGAGGTGGAGGAGGATGGGGATCGAGCCGAGGCTCTCCTGGCGGCGCGGTCGGGAGGAAGACGAGGGGAATCGAGAGAGATGTGGCGAGCGAGTGGACATCGGGAACAGGGTGGCGGCGCTGGAGGAGGGATCAAGGGAGATAAGTGGGATCGGGCAAGGTTAAGATGAGGGTTTAGGTGGGCTAGGCTAGCTGCACGAATGGGCCGGCCTAGATGGTCAGACACAAGAGGCCGGCTGGGCTGGCTCTCTTCTCTCTCCCTCTAATTCTCTTTAACAGAAGAATAAAAGGGAAGAAAAGAAAGGCTACGAGGTTTCAAAAAAATGTAGAGAAGTTAGGTGGAGCTTAGGAAAAGGATAAAAGAATTGTGGGCAAAGTTGGAGACCAAGAATTGAGATAACAAGGGCATTGGGATTTATTTGCAAGTGTGTTATGATCAATTCCAAATAATGGAATATTTATAGTAGCTCCAAAAATATTAGGAGGATATGTTATAAAGAGAAATCACCATGTGAATTCCCTCGATTTAAATAGATCAAAAGATCTATGCAATTTATTTAGTTGAGGTTTTAAAAACTAAATGACATGCTGGCATGATGACATGATGCAATGCAAAAATAAATAGAGCAAGCACAAATAAAAAAACACATGGAGGTCACAAAAAATATGGAAGTCTTCTGGATCATCTGTCTTGGGGCGTCACACTGGGGGAGGCGAGCGAGGCGATGGTACACGGGGGCACAGTGAGATGGACATGGAGATGGAGTGGTGCTATGGGAGGGGAGAGGGAGACGAGGCGAGGCATGCTAATGTGCTATATAGCGGCGGTGACAGACTGCACAATGCACAGGGTGAGGCTGACTTTGGTAACCCGAACATGCCGCCTGGAGTCATGTCAGGCGCAGGGTGTTGTCACTTCACTGTGAGGACCGGATGAATAGTATTTTGACCATCAAATGTACCACAGTTGTACTACTACTAGCACTACAAAAAATATACTTCTGAGATATACGTGTTTGTCACAGTAGGTCGCGTTTTTTGTCATGCATGTACATCCATGACGATTTTATGACAGAATCAAGATAATCATACCTCTGCTGTCGTAGAAGTGTTCCATGACATTACCAAAATTATCATCACGGAAGTGTCCACTTCCATGACAATAAATCGCGCGTCACAGAAGTGCTTTCGTCAAGGGTGACCGACACATAGCATCCAACGTAACGAAACGCCGTTAAGCTATCGGGTCCGGTTTTGGATCCGATAACCCGTTAACAGCCTTTGACCAATGGGGATTTTCCACGTGTAAAATCATCATTGGCTAGAGGAAACACGTGTCTGCTCACCGTTGGGACAGATGTCATCCACTCATTGGACCCAAGGCGCCTATGATACGTCGACACGTGGCATGGCCCAATAGAGTCCCATTCCTGTGAAAAGGCTGGCCCGTTTGACTTGGTCAAAAGGTGGCGGGCCGGCCCACGAAAAGCCTGTTAACGGCATGTTCACATATAGCCCATTTACAGCCTGCTAACCCAGGGCCCGTTACGACCTCTCCGAATTAGGCCCAGTAGCTTCATCTGTGTCAGGACCCCGACTCGATGTCACATCGGTCTAGCCGGTAACACCTCATATCACCTTGCGGCCTCACGCACGGTATCCCCACGGGTGTCGCCTTACCTTTGCCGGGACCGTTTGCGCCTTTTGGCTCACGTATATGATAGTGTCTCTAGCATCCATATGATAAAGAGCCCGGGCTGACATGACTAGTCGTAAACCCAAAGTGGCACAGACTTACAGGGACAGGCATCCATGACCCAGCTTCGAACGTGTCGGTCATCAGCAAGTGGGTCCGGGCTGTAGCACTGGGCTAGCAGGACTCCGGTAAACCGGGCTGTAGCGGGCTAACAGGACTCCGGTACTCAAAGCGTGACATTTCCCCGAAGGGACAGACACAGGAACGAAGAAGGACACATGCCGGCCAGCCTAAGTGTTCCAGAGCAGTAGCAAGCTACCATGGCTCAGCGGTAACACTAGGAGACATTTCCCGGTAAGAGAGGCTACTAAAGACAAACAACTAGATGGTCAGATCCCACACATACCAAGCATTTCAGTCATACACACAATATGCTCGATATGTGCAAATACAACGAAGCATCACAACATGACTCTACGACACAAGTACTTTATTTAAGGCTCAGGGAGCCATACATAACATACACAAAGGTACGGGTCTCACGACCCAACATACAAGTCATACAGTCATACAAACCAGCAGCGGAAGTAACTTGTCTAAGTACAGACAACTAGTAAAATAAAAGAGGCTTGGAAAGCCTAACTATACTACGTGGACCTTCACAAGCTCAGGGTCACCACCTGGGTCTTTAGCCTACTCGTTGATGTCAACGTCTACATAGAACCCATCAGAAGGGGTTGCAGCGTCTTCTGTAAAAATGTAAATTATAGCAACATGAGTACAAAGGTACTCAGCAAGACTTACATCAGATCCTACATACATGCATATTATCAAGAAGGGTTGGTGGAGTTGTTGCAGCAAGCCAGCTTTGACTCTTGGCTAGACTATCCTACGATACTCCAACTTGAAATGGTTTTGCGCACACGAGTCCACTACTCACCACTTCAATACACTACCGAGGATCCACCTCCGTCTTCCTACGGAAGAGCCATCCTCGGCACTCACACTTATCTTGAGGCTTTTAACAGTTTCCATTTACTTGTCTATGAACTGTATAGGCAACCAAGTAGTCCTTTACCGCGGACGCGGCTATTTGAATAGATCATGTTAACCCTGCAGGGGTGTACTTCTTCATACACGCTCTCACCACTTACCGTCGTTTACACGACATGTACTCGGCAACCTTCAAGCGGAAGCCCAACGTGGGTGTCGGCCACGACCTACCTAATCACCTAAGCCTCCAGTCCAGGTTTATCGCCTATCCAGGTTCCATCCGCAGGGAGTCCGGCCGAGGTTTCCCATACGGCCCCGAACGATGTGAACAGGGTTCCCGAGATACCTAACGGGTATTCGGTACACCGTGCCACGTACCTACCACATCACAGCCCACCCCTACGGTCAGCGCTGTCCACGGCCTCCAGTAGGCTACAAACACCAGAAACTACTTGCAACTCCTGGACGGAGAACTAGGGTGAATAAGAAGCCGAGAGGGTCCATTGGTTTCGGGCCCAATGCATGGTAGTAGCTGATTCTTAAATCACACATACAGATCTCAGTGCTTAAGGTCGGCTTCAATGAAACAACCCACCATGTACTCCTACATGGCCTCTCATCGATACCTTTACCAAATCGTGTTCACCACACCACTCTCATTACCGACATAAACATTTCACTCTAGCCCATCACCCAGATGAACCAGACCTGACACGACTCTAAGCATAGCAGGCATAGCAAGGTAGGAACAACACATACATATGGCTCAATCAACTCCTACACATGCTAGTGGGTTTCATCTAGTTACTGTGGCAATGATAGGTCATGCAGAGGAAATGGGTTCAACTACCGTAGCACACAGCAGTTTGAAACGCGTTGTCTTAATGCAGTAAAAGAGAGCAGGAGCGAGAACATGGGGTTGTATCGATATGATCAAATGGTTGGTTGCTTGCCTGATGGTTCGATGCACTGATACGGTTCTTCGTTAGGGTAATCACGGTACTCCTCGGAGGCAGAACCTGTCGCAAAGGACACCGATACACAACCATCACCAAACAATGTGCAACAATATGATGCATGCATGAAACATGGCAATATGAGTGTGTTGGGCTAATGCAACTGAAACCAGAAGGGTTTGAGCAAATTTGAATCAAGGATTCAAATTTCAAATTCAAATATGGCCTTTTAAAGTGCTTTTCCTTGTTCTGCTTAAAACATCAATTTAACTTGTTTGATCATGCATGAAAATAGTACAGATGGATAGATTGGATTTTTCTGATCATTTTTCATATATAATTTGTCCAATTTGGAGTTACAGAATAAAAGTTATGAATTTTTGAAGTTTAAATTATATTCTGGAATTTCCTGATTTAAATTAAATCCAGAAATTATAGTTATTGCGCCAGCATGACGTCATCATGACGTCAGTGGTCAACTGCGGCTGGCTGGGGTCAAACCTGACGTGTGGGGCCCACACATCAGTGACAGGGGGGTTAAACAGGGTTAAATTAATCCTAATTACTAATTAGTGGCGCTGGGGCCCACTGGTCAGTGTCAGGGGGTTAACTAACAGTGGTTAGCGCTAATCCTAATTAGCTACAGGGCTGGGCCCACCCGTCAGGGACTCAGGGGGGGTCCTGCCGTGGTCAAGGTGGGTCAAACCCACCGGCGACGTGACGCCGGCGAGGCCCGAGACGGCGGCGCGATGCGGGATCGCGCTACAGGGCACGGGCGAGGCCGTTCTTGGGCTCGTTGGAGAGCTCTTGCTCCCGCGCGTCGAACGGTGGTGGTGGCCGAGCCTGGGGTGGCCGGTACCGTCGACGGCGAGCTCGTGAGCGGCGGCCGGAGTTCGAGTGCGGTCGGAGTCGGCGTTGCAGGGTGTTTGGGGAGGCGTTGGTGCGTGCTGCGTGCTCCTAGTGAGGCGTGGAGCACGATAGTGTGCTCGGTTGGGCGCTACGGTGACCGTGGCCACGACGGCGACATCGCCGGCGGCGTGGAGCTCTCGGCCAAGGTGGGGCTAAGGCCTAGAGGTCGAAAGAGACCCGGGAAGAAGGGGAAAACGACTCGGGGGCTCACCGCGGTTGCAGTGGGCGTCGAAGCGGGCTCGGAGACGCGCTGGAGACGGCGAATTCGTCGGCGATGATGGTCGGAGCCCGAAGAGGGGAACGGCGACGTGGCGGCGATGCAGAGCTTCCGGAGGCCCATGGAGCGGTGGGGAAGAAGAGGGGGTTGTAGCGGAGCTTCTGAGCTAGTCGGGGGAGCGAGGGGTGGCCGGAGATGGCTGCTATGGCGAACGGCGGCGGCGGTGGTGTTCGGCCGTGTGAGAGAGAGAGCGAGGGAGAGGAGGGGAGAGCCGGGGGAGAGTGAGAGAGAGCAGGGGGGGAGGCGTGGCATCGTCCAGGGCATCGAGCGAGGAGGGGAGGGCAGGCAAGCAGGGAGAGAGGTGGCGTGGCGTGGTGGCGCGCGCGCGCGCCGGCCACACTCCCCTCCCTCTGTCGGGACGAAGACGACAGAGGAGGGAGGCGGGCTGGGCCGGCCAGCTGGATGGGCTGCACAGTGGAGGAGCCCAGGTAAGCTTCTCCCTTTTATTTTTTTTCTGTTTTCTAATTTCTGACATTTGTTTTGATTTAATTAATATATGAAATCATTTATTTAACTTATGCCAAATTTTTCAGGGGCTAGATATATTATTCCAGAGCTCCTTTATAATTGGCATAATATTTGGACATATATTAATATATATAGAAATATATTTCCAAAGCAAATATTTATGCATTAATTCCAAATGCCCAAAATAAATGTCCATGAGCCACTAAAAATATTGGTTTGATTTTTATCTCTGTCCAATATTTTCAGAGATCAACATGAGCATTTTCTTGGACCCTTTTGGAGAAATTTTTATTTGGGTCATTTTCAGAAATGATTCTGAGGGTTTCACAGATCCCCATTTCAAGTTAAATGGAATTTTAAACATGATGCACACACTCTAATGCATGACTAGCTAGGGTGTGACAATCTGGGCCATCCAATATGATTCCATCCCGTTTTAACTTCCGGCCCATGTATGGCCCACGACGTCTTTCGGCCCATATGAGGACCTTTGTAACTCTTGGCCCATTAACGACCCGTGATGAAACTAGCCCGTAATGAACAGTGTATCACTTTATACCCATTAATGGCCCATTATTCCATTGGGCCGTTTCCAGCCCAAGTTATCTTTCGGTCTTCTCAGGGCCCATTTATTCTTGGGCTCATTTCCAGCATTCGTTTACTTACGGCCCGTTACTGTCACTTTCTGCTTGTGGGCCAAATTCAGCCCGTCGTTACAGTTGGCCCGTTTGTGCCCCGTTAATACGTTGGGCCATTTTCATGTCAAAAGAACCGTTGGGCTGTTTTCATAGAGTTATCAAATATGGCCTATTAACGGCCCGCTATGATCCATGAATAGTATGGCCCATGATTGGCGAAATGATGATACGCCCCGTAGAAGGCCCATGGATCCTATGGCCCATAGAAGGCCCATGGATCGTACGGTCGGTAGAAGGCCCATGGATCGTACGGCCGGTAGAAGGCCCATGGAACCTACGGCCCGTATAAAAGACCAATGGATCCTACGGCCCGTAGAAGGCCCATGGATCATACGGCCCGCAAGAGGGCCATGGTTACAACAGTCCGTTTGTTGCCATGATTATTTTGGCCTAGTTACCAAAAATTGGCTATTGTGGCCACTAGAAAAACACAGAAAAAGAACTGCAGTGACTACAAGCAAACAACTAAACAAGACAATAAGGAAATAAATAAGCAAGCAATTAATGCTACCCTATTACCGCTATTACACATATTACATTCACCTGGCATCAAAGTTCGCCACCAGTGCAAATATAGGGAACAAAGCAACATATTACATACACTGGCCGTCAAAATTGGCTACCAGTGCAAATAAACGCGCATCAAAACAAGAGCATAACTGAAACAACTTCAGAAGAGCTCAAGAAACGTTATCCTGGGTATCCACCATGCTGGCAACAAGCTTAGAAAGCTTATTAGCTTTGTCCTGTTTGGCGCTAAAATCCTCCAACGCTTGTTGTTGCTCCAGAAAGTATGCATCTGAATGCTCCAGGGACTTCCGCAGTCCTTCCGCTTCTTGTCGCAGCATAGCTGATCGACGTCTTTCAGCTTGTAGTTGAGACTCAAGAAACCGAACAGATTCAGACAATGAGTTTGAATAGCTTGTGGAAGCGGTAGTGGCCAGTAACTCGAACACTAAGCCAAGAAAGGACTTTGGGGTTGTCTCACTGTCTTCAAGATAGTCTTCTTTAGCTGTTTTATCAGCTTTGTTGGAGACCAACAAGGATGTGTCACTATCCTAAACCTTATATGCATTACTTCCTTTACCATTGCTTAACAAGGCACTCTTCCCCGATATTTTGTCAGCATTCTAAAAGAAGAAATGAGCAGACACATGACTGGTTTAGCATGTACTAGTATATGAATCTCATTTCGGTGAACCAGTTCATTAGTAAGGTGGACAGGATTAAACTACCAAGTATTCTATTTCCAAGTACTAGTACATAATAAGAGCATCAAACAAACATATATCTATGTCCTATGGTCACTGCATTGTCTTGCCAAATCAAAATAGAGACATGGTTCAAATCATATCAGTTCAAGACAAAGCAGCAGTGAAAGAATACAAAGCGTGGGAAACTACACGGCACAACAAGATTTCAGATGGGTACCACGGGTCTACATGTACAACAACACTATTGGCTCTGTTGTGATGCTAGTAATGTGCATGATATGAGAAGTCAACTGTATACACAATTGAAATTGAAATCAATAGAGCTATTCATAAGAGCAAACCTGTTAAAGAAACATGCGTGAACATACCTGCTGTGTCATTGGAGTTTCGATTGGATCCTTCAATTTAAAAATAAGTTTGTATGTGTAAATACAGTGATACAAGAGCAAAGCAATCATAGTTAAAAAAGGCATGCCTAAGCGAGCGCTTAAGCGTGCCTAGGCTCTAGGCATTGGGAAAATGCATTGCGCCTAACTACGCTTAATCTGTGCATAACTGCGCATAAGCATGCACTTTGGTCAGTAAAGCACAAGGTGGTGGCAAAACGCACAATTAACGCCTAGCGCTTTTTTGAACTATGATAGCAATGGAATCTTAAATTGGAACAGTTGTTCTTCAGGTTTAGGCACTTGTTTTACATGAACAGAGTACAGTAAGACACAAGAATATAGTACTTAAAATAGAAAATGAGCTCATAGACCTTACCACATTCTTGGTTCGGGACCAGTACAGAACAAGGCGTTCCCAATCATCGTCCAGTAAATGTGTCTCAGGAGAACATAAGGGAATTTGATGAGTTTCTTTTGCAGTGAAGTACGTTTTCTTCAGGTAATTCTGATAGCAGAGGTATTAGCACAGGTTACCTCATCCTGAGTTTCCAAATCGGTCCTTCTCTATGGAGAAAAATGGGAAAAATTGATGTATTATAACCATCATGGAGGTAGGATGTATGGGACAAAGAAAAGTAATTGCCATGAATAACATTACTTACACATAACTCCTAGACAAACACCTGCAACTGGCATTTTCCTTCATCTTCAGTATAATATTTCCAAGATGGGAAGATACGCACATACGATTTAACAACATCAAATGCGATAGATGCTAAACTATGACTAGCTAGTTGTGCTTCCTCCACGGGAATAGGCGTACTAACTGGTGGAGTTGGGGTTCACCGTGTTAGTACTGGCCCTTTGGGCACTGGAGCTGCCTTACTAACTGCTCTTGTCTGGGAGCTCTATGGTGGAGATGGTGCTGTGTCAACAGGACCTGGGTTACTATCTACTGGGGTTGGGGTTAGAGGTGAAGCTGGTTCTCTGTCCATCGCAGTAGGGGTACAATCTGCGAGAGTTTGGGTTATGTGTGGTAGTGCTGGTTCTCGTGCATGTACAACCGGGGTGCTATCTCCACCAAGAGGTAGCACTGTTTTATTTGAAGACCGTGTTTTTAGTCCGCTAGATACTGGCATCACCCGCTCCAATCCAAATGGCTGATAAACAGGAAACATAGTTGAATGTACAGACATTGTATGAGAGGCAGATGGAATAGATAGTGTGGGAAAAGGAGGACATGAAATAGTTGACATGTATATTGTTTAACTAAAATGGATAGCATGACATAATTTCACATATATGATGTCTATCTAAACTGGATAGCATAGCATAACATAATTCAAAGATATGATGAATAACTAAATAGGATTGCATGACATAATTCACCTACATGTTATCTAAGTAATCAGGATCGCATCATTTAATTCACATATGTGATTTATATGCTAAACAGAGGGCATTCAGTATGATGTCTGAACTAAGAACATGGTGTTGAATATTGTGTATATGATGTCTAAACTATGCAATGCAAGACACCTTATGCATGATATGAGCAGTATAACCGTGCCAATTTAGAGCATACACCTCGGTGGGGGAATAGGACTGGTCATCTATCTCTGAATCCATCTCCGAGGAGCTATCGGGACCCAACAAGAGATCTGCTTCGACAGGTAGCACTGTCTGCTCTGAAGGCCTTGTTTTCACTCCGGATTTCTCCATCTCCCACCCAAATGGCTGATTCACAGGAAGAGTAGTTTAATGTACAAACATTGTCGACAAATGGAAATGTAATGAAGAAAATGATGGGCAAGATATCATTCAAATATATGATGCCTGGTTAAACAGGATGGCATTGCACATTTCACATATATTATGGCTGGCTAAAAGACATGAGACATCATAATTCCCATATATGATATAGAAGCTAAATAGGTGCATTACAGAACATGTCTAAACTAAGTAGATGACATATATGATGTCAAGAGTAGGCACTACAAGGCAACATATGCATGATATGACTAACATCATCATGGCAAGGTAGAGAAAACACCTTGGGGGTAAATAGGAGTGGCCAGCGGCGTCTGAATCTGCCTCAGAAGAGATATCTTCATCTGGATTACAATCCAGAGAGGGGTGGGGAGGGTTTGCCATTGAACCCACCATGGAGCGATGTCTGCATGACATTGTATTGCCGCGCAAAACTCTTCTCTTTTTCTATACATGTTCATGATGACTATGTACAATATCTGACATGCATACAAAAAAAATATGGTGAGATTATGTAAGGAGAGCATGCAGAAATTTAGAGTGATGGTAACAACCAGTGGATGGATCCAAAAAAATGATAGCAGGCTGATGATTGCTTTAATTTAATAAAAAGACAGATGATGATTGCTTTACTATTTGTTTCCCACCCAAGATGAACAACATAGGCATACCCTAGGTGAACCAAATATTAGACAGAGATACTATTCATTGCTTCCTCGATATGTGCCCCACAACTAATTTAGAACTCAAGTTTGAACATTAATTTGGACCTGACTTGGAGTCCAATAGATGATGTAAAATAGATGTAAAATTTACATCACCAAAAACCAGCTGACTATAACAGATGAGGTAAAAATTGTTTAATCTGAACTTAACTATCAAAACTAAAATTTATTGTGGAATCTGAATGTAACTATCGAAACTGAACGCAATGGTAGCAGAGAGGCACTTGACATGTAGTTTAGGGAGGGCCTATAGTTCATCCTCAACCTGCACCCCCCTGAGCCGCCAGCGACCACCGGCCGAACCGCCAACCCCAGCGCCGCCACGCCGTCCCGAAACAACTCCCCACCGCCGGTCCGCCGCCGCCCCGCCGCCCTGGCCAGCCCTCTAGGCCCCCCGCCCCCCACCCTGAACCCTAAGATAGATAGTGGGGTACCTCTCCGGCGAGCCCCTGTCCCCGCTGCAGGTGGTTCTTCCTTAACTCCGGCGAGCGCCCCCTATCAGTCTCAAAACCGGCGGATCTCGGGTAGGGGGTCCCGAATTGTGCGTCTAAGGCTAATGGTAACAGGAGGCGGGGGACGCAATGTTTACCCAGGTTCGGGCCCTCTCGATGGAGGTAATACCCTACTTCCTGCTTGATTGATCTTGATGATATCAGTATTACAAGAGTTGATCTACCTACAAGATCGTAGAGGCTAAACCCTAGAAGCTAGCCTATGATTTTGATTGTTGTTGTCCTACGGACTAAACCCTCCGGTTTATGTAGACATCGGAGGGGGCTAGGGTTTACACAGAGTCGGTTATAGAGAAGGAGATCTACATATCCGAATTGCCAAGCTTGCCTTCCACGCCAAGGAGAGTCCCTCCCGGACACGGGACGAAGTCTTCAATCTTGTATCTTCATAGCCCAACTGTCCGGCCAATGTATATAGTCCGGCTGTCCAAGGACCCCCTAATCCAGGACTCCCTCAGTAGCCCCTGAACCAGGCTTCAATGACGATGAGTTCAGCGCGCAGATTGTCTTCGGTATTGCAAGGCGGGTTCCTTCTCCAAATACTCCACACAAGATTTTGAACACAAGGATCGTGTCCAGCTCTGGAAAACAAATTCCACATACCACTGTAGAGAGTACAATATTCCACAAATCTAATCTACTGACAACTTTTCACGGCGTGACATCATGCTGCGGTCCGGCCATTATTCAAACCATTTCCCAACCTTCTACCACGCATATCGCGAGGCGGTTTTATTGGCACATCCTGTCGAAGCAGAGATCGTGTCCCCTTATCACGGGATTCTCATCAATATGGGCGTGGGTAATCCAACTACGCCATCAACGTGGCGCTCGAGGAATAAGCGAGTTTACCGGGCAAGTGGCGCAGGATCCCTGCTGCCTTTATAAGGGGGTAAAGACTCCCTTTTTCGCCCCCACCTTCTTCTTCCTCTGCTCATCCATTCCCCATCGCTCGAGCCCCAGCGCCCAAGCGTTTGTCTTGTCCGCCCACAAAGGCATTCCGAAAATGTCTGGATCCAGAGCAGGAGGCAAGTGGATGGCCTCTACCATCCGGGAGAAGCATATCAAAAAGCTTCGGGAGGCCGGGTATCTGGCCAAGAAAATCAGCCACCATCTTCCGACGGCGGGATAGATCGTCGCTACTTTGGAGCCCCAAGAGAGGGTTGTATTCCTCCCTCATTTTGTCCCGGGGCTAGTGTTTCCCCTCCACCCATTCATTCGCGGCATCATGTATTATCACGGGATCGATTTTCATGATCTATCCCCCAATTCCTTCCTCAACATCTCGACATTCATCGTCGTGTGCGAGGTCTTTCTCCGCATCTCGCCCCACTTCGCCTTATGGCTGAAGATCTTTAATGTGAAGCCCAAGGTAGTGAGCGGCGAGCACGCCGAGTGCGGAGGCACCATGGTGAGCAAGATGCCCAATGTCACATGGCCAACAGGTAGTTTTAATGATTCCGTCAAAGAGTGGTAGCAGCAGTGGTTTTACATCACTGAGCCGCGCGGCATAGAATGGGCCGCTGCTCCTGTATTCTGATCTGGAGCCCCCCTGCGGCTTATGTCCTGGCCCAAGAAGGGCCTGAACTGGGCTTCATCCGCCGAACTGTCGGTGCTCCAGACGGGCGTCAAGGATATGGAAGACAAGAATATCAAACTTGTCAATGTGGTCCAGATGATGTTAGTTTGCCGGATCCTTCCTTGTCTACACCGGGCTTGCAATTTATAGGAATTCAACCCGGCCAAGCACCAGACCCTACAAGAGCTCTTTGGCTCCTCGCACAAAGACATCTGGAAGGTGCTTTTCAAGTCCGGCAAATCATGGCCGGACTTAGTCGAGGACCGTGGGTACCAACTGTCCCGCCCTGCAAGTTCGGTAAGTCATTATAAGTTTTCTTCGCATAACCCAAGGGAAATGCGTAATGTGTTTTCCAGAACTCTCCTAGGGCTGGACGAAGAAGGTGGGGCAGATCTACTGTCCAGCCCCACTGCCTGAAGAACCGGCCGACCCACTTCTAACGAAGATGCTGGTCCCGGTGCCTTACAAGGCGCCGAAGAAGAAGGCCGCGAAGGAGGCCAAAAAGACCAGGGGCGGCCTCCGTCGCCGTGGCGCCTTGGGCGGAATATCCGAAGACTCCAATGCCCGTTCTGCCTTCGAAGAGGATGAGGAGGAGGAGGAAGACGAATCCCAAGTGGGGGTAAGAAAGAAGAGGGCGGCCTCCACGTCCTTGGAGGCCGAGTCACCTAAGAGGGGAAAAACTCCACTTCCGGAGGAATCCACTGCCGCCGCCAATAGCAGCCCGGAGTGGGATCCCAGGGCCCAGCCCCTGGTGAACTCATGAGTATATAAAATCCGAACGCATTTACGCATCCGCTCTCACCATGGCATGACGTTTTTAATCATTGAGCCATACTTCTTTTTGCAGTCCGGCAAGGTCTCGCACCGAACAATCCTCGTCCGAGGATTTGCTGGGTTTGGATGCTATGGAGAGTGGGACACCCCCGAAGGCCCCTCCCCCCAAACATGTGAATGACACCGTGGTTTCGTCCCACAAGGACCTAGGCCAAGGAGGGGGGGGGGGAGATCGTAAAGGCGGTGCCAGGAGGTCAAACATTAGGGGCCGGACACATGGGAGAGAAGGCCCCCAAGGACGTCGACGGCGGGGGCTATGCTGAATTTGACCCCCAGCCGGACATAATTCTGGAGACCAATATGGCTCCAGAATCAGGCAGGCTGCCTCCCTCGGCTGGAGGGGGTGTGCCTATTCCGCCGGCAACCTCTGCCCAACCAGAGGTGCCGGATACTTTATCGGTGCCGCTGAAAAGCGCCTCGATCGTCGATGAACACCGCGCCCTTATGGTTGCGGTGATTGAGAAGATTCAGTCCGCTGAGAGTGGATTAAATGAAGCCTGCGTCAGCCTTATAACGGGCTTTGAGGTATATTTTATGGGGTTTCGAAGAGTGTCATAGTATAGATAGTAGCCCCGGATACACTGTTCAGTGAAAGAAAGAGCCGGACAGAGGATCAAATTTATACTCGCAGGAGACTCACTTGATGGCATATATCTCTCTTCTTTTATAAGCAGGCATCTGTAGCGACTTCGCCTCTTATACTGCGGAAGTCTCTGGACTAAATCAAAGTCTGGAGTGGGCCAAAGAAGAACTTGGCCAGTTGAAAAGGCAGTTGGAGGATAAACAAGGTATGCACAAACCTTGCTCGCGTTTAGTGCGAACAAATTTTTAGTATGGTAAAAATATGTTTCGTGATTTGCTCTAGGGCGATGACCTAAGTCAAGGCACTTAAGAAGGCTATGGCCGAGGCCGAGAAAAAGGCAGCCGCAAAGCAGGCTCTTCGTGAGCAGCACGAGGCCAGGGTTATTAAAGTTGAGCGAGAGCTTCAAGAGGCCATGAAGAAATGCAAGACCTTGGAGCAGAGTATAACCGTGAAAGAATCCGAACTCACCAAGGCTCATCAGGCCGCACACGATGCCCGGGGAGAAACCCAAGGCGCCCTGCAGGAGATCCAAGAAGCAAGGAAGATCGCGGCGGGTAAGGCTTTCTCCGTGTAAATCAAGGATTTGAAGAGAAAAACATGTTTCTAATGTTGAGTTCGGATTTTCCAGGGGTGTTTGCGGAGCTACCACGTAGCATATCTGATGCCGCCCAATTCTACCGAGCCGAAGAAAGGAACACTGTGGATAAGCTCTTCTGGTTGAAGAATCTGGCACCGAACTATTCGGTGCCTTTGGTCGATCAACTGAAGCAGCTGATCGAACTGCATAAGGCGGCCGAGCTAGCCATGAAGGATTTGATTATCCGGCTATGGCCCGCCGAGCCGATTCAAGCAGCTACTTCGGGCTCGTGAAGCGGCTTGTGAGTGCCTGCCCTCGACTTGACGTCATCAAGCGGTCGGTCCGTATAGAGGGTGCGCGAATGGCCTTTGCCCTTGCAAAGGTGCACTGGGGAAAGATGGATGCTGAAAAGCTGATGACCGAGGGACCGCCGGAGGGGAAGGAGCACCGCAAGCCCGAATTATATTATGATAGTGTCATGAAAGGATCTCGCCTTGCGGCGGCCAATGCACCAAGGACATTATATTTCCATGAATACAGTCATGTCGTCCTTTGTAATATTGAACAAGGTCATTTCTATTATTTATTGCCTGTTATTTGGAAGTTTTTCCTCCTGCGCGGCCGTTTTATATATTAATCCTGAGAGTTGGCTAGTCGTTGACTTCTGCCCCCACGTAGGAAGTACGGGGGTGTTCGGGATAAACCTAAGCACTCTTTATCCTAGTTTTGGGTCCTTGAAGGAGGTGTTCAGCACAACGAACCAGGCAATCAGACTATAGGGCTTTATCACTCTCACTTAGCCATAGGAGTTTGACAAAAGGAAGGTAGGCGCAGCCCCTGGTGTTTGGAAGACCGCACGAGGGGCTCTATAAGCACCTGATCGGAAGAAAAGCCGATCCATCGCACGCTGCATTAGTTATGGCATTATGCGGAAGAAATCCTTAAAGATTTTACAACCTCTCGAACAGCTGACCAGCTCTCGCCGTATCATGACAGTCAGTTTTCGGCTTTCTCTACTGAGGAGCTCGTCCGGAAGAACCGGGACACAATCGCAGTAGTTCTCCCTGTGCCGCCTTAGCCGATATAGCGGAACATAAGGCCGCAAAACATGGGAGCCGAGCAAACCCAACTATTGACCCAAGACATGACTCGGAGCTGATGCATATAATGCTATAAGTTCGGGGTGCCAAACTACCGTGAAGGTGTTCGGACTTTATTGCCGTATTATGGGTATAATGAAGCCCCTGGCATATTAAGGAATATCGTGGTGTACAGATGCAATTTGACAAAAGAGTTTCAATAAGAAATAACAGCAGATAAGCGTCATATAAATCCACATGTTGTATTTGACAAGTATGTCGACGCGTATGAGTACAGGTAATGTGATAAAAAGAAATATGACTGCGGAACCTGCTGAGGCCAGGCGGGAAGAAGCTGTGTGCGGATCCGGAGTGTAGTCGGATGGTCATCGAGGGGAATATCTAAGGATTCCCTTGCATGTTCGAGCTGTTTCCATGTCACCAGTCCTGGCCTGCGCAAAGGTGAACCTGCAAAGAAAATGCAAGAAATGTTTGTGTGCCACAGAGCAGTTGAGCCGCAGTATGTGCCCTGTCCTAGCTTTTGCTGGAGAGTTTAATTGAGCTCCGGACGAGCCGGGCTATCCTGCTGCGAAGTAGTTCGGACTCCTTTGGTGGTGTCCGGGAGCTTGGCCGTCGACTCGAGGTTCGATTGAAAGGTGTCAATCGTTGCTTCTGCTGTTAAAGCGGCGGTATACTCTTTGTCGCCGAGGGGGAGTTAGACCTTGCCATTAACCGTGATGATGCTGCGCGGACCGGGCATCTTGAGCTTACGGTAGGCATAATGTGGCACTGTCACATACCTAGCTTCTGGCATTGCACTAGGCTAACTTCATGTGTGCATCATGTTTAAACTTTGATAGAAACTTGAAATGGGGATGTCCAAACCCTAGTACCAAATGGAATTCAAATAGGTTCAACCTAAAAATATTTTCAGTGAATCCAAATGGCTTTCAAAAATGTTCATCATTTCTAGAAAATGCTAGAAACCATAACCAGAGGTGTTGCACATTTTTCCATGACATATTTGGTCACCGAATTAAATCATATGTACTTTGCATTTGGGCATTTAAATGCTAGTAAATATTTTAAATGCTCAGATAATTCTGGAAATAAGTGTGGGCTGTTGGAATTAATCTAAATAGAGCCGATGATTATTTTCAGGATTTTTGAAGGTGTCTAACTATTTTTAATAAAGCCACAAACTTACAAAAAAATAGAAAAACAGAATTTAAAAGAGAAGGAGGGAACTTACCTGGCCGCAGCCCACCTAGCAGGCCCAGCACTGTGCTGGCCCATGCCAGCCAGCTGCTTCGTCCTCGCCAGGTAGGCACAGAGGTGACGCCGACGAGTGCGAGCTCGCCATGGCCCCACCTGCTTGCCGCCCGCGCCCGTGGACACCTGGGCAGGCTCCACGTTGCCGCCCCGACCCCGCAGACATGTCACACGCCCCCTGCCTCTCTCCCTCGCCCTCTCCCGCCATGGCCGACGCTGCCACGCCCGCGCCACCGTGAAACCCGCATCCACCGTCGTCCCCGTGCCGCGCTGACTTGTCCAAGAGCTCTGCCATTGTCTGCAACGTCGAGCTAGCCGAGCCCCGAGTGCTCGCACACTCTCCCTCGTCTCCATCGAGCTCGTCTTCACCGAACGCCGCCACAGATCCCCCTCGTTGTATCCGCCGCACCAGCTCGTCCCCGACCGCGTCGTCTGCACCGCCGTGTTCACAGTGAGATTCTACACCTCTCCATCCCTCTCCTTCTCGCTCTCGAGCCCTGCATCGACCGCACCGAGCTCGGCCGCACTCGGCGCTACCACCGCACGTCGCCGTCGTGGCCACAACCACGTTGGCCCAATTCCGAGCACACCACCGTCCTCACCGCACTCGCAGGAGCCCAAAACACCACCCCACGCGCCTCGCCGTGCCCCCTAACGACGAGCTCGACCTCATCCGAACCCCGGCGGCCGCCCAGCTCGTCGCCGGCGACATTTCCGGCGACCCCGAGCCTAACCAACACCACCAATGGATGCGGCCCGTTCCCAGCTACGCGTAGACGTGCTCCGCCGTTGTTTTGGTCACCGGGGAACGAAACCCGCATCGCCCCGCCGTGTCTGGCCTCGCCGGTGTCGAGTCGCCTGCGAGTTTGACTCCGCTGACCGTTGACCCCGAGTAGACCCAGTTTGACCCCCTGGGTCACTGACGTGTGGGCCCCAGGCCACTAACTAAACCAAGTTAGTATTAGTTTAATGCTAACTAAACTTAGTTAGTTTAACTAACTACTGACAGAAGGGACCCACTGGTCAGTTTGACTGGACCGGCCCCGTTGACCGCTGATGTCACAGTGACGTAGTACTGACGCAGTAACTCTTTTTCTGGATTTATTCTTATACAGGAAATTCCATAAAATACCCAAAACTTCTAAAAATCATATAAATTAATCTATAACTCCAAATGAAATAATATATTTATGAAAAATGATCAGAAAAATCCAATCTTTCCATCTGCATTGGTTTCATGCATGTTAGAACACTTGACCTTGCTGTTTACGTGAAACAAGTTAATGCACTAATATGACCTCTTATTTTGGGTTTGCATTTGAATCCTTGATTCAAATGAACTCAAACTAATCTGTTCTAAGTTGCATTAGCCAAACACACTCATTTTTCCATGTCATGATCATGCATCATACTGTGCATTGCATTGATTGTGTTCCCTCTCGTTTGCCGGTGATTGTCCCCTCTCAGTAGACGACGTTCGACGATGAGTTCGATGACACCGATGAAAAACTATATTATCTTTAGAAGTGCCAGGCAAGCAAAAACCCCTTGTTCATTCCGATACAATCCCACTTTCTCGCTCCTGCTCTATTTTACTGCATTAGGACAACAACGATACAACTGTTGCTTGTTGCGGTAGTTGAACCCCTTTATCCTCTGCATGACCTCTCATTGCCACAGTAAATAGATGAAACCCACTAGCATGAGTAGGAGTTGTTTGAGCCCTGATGTGCCTACTCATTCATGCTTGTTTGTCATGCCTGCTATTGCTTAGAGTTGTGTCAGGTTTGATTCATCGGGGATGAATTGGAGGTGTGTGAACATGTTCTACTGTTGAGAGGTAAGTGTGTGAACACGATTTGGCAAAGGTAGCGGTGAGAGGCCATGTAGGAGTACATGGTGGGTTGTCTCATTGAAGCTGTCCTTAGGAACTGAGTTCTGTGTTTGTGATCCATGAACAGTTACTACCACACATTGGGTTCCAGTAACTCAGCCCCTCTCGCCTTATTAATCAACTTGATCTCTGTCCAGGAGTTGCAACTAGTTTGTGGTGTTTGTAGGTAGTGTTATTAGTCTACCAAGTGGCACCCGGTATAGGTGGGCTTGGGACAGACTAGGCACAGTGGCACGGTGTACCAAGTGGCACCTGGATGGTGGGCTTGGGAACCCTGCTCACATTGTTTGGGGTCGTGAGCGACACCCCGGCCGGATCTCCTTGCGGATGGAACCCGAATAGGCGATAAACCTGGATGAGAGACTTGTGTGGTTAGTCAGGTCATGTCCGACTCCCTCTCTAGGCTTCCGCTTGAAGGTTGCCGAGATACACGACGTGTACATGGTGGTAAGTGGCGAGAGCGTGTGTGAAGAAGTACACCCCTGCAGGGTTAATATGATCTATTCGAATAGCCGTGTCCGCGGAAAAGGACTTCTGGGTTGCCTGTACAGTTCATAGACAAGTGAAAGTGGATACTCTAAAATACGCAAGATAAGCGTGAGTGCTATGGATGGCGTTCTCATAGGGAGACGGGAGCGGATCCATAGTGGTGTATTGATATGGTGAATATGTGGACTCATGTGCGCCAACTCAAAAGAGTTACTTGCAGTCATAGTTCAGGATAGCCACCGAGTCAAAGATGCCTTGCTGCAGTCAAACTCCACCACCCCCTTTGTTGATACTGATGCATATGTAGTTAGTTCTGATGTAAGTCTTGCCGGGTACATTGGTACTCACGTTTGCTTAATTTATGTTTTTGTAGAGAGACTTCAGTCTCGCTAGTAGTTCCACGTGGACTTCGACGTTTAGCTTGTTACCTCAGCTACGATCTTGTGCCCTTGGCAGGATCTGGTAGATAGTCAGGCTTCTCAGCCTTTTTCATTTATAGTTGTCTGTACTCAGACATGTTAAGCTCCCGCGTGTGCTTTGACTTATATGCTCTGAATGTTGGGTCATGAGACCCATGATTGTAATATCTCGCTCCTCGAAGCCTATTGAATAAAATACTTGAGTCGTAGAGTCATGTTGTGATGCCATGTTGTATTTGTACATTTCGGGCATATTGTGTGTATGTTATTGAAATGCTTGGTATGTGTGGGATCTGACAACCTAGTTGTTTATCCTTGGTAGCCTCTCTTACCGGGAAATGTCTCCTAGTGATTCCACTGAGCCATGGTAGCTTGCTACTGCTCCGGAACACTTAGGTTGGCCGGCATGTGTCCTTCTTCGTTCCTGTGTCTGTCCCTTCGGGGAAATGTCATGCGGTGTGTATCGGAGTCCTGTTAGTCTGCTACAGCCCGGTTTACCGGAGTCCTGCTAGCCCAGTTGCTACAGCCTGGATTCACTCGCTGATGACCGACACGTTCGTTGATGGGTCATGTATGCCTGTCCCTGTAAGTTAGCGCCACTTTGGGTTTACGACTAGCCATGTCAGCCCGGGCTCCTTATCATATGGATGCTAGCGACACTATCATATACGTGTGCCAAAAGGCGCAAACGGTCCCGGGCAAACGTAAGGAGACACCCGTGGGGATACCGCGTGTGAGGCCGCAAAGTGATATGAGGTGTTACATGCTAGATCAATGTGGCATTGAGTCGTGGTCCTGACAGCTTTCGTATCAGAGCTTGACTGCCTGTAGGATTACCAAGCCAAACTGGTCGAAGTTGAGTCTAGAAATTCTTAGTTATATAAGGGAATTGATTGTGGGATGGAACGTAAGGCTCTTTTTACTCCTTTACCTTATGTCCTTCTGGTCTGAGTCACCCTCTTCTTCTCTACGGGGTTAATAACTAGGCCTTCTGTTCTTTCTATCAGGATCACGTGTTACTAATCGGTAGACTTATAGGATTGTTGGTTTCAAGCCTCAGTTAAGTTCCTACTACTTTCGTATGTTAATTGTTGATCTCGAAACCTTGATATTGTGCTTCTTAGTGGCGATGCCACCATTTTTGTAGCATGTCTAAATTCTTTTGAGCATTTACAGCCGTTATGCTGTCCGAGTCATCCCAGGTTTCTAAATAGTCTGATGCATGTGCAAATCCCTTCTTACTGTTCCGATGTTCCTTTGGCCAGATTAACCACACCGATTAGTGTGTTGAGGTACTTCATTGCCTCAGTATATATGTTGGAGCTAGTATTATGACCCTAGGTGTCTTAGAGTACCACCTAGTAAGCTAGCCATGATTTGTGTTCCCGGTGTGATGATTCTGGCCTTTATTCTCGAAAGCATCCTGTGATGCCACTTAGTAGTAGGTATTCTACTCCTTGGGTTTTGAACCCGAGATTCACCCTACTTACCTCGTGTTGATAGTGTTTGCTAGTTCCTTTAGGATATTAGTAACCTTTGCGATAGTCCTCGAGGTCCGTGGTATAGCATTCTTCCAAATACCATGAACCATTCTTGGCAGGAGTTCTTTTGAACCAAAAGATCACAACCAGAGTGCTCTTGATGAGTTCTCCATTCTATATTGTGAATCTGCCAGTTCTACCTTCTGCATGGGTTATCCGGAAGAAATGTTGAGCTTTGCTCGACATACTAATCTATGCATCCACAACTCAGAAAGATATATGTTCCTTTGAGTTGTCCCTCTTCAGTCGTATTTCGATCTTCGTCTATCAATTGATAGTCAGGAGTAATTGTGCATTCGTGTTATCGATGCTTATTATTCTTGTGGTCCGTCAAGCCATTCTGTTCAGGATGACTAGGAGAAACAAACTCCAGTACCTCATCCATATCCAGGATTGGGTCAAAATAGTTTTGCTCCGCAGATCAAAATGCCAACCCAGCTTTTGATTCTGTTCTACCCTGAAGTATTACCGTCTTCATGTCAGGATTTTCATGAGAATTGCACCGGCTCTTGTGAATTCTTGACGTAGTGATACTTCTCGCCATCATTACTCATTCCTCGGTTCCATGTTGTCGCAACCGGAATGCCGACAAGTGAATCGTGATGTGTGAAATCTATACTCCTAGCAACTCCGTTGCCCTAGCAACTCCGTTGCTTGGTAGTTAAATGGACAACAACCTCATTCTTAGCATGCTGATTATTGAGTCATCATTCTAAGATAGATTGTGCTACCTAGTCCTTATTTACGGTGCACTCCTCGATCAATGAGTTAGGATTGTGCCAGTCCCTCGCTCGTGTGATCATATCGTCTTGCCCTGAAAGGCAAGGTTGTTCTCGAGCTTAGTAACATATCGGTGGTTCGTGAATTTCCGAATATCTTCTCGGAAGTATTACCAGGTTGTCACCTAACCGCTATGTTGAGTTCGTGATCAAGATGGTATCTTGTAAACCACCCCTTCTCCAAGAATATGTGTGGGATACCCCTGAGCTAGTTGGTCAAGCTAAACAACAATTTGGAGAGTTGGAAGATAAAAGCTTGTCTGACTTAGTTCATGTTAAGGGATATCTTTCTGTGTGTGTGTGTGTGTTGAAGAAAGATGATATCTTCATCAATTGGTCCTTGTGATCAGTTGTTGGACCTATTGTCTTACCCCATCTTTGATTTGAGTATGGGCTATCATCAAATCAAATCAGAACCAACAATGTTCATAATGTTGTCTTACTCGTGGTTGATCCCTCGAGCATACATCATTATATTTTTTTGGTCGGACCAATACTATCACATTGTTCACATAATGGTGGAAGTCTAGTGATATGGAAATTCCAATGAGTTGCTGTTGAGCCCATCAGCGGCATTTTGTCTCCACCATGATTTGTGTTGAACATCCAGCTTGTGTTGGAAACTTGTGTAAGCATTTTCTTCATGCCCCGTTCATGAAGCATATGTTCGGATGAAAGAAGTGACCTCCTCTAATTCATGTGCATTTGGTGCAAGTTGCCGCCGTGAGTTTGAGACAGATTGTTTTGTTTTCCCTGGAATCATCCCAGGTCAGTCATGCATGTGTGAAGTATGCTATGGTTTGACAGGATCGCTACCTCCATTCTATATGTGTCCCTAGCACACCAAGCCACTGATTGACTTGTTCAAGATAAAGGAGTCTGTTCTAAGGTGAAATCTTTGGACCTCCACGCGTGGAGACTCCGATATCATTGATGATGGTTCCCTGCTAGAACTCGGTAGTGTTTTATTATAAGACTACTGCATGGTCATGCTTGTCAGGGACAGCGTGTTCACATGCTTTTAGCAGAACCAGCTCATGTTTTGGAGCTTACTACCATAGTTCATTCCCCGAGAATCTCGCAACGTCATCTCGTCGATTTGTGTTGCAAACTTTCATTTTTCTTTCTAGACTCGATGAGTCTGGATTATTCTGACACCAACCAGATCTGAATCTCAGGCAGATATGATGGTTGGAGCATTTTCCAAGAACTATAATATTGGTCTCTCTGTAACCGGTAAATAGGATGTCGTGGCCAACACGTCCAGCCGGAAGACCTATTACTGTAGTATCTTGGTTGAGGAAGTCAGCCACCTCCCCATAAGGATTTCGTAGGATACTACTTCCGTAGTTATTCCTTATGGATTCTTGTGCTCCCGAAGTCCGACCTTTACTTAATGTTCTACGTATCAAAGCATTTTAATAAATGGGTTGCACTAGCACACCAAGGAGAACATTAAAAGCGGAGTGCTAAATGTCTCTCGGTCGATCATTTAGATTTTGTCCCTTGGCCTCGCTAAGGTGAAATCCGAGAAGGTGTTATCTTCCTTTGCATCTGCATTATCCATCAATATTCATCATGGTAGTATGTTGTGTTGCCAGGATCCTTGACATGGATATTGGTAAAACCTTGATGAATATGGAGATGCTCAAGTTCTTGAGAGCTCGCAAAAGCACTAGGTGTTATCATCAGCACTAACTGGGATTGCTCCTAGTTTCTTTGGTTATGCTAAAACTTTTCAAACAGTGGACTCACTCTCTACTGTTGAGCTTTTCCCCAGTTACTAAAATCGTCTTTTGTGTTGATTTCAACAAGGTAATCCACATCATCCATTCTAATCCGGGTATGCCATTCTACCGAACCCCTCCAAACAATCGCTCGAGATTTGCCCTAGGCTGGTATAGAGAGTCTCAGTGATCTCTATATCAAAGGTAATTCTTTTTGCCACTTAAGGTAATAATCTACGAATCACCCTCCTCCAGGATGTCCCGCTGTGGCATCATGGCAACTCAACTCCTTGCTACGTTGACAACCGTTCACCACCCTTTTAAGCGTGGAATTGTTGTCTACCTAGTGAACCCTCATCATTTGTTCCACTCCTTCCCTCTAGATGTGTGGTTCGTGTCTCAGCTCGAGTGATGCTGCTATGTCTCATTCCGTGAGTTGATCCTAAGTTGTTCGATCTTCGAGAAGATCGATCCTTCTAGAGTCTCCTTCTCCTCTCGTTGTCATGTTGGATGGAGTTCTCAGAGCAAGGCGACAAGACAGAGATAGTGATTGAATCAACGTTCATTTGAAGTGCAACATGGATCATGAAGATTGCGTTAGTTGCGTTTCCCCTTCATCTTACCCTACGCCTGAATCTCGGGACGAGATTCTTGTTTAGTAGGGGTGAGTTGTCACATCCCTAGCTTCTGGCATTGCACTAGGCTAACTTCATGTGTGCATCATGTTTAAACTTTGATATAAACTTGAAATGGGGATGTCCAAACCCTAGTACCAAATGGAATTCAAATAGGTTCAACCTAAAAATATTTTCAGTGAATCCAAATGGCTTTCAAAAATGTTCATCATTTCTGGAAAATGCTAGAAACCATAACCAGAGGTGTTGCACATTTTTCCATGACATATTTGGTCACTCAATTAAATCATATGTACTTTGCATTTGGGCATTTAAATGCTAGTAAATATTTTAAATGCTCAAATAATTCTGGAAATAAGTGTGGGCTGTTGGAATTAATCTAAACAAAGCCTATGATTATTTTCACGATTTTTGAAGGTGTCTAACTATTTTTAATAAAGCCACAAACTTACAAAAAAAATAGAAAAACAGAATTTAAAATAGAAGGAGGGAACTTACCTGGCCGCAGCCCACCTAGCAGCCCACCTGGTAGGCCTAGCACTGTGCTAGCCCATACCAGCCAGCTGCTTCGTCCTCGCCAGGCAGGCACAGAGGTGATGCCGACGAGCACGAGCTCGCCACGGCGCCACCTGCCTGCCGCCCGCGCCCGTGGACACCTGGGCAGGCTCCACGTTGCCGCCCCGCCCCCGCAGATACCTCACACGCCCCCTGCCTCTCTCCCTCGCCCTCTCCCGCCATGGCCAATGCTGCCGTGCTCACGCCACCGTGAAACCCGCGTCCACCGTCGTCCCCACGCCACGCTGACTTGCCCAAGAGCTCCGCCGTCGTCCGCAACGTCGAGCTAGCCGAGCCCCAAGCGCTCGCACACTCTCCCTCGTCTCCATCGAGCTCGTCTTGACCGAACACCGCCATAGATCCCCCTCGCCGCATCCGGCGCACCAGCTCGTCCCCGACCGCGTCGTCTGCACCGTCGTGTTCGCCGTGAGCTTCTACACCTCTCCATCCCTCTCCTTCTCGCTCTCGAGCCCTGCATCGACCGCACCGAGCTCGACCGCACTCGGCGCCGCCACCGCACGTCGCCGTCGTGGCCACAGCCACGTTGGCTCGATTCCGAGCACACCGCCGCCCTCACCGCACTCGCAGGAGCCCAAAACACCACCCCACGCGCCTCGCCATGCCCCCTAACGATGAGCTCGACCTCATCCGAACCCCCGGGGCTGCCCAGCTCGTCGCCGGCGACATTTCCGGCGACCCCGAGCCTAACCAACACCACCAATGGATGCGGCCCGTTCCCAGCTACACGTAGACGTGCTCCATCGTCGTTTTGGTCACTGGAGCACGAAACCCGCATCGCCCCACCGTGTCTGGCCTCGCCAGCACTGAGTCGCCGGCGAGTTTGACCCCGCTGACCGTTGACCCCGGGTGGACCCAGTTTGACCCCCTGGGTCACTGACATGTGGGCCCCAGGCCACTAACTAAACTAAGTTATTATTAGTTTAACGCTAACTAAACATAGTTAGTTTCACTAACTACTGACAGAAGGGACCCACTGGTCAGTTTGACTGGACCGGCCCCGTTGACCGCTGACGTCACAGTGACGTAGTACTGACGCAGTAACTCTTTTTCTGGATTTATTCTTATACAAGAAATTCCAGAAAATACCCAAAACTTCTAAAAATCATATAAATTAATCTATAACTCCAAATGAAATAATTTATATATGAAAAATGATCAGAAAAATCCAATATTTCCATCTGCATAGGTTTCATGCATGTTAGAACACTTAAACTTGTTGTTTAGGTGAAACAAGTTAATGCACTAATATGACCTCTTATTTTGGGTTTGCATTTGAATCCTTGATTCAAATGAACTCAAACCAATCTGTTCTAAGTTGCATTAGCCAAACACACTCATTTTGCCATGTCATGATCATGCATCATATTGTGCATTGCATTGATTGTGTTCCCTCTCGTTTGCCGGTGATTGTCCCCTCTCAGTAGACGACGTTCGACGATGAGTTCGATGACACCGATGAAGAACTATATTATCTTCAGAAGTGCTAGGCAAGCAAAACCCCCTTGTTCATTCCGATACAATCCCACTTTCTCGCTCCTGCTCTATTTTACTGCATTAGGACAACAACGATACAACTGTTACTTGTTGCGGTAGTTGAACCCCTTTGTCCTCTGCATGACCTCTCATTGCCACAGTAAATAGATGAAACCCACTAGCATGAGTAGGAGTTGTTTGAGCCCTGATGTGCCTACTCATTCATGCTTGTTTGTCATGCCTGCTATTGCTTAGAGTTGTGTCAGGTTTGATTCATCGGGGATGAATTGGAGGTGTGTGAACATGTCCTACTGTTGAGAGCTAAGTGTGTGAACACGATTTGGCAAAGGTAGCGGTGAGAGGCCATGTAGGAGTACATGGTGGGTTGTCTCATTGAAGCTGTCCTTAGGAACTGAGTTCTGTGTTTGTGATCCATGAACAGTTACTACCACACATTGGGTTCCGGTAACTCGGCCCCTCTCGCCTTATTAATCAACTTGATCTCTGTCCAGGAGTTGCAACTAGTTTGTGGTGTTTGTAGGTAGTGTTATTAGTCTACCAAGTGGCACCCGGTACAGGTGGGCTTGGGACAGACTAGGCACAGTGGCACGGTGTACCAAGTGGCACCCGGATGGTGGGCTTGGGAACCCTGCTCACATTGTTTGGGGCCGTGAGCGACACCCCGACCAGATCTCCTTGCGGATGGAACCCGAATTGGCGATAAACCTGGACGAGAGACTTGTGTGGTTAGTCAGGTTGTGGCCGACTCCCTCGCCAGGCTTCCGCTTGAAGGTTGCTGAGATACACGACATGTACATGGTGGTAAGTGGCGAGAGCGTGTGTGAAGAAGTACACCCCTGTAGGGTTAATATGATCTATTCGAATAGCCCTGTCCGTGGAAAAGGACTTCTGGGTTGCCTGTACAGTTCATAGACAAGTGAAAGTGGATACTCTAAAATACACAAGATAAGCGTGAGTGCTATGGATGGTGTTCTCGTAGGGAGACGGGAGCGGATCCATAGCGGTGTATTGATGTGACGCCCGGATAATTAAGCTACAGTAACTTTCTACTAATGATGCCATGTCACCACGATCACTGTTGATAAGCTCACATTGATTCAAACACCGTTCAAATTCAAATTTAAAATCAAGTCAAACTATAAAAGTTTTCAAATGTCAAAACTAAAATGTTCACGGTGTGGAAAATAATCCCTGGATACTTACCATGTTGAAACCCATATTTTAAAACGTTTTTAAATGACCTTAAATGTTCTAAACAGTAGCAAAACAACTGTTTAAATGCCTTTGGTATTTTATAAAATACTAAACTATTTTATGTTAGGGTAAAACTTTTATACTTGTGGATTGTTCTGAAACATTATTTTAGGGGTTATAGTCATATTTTACTAAACTAAAAATAAAGTGCAACTAAAATAAAACAGAAAAGAATAAAAAAATAATAACAAAAGAAAATAAAGCCCCCCCCACTGGGCCAGGCGGCCCAGCTCGCAGGCCATACCGGCCCATCTGGCCCAGCTGGCCACACCCGGCCCGGCTCCCCCTGCCGCGTCCGCTTCCCCTATTCCCTCGACCTGGGTCGGAACAGGGGCGCGTCGCCACCAGACCCCCTCGCCGGCGACAAGGGGAGGATAAGGTCACCACGCACTCGCCTCCTCGTTCCCATCTCCCACTCACCCCCGCACGCCCTCTCGGTCCCTGCGCCTCTCCCACTCCCCTCCAGATCCACCTCGCCCTCTCCTTCCCCTCCGCATCCAAGCGCCACCGCCGCCATGGCTCCGGCCTAGCCATGGCCACCATGCCCACCTCGCCGCCCCACTGTGTCCCTAGGGTCCGCCGCCGTCCACTGCTTCGACTGGTGCACCCCGTTGGAGCTGGGAGCCAGCGCATCGCCCGCGACGCCACCGTCTTCCTCCTCTGCTCCGACAGGACTTGTCGCCGCTCTTCACCAACCCCGGCGACGCCCCTGCAGCTACTAAACCCCCAAGGGCCACCGTGTGTGCCGCTCGGTGAGCGCCCGCTTCCTCCCCTCTCTCTCGTGCCCCCCTGGATAGCTGTCACCGTAGCTCCCGAACGCTCCACTGCGGACCTCGTCGCCGACGAGTCTCCGGTGACTAAATGGTCACGGGCCCACGCCGGTTGCGCTCACCACGCCCCATAGATGCTTCCCAGCCTCTCCATTTGCCCGCTAGCTCACCGTAGGTCTGTTTCCATCGAGCTCCCATACGCGTCACCGCCCGCGCTCGTCATCGGCAGCCATCCGGTGACCCTTTGGTCCCGGGCTCGTGCCGTTGTGCTCGCGCATGCGCGAAGGCTTCGCCCCGCCCTTCTGTCTGCCCCGTAGCGCGCCGCCTCACCGTTGACGTTGCTCGCCCGAAAGACCTCGCCGCCGATGAGCTCGATGCGCCCTTCTCCGGCCACCGCAGCTCGCCAGACCACCACCAACCGACGCGTCATCGTCTTGCGGTTCTAACGCGCCCGGCCGCGCTCGATTTGTTGCCCCGTAGGCGAATCCCGACGCACGCCGGCGTTCGGTCGCTGCGTGCGAGCTCGCCAGAGCTACTCCGGCGGCTCCGCTGAGCTGGCATCCCGGGGGTCCACCCCTGGGTCACTGCCTGTGGGCCTGGGGGCCCCAGCTGGCCACGTTGACCAAGGTCAACTACGCTGTTGTGGCAGCTACTGCCACTGACATGCGGGCCCGCGTCATTTAAAACATTTTGTAAATAAATAAAATTCTAATTATTTCATTAATTAATTTAATTATCTAAACAGTCGCTGACTACTGGGTCCCACCCACTAATTAACCCATTTAGTTAGACTAAACCCCCCTGTTAGTGACCCAGACAATGACATGTGGGACCCACTGGACCCACCTATCTGGTTTGACTGGTCAACTGACCAGTTGACCTGCTGACATCACTCTGATGTCATGCCTGCATCATCATTCACTGTTTTGGATAATGTTGGATTTAAATAAATAATTAAAATCAGAAAATGATTAAAACTTTAGAAAATCATATAAAATAATCTGTAACTCGGATGAAAATACTTTCTACATGAAAGTTGCTCAGAACGACGAGAGGAATCCGGATGCGCGGCCCGTTCGTCCGCCACACATCCCTAGCATAGAAAACACGCAACTTTCCCCCTCTGGTTCATCTGTCTGAAAACGTGAAACACCAGGAATACTTTCCTGGATGTTTTCCCCCGTCGTCAGTATCACCTCCTACCGCGATTGGGCACACCTAGCATCGTTACTTGTCATGTCATGCATCGATATGCATCTGTTTGCATGGTATTCATTGTTTCTTCCCCCTCATCTCTCCGGTAGACTACGAGACCGACGCCACTGCTGCCCAGTTCGACTACGGAGTTGACGACCCCTCCTTCTTGCCAGAGAAACCAGGCAAGCCCCCCTGATCACCAGATATCGCCTATTCTTCTCTATATTGCTTGCATTAGAGTAGTGTAGCATGTTACTGTTCGGTTACTCCTATTCTGTTGCATAGCCTGTCATTGTTGCTACAGTCATTGATACATTACCCGCAATCCTAAATGCTTAGTATAGGATGCTAGTTTATCATCATTGGCCCTACATTCTTGTTAGTCTGCGTTGCTATACTATTGGGCCGTGATCACTCGGGAGGTGATCACGGGTATATACTATACATATATACATACTATACAGATGGTGACTAAAGTCGGGTTTGCTCATTGAGTACCCGCGAGTGATTCACGAATTGGGGGATGAAAGGACCTTTGTCCCGACGGCCCTCTATGTGGATCTTTGTGGCAGAGCGACAGGGCAGGTTGAGACCACCTAGGCGAGAGGTGGGCCTGGCCCTGGTCGGTGTTCGCGGTTACTTCATAATAACACGCTTAACGAGATCTTAGTATTTGATCTGAGTCTGGCCACTGGCCTATACGTACTAACCAACTACGCGGGAAAGATATGGCACTCGACGTCGTGGTATCAGCCAAAGCCTTCTAGACGTCAGTGACTGAGCGGCGCGCACCAGATTGGACCGCGTAACGTGACTTCCTTTATAATGGAGGTTGCTAGATCTGCTTCCGGCCGCCCTCGCAATATGCAGGTGTGTAATGGGCGATGGGCCTAGACCCCTGCGCCATAGGAGTTAGACCGGCGTGCTGACCTCTCTGTTAGGCCTAGGTGGGGCTGCGACGTGTTGATCTTCAGAGGCCGGACATGACCCAGAAAAGTGTGTCCGGCCAAATGGGATCGAGCGTGTTGGGTTATGTGGTGCACCCCTGCAGGGAAGTTTATCTATTCGAATAGCCGTGTCCCTCGGTAAAAGGACGACCCGGAGTTGTACCTTGACCTTATGACAACTAGAACCGGATACTTAATAAAACACACCCATTGAAGTTCCACAGATAACCCGGTGATCGCTCTCTAACAGGGCGACAAGGAGAGGTTCGTCGGGTAGGATTATGCTATGCGTTGCTACTTGGAGGACTTCAATCTACTCTCTTCTACATGCTGCAAGACGGAGGCTGCCAGAAGCGTAGTCTTCGATAGGACTAGCTATCCCCCTCTTATTCTGGCATTCTGCAGTTCAGTCCACTGATATGGCCTCCTTACACATATACCCATGCATATGTAGTGTAGCTCCTTGCTTGCGAGTACTTTGGATGAGTACTCACGGTTGCTTTTCTCCCTCTTTTCCCCCTTTCCCTTCTACCTGGTTGACGCAACCAGATGCTGGAGCCCAGGAGCCAGAAGCCACCGTCGACGACTACTACTACACTAGAGGAGCCTACTACTACGTGCAGGCCGCTGACGACGACCAGGAGTAGTTTAGGAGGATCCCAAACAGGAGGCCTGCGCCTCTTTCGATCTGTATCCTAGTTTGTGCTAGCCTTCTTAAGGCAAACTTGTTTACTTATTTCTATACTCAGATATTGTTGCTTTCGCTGACTCATCTATGATCGAGCACTTGTATTCGAGCCCTCGAGGCCCCTGGCTTGTATTATGATGCTTGTATGACTTATTTATGTTTTTAGAGTTGTGTTGTGATATCTTCCCGTGAGTCCCTGATCTTGATCATACACGTTTGCGTGCATGATTAGTGTACAATTGAATCGGGGGCGTCACAAGTTGGTATCAGAGGCGACTGCCTGTAGGAATCCCCCTTCCACACTCCTTGGCCGAAGCCGAGTCTAGTCATTGAAAAACTTTTACTAACATGGCCGTGCGGCTTACGGGCCCACATCGCCATTGGGTGGTATTAGGATGTTTTACTCCTCGTCTATACTCTGGGGCTCTGATCTCTCTTCTATTCGGGTTAAATGAATTTTGCTAACTCTAACATTAGGATCTCGTGATCACTTCCACCCGGAGAGCCCCGTGTTACCAATGACCGCCTGCTGCACCTGAAGATTCCAAAGATACTCTACGATGTTCTCCTGGGACACTTGTGCCCATCGCTTTTGCAAATTCCCTACCACTGTTATATCCTTATGGATAACTACATACATCTGCCATTCTTACATTCCATCCCATTGATCTTGTTATTACAACGTGCAACGAACCACCCTCCGTTGTTCCGAGAATCCATTGAGCTTACTGCTTTGCAATTATTTGCCGCATGAATACCCCTACGGATAATACCTCACACTTGTCAAGGATTCGTTCATCCCCAGTTGTTCATGTGTTTCATAAAATTCTTCGAAATACTATTTGATCTTACGAAAATCCTCAACATGCTATTGCTCTTGAAATTCGCTTGCATTATGGTTAATCCCATAAGTCTAGTAATCTTATTGGCAACCTTTGTCACTATTATCTTGAGTACATTAATTCGATATGTTTGCGAATGCTCGCAATCATCAAGCAACAGAATTCTTCCCTTCAGCTCATACGTCACTCCGGACATGACCTGGTTCTTGACCAATCAATTTGTCGTCGATTGTATGCCCTATGTCTATTCGACTATCCATCTTTGATCAGAGCGTCTGCTTCTGATCCTTCGTTTTGGAAATCATAATACCTTTGTTACCAAAGCATCGAATTATTTAGATGTTCTATAATCCGACGCATTTGCATCCTTTGCTCCTCGTATTGAGTAGCGATACTCACATCAACTTCTTTGTGCACCGCCAGGCCCATTGCTGGGTTATTATCCGTTAGTATCCTTCACATTGAAAAATTCTTGTGAGTTATTCCCATGATACATAATGTCTTTGACAATTGGTATCTTCTGCTTTGTCAACCATGCTCTACTTCCGAGCTGGAGTTATTTGCTCCTGTAGTTTGTGGTATATGTTCCTAAGATTCCCTTATGTGTTGAACCTATACCTTCCTTAAAACCCGTATGAACCGGAAGGTTTTGACATGTCATACCCTTCTAGTGTTAAGCGGATAATTTTCTACCATACAACTTCTTCGAGGACGAGAAGTGAATGGAAGGTTATGCATTATAGAAGTGGGAGTCGACCTTGAACTTTGTGTTCATGCCCATGCACACGATGTAGATCTTATCATTAAAGCTTCTCTTAAATTAATTAATATCTTGGTATACGTGCATCTTATATCTGGGATCTGGCCTTTTGCAATCGTGGTTCCGACCATGATCTCCTTTAAATACCATTTCTCGTGCATGTTTAAGCACTTACCTTCTATAGAGTATTCCCCCAGTCGAAGCTCTACTTTGGACTGTCGTCGAGTATTACCCCCTGGTATCTTGAGATTATCTTGGAACTGCATAACTTCTTATGAGTTCTTCATCAAGTACTACATTCTCACTGATTACAATTTTTCATGGGCTCTGAGTTATTAAACACTCAAAGACACCGATAACTAAACCGAGTCCGCACTACGGTTCAACTACTCTTAGTAATCTTCTTTAAGTACGAGTTTGTACCCAATCAAGCCATTCCTAGCCTGATCGGCTATATCCTTATGGTGCAAGTTTTTGACTGTGCTACCTGGTCCTTATTTTTGGAGCACCACTTTCGACGATGAGCTAATCTTACATCGATCTTCCTCGTCATATCATTTCTCCTTGAATGACGAACTTGATTTCGATTTGTGTCGTACCCATGGTTCTAATAACCTTTCTCTTCATCATTCCTTCAACTTGATGTCATCGCCGATCGATTACATCTTCATGAGATCCCTCGACAAATGTGTCGTGATCATCATCAGCATTCCGATGTCTTCTAGGATATCAATTGAATTCATGATGATAAATACCATCCTTTCCCTTGATGATTTGTTTTATCATCGACCACTTTATTGCCTTCCGTTCAACAAAAACTTGTTCATGTTTTGTGTTATACCTTGAGATCCTTGCTATCCAGCATTTGTTCTCCTTTACCTTGGAGTATTACCATCTTTAATGTCAAAAATGTCATGAGAATTTCACCACCTCTTAAGAATTCTTGATACAGGTGATCCTTCTTGCCATATCCGTTCATTCCTTGGTCCCCGTGTTGTTTCTAACTAGAGAACCGACAATTGAACTATGATGTGCGACTTCAAAACTTCTAGCAACCCTATTGCTTTGAAGTTAATGGTCGATATTTCATTCTTAGACCATTGGTTATCGAATCATCATTCTAACATTGATCGTACTACCTAATCCCATGTTTCAGGTGCACTTTTCAGCCAATGTTTAATTATGTATGTTTTCCTCGAGCATACATCATTATATCATTTGATCTAAAAAATGTTATCTCCTTTTTCGCACAACTGTGGAAATCCACCTTTTTGTAAATCTCGAGGATTGTCGCAGACTCCATCAGCTACCCCCTCACCCTTTCCCTTGGTTTAATGATGAACCCTTGTTTCAGAACTCGCTTCCGTAGTTCTTTTCCTTGAGAACCTTGCAATGTCATGTCGACAATTTGTGTTGCACCTTTCTTCTCAGGCATCCTGAGTCTGAGGTATCCTGCCACTTATCAGAATTGAATCTCGGTCTGCTATGATGGTTGGAACATAATTCCAAGAGTTATAACTTTGGTCTTTATATGACCCGGTAAGGTGGTGTCATTCCTAGCCCACCTGGCCGGAGGCCCTATTGTTATAGTTTCCTTTTTAACAAGGTTTACCATTTTTCCATGAGGAAATTGAATGCCTTGTTTAATAAGTTTATCATGATGGATCCTTCATGTATCCGAAGTCCGACCTTTGCTTGAAGACCATGTTAATGCTATCTCGAAGCATGTATGTGGTACTCCTATCTTCAATAAGAACATTTGTAGCACAAGGCTAACTGTTTCTTGATCAATTATCCAAACACCGTTGTATGGATAATGTCATGAAAATTCTCTCCCCTTTCCTAAAGGGTTTTCTACAATTATATCTTGCCATGGGTATCATGCTCTACTTGTCCTTGGGAAGGATATACCCCTGAAATATGTGTTTAAACACATTTTCCTTTCCATTGTTCTATTTGATCTGATAGTCATATTTTCCTTTTATTGTTTGATTTAACCTTTCTTGTGATCTATATGATCTAAACAATAATATTCCCCTGCTTACGTAAACACCTCGGTGTACAAATCTGTCAGTAAGACCCTGTTCCTTTTGTTGATGACCTTCCGGTAATCACCGATGGGTAATAACTTTACCAATTGGTTCGCCTCGTTCAACAAGTAGGAAAATTGCTCTCTTCGTTCTCCGTCCTTGGTACCGACATTGTTGCCAGCATAGCTGACAAGCTATTCACTCACATGCCTCCCTGTCGCGGCTGTGCAAGATGTCACCACCCTTCCTACTTTCACCCCACATGGTGGGCCCATAACCCACAAGTCCACTGGATCAAAACCCGACTCTTCTTTACAACCCGGATTCTAATGTATCCCTTGCACCTAGCTTCGTATGTGATTCACGAGCTAAATTCTATACCATTAATCATTCTGGAATCAAACACCATGTTATTCTCGTCGTTCTGACCCCCATTCCAGCTTCTATCTAGTCATCAAAGGATTGCCTACCCGTTTGAAACTTTGGTACCATCGTATATTGCACTCAACGAGTTCACTGAATTACAACTCGTGGGGTACCTCGTGTATTTCCCATTGAGTTCACCGTCAGATGCCCAACCTTGTGGAGATGCGTTCTTCCGGAGTTTTTCCCCTTGGTCGCGTTCGTAGGACGATGGAGATCCCGAAGAAAGGATGATGACTTGATCATGGTGACTTGAAGCAGAGAAGTGAAGCCATCAACGAAAGGGATCAACCTCTTCGAAAGGGCAGCCAAGACCGAGAAGACTCGTTAGAATTTCGTAACTAGAACCTTCCCTCTTTATTCCGCCTCTTAAATCTCGGGACGAGATTTCTTGTAGTGGAGGAGAATTGTGACGCCCGGATAATTAAGCTACAGTAACTCTCTACTAATGATGCCATGTCACCACGATCACTGTTGATAAGCTCGCGTTGATTCAAACCCCATTCAAATTCAAATTTAAAATCAAGTCAAACTATAAAAGTTTTCAAATGTCAAAACTAAAATGTTCACGGTGTGGAAAATAATCCCTGGATACTTACCATGTTGAAACCCATATTTTAAAAGGTTTTTAAATGACCTTAAATGTTCTAAACACTAGCAAAAACAACTGTTTAAATGCTTTTGGTATTTTATAAAATACTAAACTATTTTATGTTAGGGTAAAACTTTTTATACTTGTGGATTGTTCTGAAACATTATTTTAGGGGTTATAGTCATATTTTACTAAACTAAAAATAAAGTGAAACTAAAATAAAACAGAAAAGAATAAAAAAAATAACAAAAGAAAATAAAAGCCCCCCCACTGGGCCAGGCGGCCCAGCTCGCAGGCCATACCGGCCCATCTGGCCCAGCTGGCCACACCCGGCCCGGCTCCCCCTGCCGCGTCCCCTTCCCCTGTTCCCCCAACCCGGGTCGGAACAGGGGCGCGTCGCCACCAGACCCCCTCGCCGGCGACGAGGAGAGGATAAGGTTGCCACACACTCGCCTCCTCGTTCCCATCTCCCATTCGCCCCCGCACGCCCTCTCGGTCCCTGCGCCTCTCCCACTCCCCTCCAGATCCACCTCGCCCTCTCCTTCCCCTCCGCATCCGAGCGCCACCGCCGCCATGGCTCCGGCTAGCCACGGCCACCGTGCCCACCTCGCCGCCCCAATGTGTCCTCGGGGTCCGCCGTCGTCCACTGCTTCGACTGGTGCACCCCGTTGGAGCTGGGAGCCATCGCATCGCCCGCGGCGCCGCCGTCTTCCTCCTCTGCTCTGACGGGACTTGTCGCCGCTCTTCACCAACCCCGGCGACGCCCCTGCAGCTACTAAACCCCCAAGGGCCACCGTCTGTGCTGCTCGGTGAGCGCCCGCTTCCTCCCCTCTCTCCCATGCCCCCCTGGATAGCTGTCACCATAGCTCCCGAATGCTCCACTGCAGACCTCGTCGTCGACGAGTCTCCGGTGACCAAATGGTCACGGGCCCGCGCCGGTTGCACTCACCACGCCCCATAGATCCTCCCCAGCCTCTCCATTTGCCCGCTAGCTTGCCGTAGCTCTGTTTGCATCGAGCTCCCGTACGCATCGCCGCCCGCGCTCGTCGCCGGCAGCCGTCCGGTGACCCTTTGGTCCCGGGCTCGTGCTGTTGTGCTCGTGCATGCGCGAAGGCTTCGCCCCGCCCTTCTGTTTGCCCCGTAGCGCGTCGCCTCACCATTGCCGTTGCTCGCCCGAAAGACCTCGCCGCCGATGAGCTCGATGCGGCCTTCTCCGGCCACCGCAGCTCGCCAGACCACCACCAACCGACGCGTCGTCGTCTTGCGGTTCTAACGCGCCCGACCGCGCTCGATTTGGTGCCCCGTAGGCGAATCCCGACGCATGCCGGCGTTCGGTCGCTGCGTGCGAGCTCGCCGAAGCTACTCCGGCGGCTCCGCTGAGCTGGCACCCCGGGGGTCCACCCCTGGGTCACTGCATGTGGGCCTAGGGGCCCCAGCTGGCCATGTTGACCAAGGTCAACTATGCTGATGTGGCAGCTACTGTCACTGACATGCGGGCCCGCATCATTTAATACATTTTGTAAATAAATAAAATTCTAGTTATTTCATTAATTCATTTAATTAACTAAACAGTCACTCACTACTGGGTCCCACCCACTAATTAACCCATTTAGTTAGACTAAACCCCCCTGTTAGTGACCGAGACAATGACATGTGGGACCCACTGGACCCATCTGTCTGGTTTGACTGGTCAACTGACCAGTTGACCTGCTGACATCACTCTGATGTCATGCCTGTGTCATCATTCACTATTTTGGATAATGTTGGATTTAAATAAATAATTAAAATCAGAAAATGATTAAAACTTTAGAAAATCATATAAAATAATCTGTAACTCGGATGAAAATACTTTCTACATGAAAGTTGCTCAGAATGACGAGACGAATCCGGATACGCAGCCCGTTCGTCCGCCACACACCCCTAGCATAGCAAACACGCAACTTTCCCCCTCCGGTTCATCTGTCCGAAAACGTGAAACACCAGGAATACTTTCCCGGATGTTTTCCCCCTTCGTCGATATCACCTACTACCGCGATTGGGCACACCTAACATCGTTACTTGTCATGTCATGCATCGATATGCATCTGTTTGCATGGTATTCATTGTTTCTTCCCCCTCTTCTCTCCGGTAGACTACGAGACCGACGCCGCTGCTGCCCAGTTCGACTACGGAGTTGACGACCCCTCCTTCTTGCCAGAGCAACCAGGCAAGCCCCCCTGATCACTGAATATCGCCTATTCTTCTCTATACAGCTTGCATTAGAGTAGTGTAGCATGTTACTGTTCGGTTACTCCTATTCTGTTGCATAGCCTGTCATTGTTGCTACAGTCATTGATACCTTACCCGCAATCCTAAATGCTTAGTATAGGATGCTAGTTTATCATCGTTGGCCCTACATTCTTGTTAGTCTGCCTTGCTATACTATTGGGCCGTGATCACTCGGGAGGTGATCACGGGTATATACTATACATATATACATACTATATAGATGGTGACTAAAGTCGGGTTGGCTCGTTGAGTACCCGCGAGTGATTCACAGATTGGGGGCTGAAAGGACCTTTGTCCCGACGACCCTCTGTGTGGATCTTTGTGGTGGAGCGACAGGGCAGGTTGAGACCACCTAGGCGAGAGGTGGGCCTGGCCCTGGTCGGCGTTCGCGGTTACTTCATAATAACACGCTTAACGAGATCTTGGTATTTGATCTGAGTCTGGCCACTGGCCTATACGCACTAACCAACTACGCGGGAAAGATATGGGCACTCGACGTCGTGGTATCAGCCGAAGCCTTCTAGACATCAGCGACTGAGCGGCGCGCGCCAGATTGGACCGCGTAACGTGACTTCCTTTGTAATGGAGGTTGCTAGGTCTGCTTCCGGCCGCCCTCGCAACGTGCAGGTGTGCAATGGGCGATGGGCCCAGACCCCTGCGCCATAGGAGTTAGACCGGCATGCTGACCTCTCTGTTAGGCCTAGGTGGGGCTGCGACGTGTTGATCTTCCGAGGCCGGACATGACCCAGAAAAGTGTGTCCGGCCAAATGGGATTGAGCGTGTTGGGTTATGTGGTGCACCCCTGCAGGGAAGTTTATCTATTCGAATAGCCGTGTCCCTCGGTAAAAGCACGACCCGGAGTTGTACCATGACCTTATGACAACTAGAACCGGATACTTAATAAAACACACCCAGACAAGTTCCAAAGATAACCCGGTGATCGCTGTCTAACAGGGCGACGAGTAGAGGATCGCCGGGTAGGATTATGCTATGCATTTCTACTTGGAGGACTTCAATGTACTCTCTTCTACATGCTGTAAGACGGAGGCTGCCAGAAGCGTAGTCTTCGATAGGACTAGCTATCCCCCTCTTATTCTGGCATTCTGCAGTTCAATCCACTGATATGACCTCCTTACACATATACCCATGCATATGTAGTGTAGCTCCTAGCTTGCGAGTACTTTGGATGAGTACTCACGGTTGCTTTTCTCCCTCTTTCCCCCCTTTCCCTTCTACCTGGTTGTCGCAACTAGATGCCGGAGCCCAGGAGCCAGACGCCACCATCGACGACGACTACTACACTGGAGGAGCCTACTACTACGTGCAGGCCGCTGACGACGACCAGGAGTAGTTTAGGAGGATCCCAGGCAGGAGGCCTGCGCCCCTTTCAATCTGTATCCTAGTTTGTGCTAGCCTTCTTAAGGCAAACTTGTTTACTTATGTCTGTACTCAGATATTGTTGCTTTCGCTGACTCGTCTATGATCGAGCACTTGTATTCGAGCCCTCGAGGCCCCTGGCTTGTATTATGATGCTTGTATGACTTATTTATGTTTTTAGAGTTGTGTTGTGATATCTTCCCGTGAGTCCCTGATCTTGATCATACACGTTTGCGTGCATGATTAGTGTACGATTGAATCGGGGGCGTCACAATTGATATGGTGAATATGTGGACTCGTGTGCGCCACCTCAAAAGAGCTACTTGCAGTCGTAGTTCAGGATAGCCACCGAGTCAAAGCTGGCTTGCTGCAGTCAAACTCCACCACCCCCTTTGTTGATACTGATGCATATGTAGTTACTTCTGATGTAAGTCTTGCTGGGTACATTTGTACTCACGTTTGCTTAATTTATGTTTTTTCAGAGAGACTTCAGTCTCGCTAGTAGTTCCACATGGACTTCGACGTTTAGCTTGTTACCTCAGCTACGATCTTGTGCCCTCGGCAGGATCTGGTAGATAGTCAAGCTTCTCAGCCTTTTTCATTTATAGTTGTCTATACTCAGACATGTTAAGCTTCTGCGTGTGCTTTGACTTGTATGCTCTGAATGTTGGGTCATGAGACCCATGATTGTAATATCTCGCTCCTCGGAGCCTATTGAATAAAATACTTGAGTCGTAGAGTCATGTTGTGATGCCATGTTGTATTTGCACATATCGGGCATATTGTGTGTATGTTATTGAAATGCTTGGTATGTGTGGGATCTGACAACCTAGTTGTTCATCCTTGGTAGCCTCTCTTACCGGGAAATGTCTCCTAGTGATTCCACTGAGCCATGGTAGCTTGCTACTGCTCCGGAACACTTAGGTTGGCCGGCATGTGTCCTTCTTCATTCCTGTGTCTGTCCCTTCAGGGAAATGTCACGCGGTGTCTACAAGAGTCCTGTTAGCCTGCTACAGACCGGTTTACCGGAGTCCTGCTAGCCCAGTTGCTACAGCCCGGATTCACTCGCTGATGACTGACACGTTCGTTGCTGGGTCATGTATGCCTGTCCCTGTAAGTTAGCGCCACTTTGGGTTTACGACTAGCCATGTCAGCCCAGGCTCCTCATCATATGGATGCTAGCGACACTATCATATACATGTGCCAAAAGGCGCAAACGGTCCCAGGCAAAGGTAAGGCGACACCCGTGGGGATACCGTGCGTGAGGCCGCAAAGTGATATGAGGTGTTACATGCTAGATCAATGTGGCATTGAGTCGGGGTCTTGACAGGCACCACGTTGAATCGAGCAAACGCAGTTCGTCCGAGCAGTGCCTGATAATCACTGCAAAAGGGGACGATGTCGAAGATTAACTCTTCGGTATGGTAATTGTCCGGTGATCCGAAGACTACCTCGAGAGCGATGGAGCCTGTACAACGGGCCTCCACACCTGGTATGATACCTTTAAAGGTTGTTTGAGTGGGCTTGATTATCGAAGGATCAATACCCATCTTGCGCATTGTGTCTTGATACAGCAGGTTTAGACTGCTGCCTCCATCCATAAGGACTCGTGTGAGGTGGAACCCGTCAATTATTGGGTCGAGGACTAGTGCGGCTGAATTGCCCTGATTGGTATTAACAGGACGATCCGTACGGTCGAAGGTGATCAGCCATAGCTTATATTGTGGGGCGACTGGTTCCATTAAGTCGACATCCCTAAGAGTACACATTCGTTCCAGCTTAGGAATGTGGGTGGCGTTTATCATGTTCACCGTTTTGATTTGCGGGGGAAATTTCTTTTGCCCTCCTGTATTCGGTGATCGGGGCTCCTCGTCGTCATCGTCGCTTTGAGACCCCTTCTCCTTGTTTTCAGTACCTGACCTGCGGGCTTGTTTGAAGACCCAGCATTCTCTGTTAGTATGATTGGCTGGTGTTCCTGGGGTGCCATGAATTTGGCATGGAAGGTCGAGTATGCGGTCCAGATTGGACGGGCCCGAATTGCTATTTTTGAATGGCTTTTTCCACTGACCGGATTTAGAGCCATTGAATCCGGCATTGACTGCAGTATCTTCGGTGTTATCACCATTTTTGCGATGCTTGTGTTTGTTGCGTCGGGGCCGGCCGTTGCTATCTTTGGCCTCTGATGTGCCAGGATTGCTTGCTGTGTTGTTGCTACGGGCCAACCAGCTATCCTCGCCAGCACAAAAGCGGGTCATGAGTGTCGTGAGGGCTGTCATGGACTTCGGCTTCTCTTGGCTGAGGTGTCGGGCGAGCCATTCGTCGCGGATGTTATGCTTAAAGGCGGCTAGGGTTCGGGATCCGGATAGTTGACAATTTGGTTCTTTTTAGTTAGGAATCGAGTCCAGAATTTCCTGGCTGACTCTCCGGGCTGTTGGGTTATGTGACTTAAATCATCAGCATCCGGTGGTCGCACATAAGTGCCCTGGAAGTTATCCAGGAATGCGTCTGCCAGGTTCTCCCAACTTCCGATGGAGTTCGTTGCCAAGCTATTCAGCCAATGCCGAGCCAGTCCCTTGAGTTTTAGTGGGAGGTATTTGATGGTGTGTAGATCAACCCCTTGGGCCATGTGAATATGGAGGAAGAAATCTTCTATCCATACCGCGGGGTCTGTAGTACCATCATATGATTCAATGTTCACGGGTTTAAACCCTTCTGGGAATTCATGATCCATTACTTCATCAGTGAAGCGTAGGGGGTGTGCGGCGCCTCTATGTCGGGCTACATCACGACGCAGTTCAAATAAGTCTGGTCTGTTGTATTCGGCCCGGCCGGATTTTTCTTTAGTATATTCAGCGTGACGGTTATCGTCATGCGTTGGGGTGCGCCCTCGTGATCTGTAGATCGATATTGACTGTCCTGCTTTGTTTTTCAATTTGTCTCGTAGGTCATGCGTGGAGCCTCGGGCCTTCATGTTTTTGCTTGTTTGGTGGTGGGGTGCAGGCTGGACTTTGGGCTGATACGCCGCTTTGTCTCGGCCACAAGGTGGCCGGTCAGCCGCATCATGTGCTGGTAGTGTGGTCTTTAATGCCTCCTCCTTGAGTTGAGGTAGCAACCTGCACTTTGGGTAACTTTTGGTTGGGCGCCCGAGTCCATATTCCTCGGCAGCCAGGACCTCGGTCCATTTATCAGTTAGCAGATCTTGATTAGCTTGAAGCTGCTGCTGTTTTTTCTTTAGGCTTTTTGTAGTGGCTATAAGCCGGCGCTTGAAGCGCTCCTGCTTGACGGGATTCTCAGGCACGATGAATTCTTCATAGCCAAGGCTCACTTCGTCTTTGGAGAGGGGCATGTAATTGTCATCCTCTGATTCTCCATCCGTTGCCAGTTCCTTAGGGCTAGCTTGCCCATCCTCCTGCTCGGCCTGCTCGAAGCCTGGCTGGGCAGGATTGTTTTCGTCTTTGGCACCATCCGGAGCGTTATTGTCTCTTGTGCTGTTATTTTTATTTTTGCTATGGCGAGGCTTAGAGTGGCGCCGTTGATGCCGGTGTTTAGATTGCTTCTCAAGGGGATTATCCTCCGTTGCCTCGTCGCCATCGCCTTCTTTGGGCGTGTCCACCATATATATATCATGTGATGGGTGGCTGTCCAGCGCCCTGTGGGCGGTGGTTCCCGTTCTTCTCCTGCATCGTCGTCCATACCGTCGATGTCTTCGGAGTCAAAGTCAAGCATGTCGGTTAAGTCGCCGACAATGGCTATTAAGTGGGTGGTGGGTGGGGAACGAATTTCTTCGTTGTCCGCTTCCCACTCAATAAGGACATAGTTCGGCCAAGACTCCCCTGACAGAGAGAGAGACCTCATTGAATTTAGCACATCGCCCAGGGGAGAGTGTTGAAAGATATCCGCGGAGGTAAACTCCGTTATCGGTGCCCAATCAGATTCGATAGGCACGGACGCACGCGGTTCGGAACCTATGGCCGGAGACGAGTCCAAGGGTCCGATGACACAGACCTCTTTGGAGGCGAAGACTATGTTCGGCTCTAGCACCAATGAGTGTGAGGCCTCCATGGCGGGGTCTATCCACCATCCTCGGATGGCACGATCTGCTCCGAATTAAGATCCGGGGCAGCCGCAGGTGTGATCTCCCGAGCACCGTCCGATGGCTGGTCTAAGTCATGCTCGTCGTGACTATTCGGTGCACCTGACATGGGCTCGAATCTGTCGAAGATCAAGTCTCCGCGGATGTCGGCAGTATAGTTCAAGCTTCCAAACCTGACCTGATGGCCAAGGGCTTAGCTATTAATCTGCTCCAGATGGCCAAGAGAGTTGGCCCACAGTACGAAGCCGCCGAATACGAAGATCTGTCCGGGGAGAAAAACCTCACCCTGGATTGCATCGTTGTAGATGTTTGAAGGAGCCATCAAGCCTTATCGTGATGTCACAGTGGAACTCTCAATGAAAGCACCAATGTCGTAGTCAAAACCGGTGGATATCGGGTGGGGGGTCCCGAACTGTGCGTCTAAGGCTAATGGTAACAGGAGGTAGGGGACACAATGTTTACCTAGGTTCGGGCCCTCTCGATGGAGGTAATACCCTACTTCCTGCTTGATTGATCTTGATGATATGAGTATTACAAGAGTTTATCTACCATGAGATCATAGAGGCTAAACCCTAGAAGCTAGCCTATGATTATGATTGTTGTTGTCCTACGGACTAAACCCTCCGGTTTATATAGACACCGGAGGGGGCTAGGGTTTACACAGAGTCGGTTATAGAGAAGGAGATCTACATATCCGAATTGCCAAGGTTGCCTTCCACACCAAGGAGAGTCCCAACCGGACACGGGACGAAGTCTTCAATCTTGTATCTTCATAGTCCAACAGCCCGGCCAATATATATAGTCCAGCTGTCCGAGGACCCCCTAATCCAGGACTCCCTCACCCCCCTTGAAAATTGACTGACCAAAAAGTCAATTTAGTCGACTGAAGTGTAGCTAAATCGGAGCAGAGCAGCTGCACGAGCAAGGGGGAGAGCAGCAGCAGCCGTGAGAGCGAGCGAGCGAGAGCCGGAGCAGTCGCAGCTGGGCGAGCGAGCAATCGAGCGAGAGCCGGAGCAGCAGCAGCAGTGCCAGCGATCGAGCAAGAGCCGGAGCAGCAGCAGCAGCATATCTGGCTGGTATGGACGCCGCCGCCGAAGGGGCCTCGCACTGGGGGAGAGCCGCCATGGAGATGTTGCCCGCGGCGCTGGCTTCAAGGTAGTCGCTCCATGGGGGTGCGGGATGGAGCACCGTCGGTGCCTGGAGGTCGAGTTAAGGAGAAGGTGCGATGCGATGAGTGTACAACCACTTTGGTGGCACCGAGTAGGCCTCGGCTTTGTCCGAGGAGTCGGTGAGGATGTTGCGGTTCCGGTGGAGCAGGTTAAGGCGGCACTATGGGGATGGAGCAGCCGCGATAGATGAGACGATCGTCGGAGCAGCTCCTTGGAGGTGGAGGACGGGGCAGCTAAATCGGCGGGACGACGAGATGGACGACGGATCCTCATCCGGGGAGGTGGACGAGGGACGTCGAGCTGTTGCGGTGGACGACGTCGTCGAGGAAGAAGCTCCGGCTGGGCAGCGGTGAGGTGGTGGATGGAGGCGGGTGGGGTTTCGCGGCTAGAGCCGAGAGGTTATGGCGGCCTGGGATTTCGAATGGCGAAAATGGGGCGATGGGAGGGGGTGAACCATGACTTAGGGACGCGCTTGTACAAAATGTAGGGTGTGTTACAAAAGCACCCCCACCGATTTGAACTAGTGGCCCTTTCGGCTCGGGGTAAGAAGGGGATTTCGCGTGTCGGGATTTGGCAGCTGGAGGGAGTTTTCGCGCACGTTGTAATTTCGGGATAGCAAGGCGCGGGTTGTGAAGGTGCCAGTTTTGGGAGCACGATAACTGAATTTTCGGGATATAACAAGGCGCGGGTTGAATTTTAGGGACAAGCCTAACGTGTTCTAATATTGTATTTGTACGTACCAAATCAATTCACACTTCCCTCAACCAAAAAGAAAACAAAAAAATAAAACTATTCACACCACGCAAAGAGAGAGTCTTGCCCCATTTTACTATACAAATGCTATTCAAAGCTACTACCTCCTTCCATCTATATAGGGCCTAATGCGTTTTTCGATGCTAACTCTGACCAGATATTAGAGCAATAATATATGACATGTAACTTGCACAAAGCACACCGTTAAATTCGTCTGTGAAAGATTCTTTCAGTGATATAATTTTCACATTGTGCATGTCATGTACTATTAATCTTCTCAATAGTCAAAGGCGGTATTAAAAAACTCATTACGCCCTATATAGATGGAACGAGGGAGTATGAATCCATGTTATGTCCAATTAAATTTTTTCGATTGCTGTATAATGCATGTAACCTACTCATACCAACATTCTAGTGCATTCCAAATGTCTATACTACCGCTGCAATTTGAACTAAATGTGAATTCGTTTCTCTATTTCAATAAGAATCTACAATCATGATTGTTGCCAACTTCAACCATCATTCGTGTATTACCTTAATAACACACCACATGATTACTATAGAGATAGATATGAACTATGTGTACTACATGAACTCAAATACTATTTTTTGAATACACTTGATGTTGATTCCAAATAATAGTACATTTGATGTACTAACTATATACTCATAATCTAAACCATGTTCCATACGTACACCGTGTTTATCACACAAAGTATAGTGCCCCACCCCCTACATTATGACAAGTATTTAGACCTGAGCTGCAAAAGCCACACATTAGCCCAAATTATAATCAATGTTCTATGTATTATACGTAGTACTAGCAACATGCCCATGCGTTCCATAGAACATCAACATGATCAAGGGGCCTAATTTGCAAATATGGAGAGGGGTGTGGGTATCTTTTTTCAAAATTGCCGATGATACCTCCATGGCTTGAGGCAGCCTATCCCACCATTTGTTAGAAGCAACTCCACTACCACCCCTCCAACACTCTAGCTCTGTCTCTCTCCCAACCTTATTCCTCTCCTACACATATGCATGGATGCCGATCGATCTCTCTTAATACATGAGGTAGATCGATCTCCTTAATACATGAGGTAGGCCTCTCTCCTCCTCCACACATATACCAGCCATTGTACCTCTATAGTTAATTAGGCCTCCCTCTCCCCCACCACACGCCGATAGTCGAGTGCTGTAGGTAGGTATCCATGCCACAGAGACAATCTGCACATGTGCCCTCTCACGTTTCAGTAGGCCAGCCACTCTATATCTTTGACGTGGGCACACACAAATTTGATGGCACTCTTTATTGATCACGCACCCGCACACACACACACATCATCCCTCTCTTCGATTCTATGGACACCTCAAGCCGATGATACCTCCACTCTCTTCTCGTGGATCGCCCCCTCTATATATATATGATATATCTAGGACTCTATTTCACACACATTGCATATGTTACATTTTTTGATTGACCCCCCCAAAAAAAAACTATCACGAACCCACACACTATATCTCTCTAGGTTTGTATCTCTCTCACACAACCCCACGTAGGTGGTATACGTATACAAGAAGAGAATAGGTGCACCGTGCACGTACTCATGCTTCGTGCCCAACCACACCCGCGCGGGTACACGGTGGAGCTCATTTCTTTACGAAATGGCAGCCCACGTGCTAATCTGAACGCGTGTAGCAGTTGTTTACCTAGGGAGGTCGTGGTGCCACGCGTGCACGAAACAAAGTTCGACTTGACGCGTTGGCGCGTTATTTTTAAATAAATTATAGCGCTCAATGGCACATACACAAAATATAAAACGATTTTTATGGAGAAAACAGTAGTCCGCTCCACTATATACAATGGAGCCTGCCTGCCTGGTTTGTCTCTCTTCAGAGTATCTCACACAAGGCTGCGGTGGCATCTCTCTCTCTCTCTCTCTCACCGTTGGTCACTGATCCGGCCGCATCCCGTCTGCCGGGGGAAATGGAGGAAGTGCATCGTTTCTCCGTTCGACGGCGCTGAGGCAGCACGTCCCGATCTGCGGTACACACCGTTCTCTCTGACCAAGCTCCCACCACGGTAGGGCCTACGCCACCTACTCGCTGCCGTAGTATGGGCATATTCCGCCCGCCGCCGCTCACCTAGTTACATCCCGACGACCTCCAGGTATCCCCTCTGGCCTTTCTCCACTGTCTATCTTCCCACGTCGCTGCATGTGGATCTTGCATAGTTCTTTGCCCAAAACGTAGCTCGTCCGGCGTACTTTCCATATTGCAATCTTGTCCTCACACCGTTTTAGACAAACACAACTGTGTTGTTATCTTCCCTTAGGACAAGGAATATGCTTCTTTTTTGTCGTCGCATGTGTCATCAATTGTTATTGGCCAGTAATTGTTTCCTTTCTACCTCTTTTTTGCAGACAGGGCTATCCATTTCACCTCGTCTCTATTGCGACCTTTTGGTGAACTTCACAAATCACTTTTTTCTTAAGAGTGTTTTGTGCAGTTGTACTAAAATGTCACACGAACAACATCTCTACATTTCAGTGCGACTGCACAAAGGGAGATTGGTTTTGCTCTATCCTCCTCATCCAACTCTGAGCCTAATCTTCTCCAACTAGTTAGTCTTAAGAGAGACTGCAAAGGTGACCGTCTTCTATTTGCGTGTTTATTGTTTCATCAGCAGTCCTCTATTATCATAATCGCACTTAATATCTTTGGAAAAGGGACGCTCAGCTCTATTTTAATGGAACTGCACAAAATGATCGGAATGTTGCATGCTCCAGACAGCTACTTTTTTCCCAACATGCCTTGTTGATTTAGACAGAGCTAGGTGGACGTTGCTGCCAATGAAAGCATGGATCAATTTTAATTTAACACCTTCTCACAACTTTGTCTTCAGTTGTGATGTAAATATTAGCTCTGATATGCTAATAATTGAGATGCATTAGCAAGGAAGTTAGTTTTTTATTGTTTCCGAAAGAGCATCGATGGCAAGACACACGAAAAAAAAGCTGAAAGCTCACACCATTGTACAATTTCATTTCGCTGGAAAATTATTTGTATAGTACGTCAATTATGTAAACAAATGCTGGAAGCTTGATAGCATTGCCAGAAGCCTCTTCAGCATTCGGGTCCATGTGCCATGCACAAAATTATACTCCTTCGTTCCTAAATATTTGTCTTTTTACAAATTTCAAAAGGGCATATTTTAGAGTGTAGATTCACTCATTTTGCTTCGTATGTGTACTCCCTCCGTTCCTAAATACTCTATTTGTCTTTCTAGAGATTTCAACAAGTGACTACATACGGAGCAAAAGGAGTGAATCTACAATCTAAAATATGTCTATATACATCCATATGTAGTAGTCCATTTGAATCTCTAAAAAGGCAAATATTTGAGTAGTCACTCGTTGAAATCTCTAGAAAGACAAATACTCCGGAGTATATTTAAGAACCGAGGGGGTAGTGCACAACCGCATGGGAGACTCAGCCCGGTCGTTGTGCCGCATTAATAGTGAGTAATGAGCAGTCAAATCATAAGCCCCACCTTTCCCACTGTAAGTTTCTCGGAAGAAGCAACCATCAATACGCTCTTCTTTGAATCCGCTCATACTACTCCATCTGTCACTGTTTATAGAGCGCGCTTCAGAAAAAAGAAAAATCTATGGGACCAAGGCGACTAGAGATCAGCCTGAAAAATAGCATTGGTAGTTATAGCACGGCGTCTATTACTAGAGGAAATAATGCGTACACACATGCATGTAGTGCTTCCACCCCAGGTACACACATGCATGCACTTACTCCACTCCGTAGTAGTACATCGAGAGAAAATTATGGACTTGATTGCGGTTACCACGCCATATTTAATTGAGCATTAAACCAAACGCGTCTAAAGTCTCTCTGGTGGTGGAAATGCATTGAGAGAAATGCATCATAATGAAGCGCGCCCTGTAAACCGTGACGGAGGGAGGAGTAGTATATGAAGGTGCAAAACCAAGTACGCGTATGGCCAGTCGGTCAACGCACCTCCTCTTGGCATATCACTGACATGTGGGACAGGAGTGTGAGCAAACCAATCTCAATTGACGGCAAAATGGCCAACCCGCCGTTCCTTGAGAGAGACGAGGAGCGAGAACACACAGATGGGCTCGCACGGAGGCCAAGATATATTCGAGCATGGTTGGTTGATCGATATCATCATTACATGTTGGGCTGCCGTTTTCCGCCCTTCTCCGGAATAAATGTGTACATTATCAGAGATTAAAAAAAATAAGAGTACAGACGCTCCACCATGCGGTTCTAGTAGTAGTACTACTCGTACTACTAAACCTTGCGCTTGGCTCTTTATCTCTTCGTGAAGTCAAACAATGATGGTACTCCGCATGTTGGGTACTATAGTGTATGCCTCTGACAATCTGACACCGAATGGACTGATGCATGTCCACTGAGGGTAGGTTGCATTAGTAAAAAGGCGTAAGAGAGCTTCACCTTGTCCTGCAAGCTTCTCCTCGTTCTATGAGTTGACAGGACACACGAAAAAGTAGTGCTAGTCCATACTCCCTCCTTTCCGGTTAATATGGCTTAATCTTTTTTGTGGGTAAATGAGAGAGCTTTATTCATATAGAAGCATTCTTAGACGATCAGCCAAGACACTAGTCACTAGGAAGAGAGGTACCCTGCAAAAAAAGAAGTAGGAAGTGAGGTGTTTCATCAAGCCAGCTCTCGGCCACATTCAAAGTGCAGCAAGCACGGTTCACACAAAGATGCGCCACAAGGTTTGCTGACCTGTTTACATGCTGAATAACAAAAAAGGAGGAAATATTACCAAGCGCTCCTATTTGTAACAGGATATGAGCCGGAATTAAGGAAGAATTGTGGCGAGTGTTCCATGCAATCAACTTCCATTATCACATGCGAGAACCCTCGAAGAGAACCAAATGTATTGAAGATTGCTTTATCACATTTTAAAATTATAATAAGAGTGCAGACGCTCCTCCATCCGGTTGCTAGTACTAGTATAATACATACCTCTATAGACTATAGTAGTAGTACTAGTACTACTAGTAAACTTTGCGCTTGGCTGTTTGCCTATTCGGGAATTCGAACAATAATAGTACTAGTATAGTGTATGCTTCTGGCAATCTGACACCGAATTAACTCTTGCACGTCCACCGCCTGAGCGAGGGAGAGCTTGCATTAGTCAAAAGTTTCTCCTTGTCCTGCGAGCCACCGCGCGCAAGCTTCTCCAGTCCCGCAACCTTCTCCTCGTTCGGCAAGTTGATGGGACACAACAAAGTAATGCTAGTCCATACTGCCTCCTCTCCGGTTAATATGGCTTAATTTCAAACGAGATAAATACACTGTCTGTCACTATATATTTGTAAAAATATGGTCAGTGGACTTCATAATACGCTCATTGCACTCAATATATATATTTTTCGATGTTTATAGGTCACTAGCTCACCCTGACTGAGTATGTGTATGCATGCACGTGTAGGTTGAGCACTTGAGCGTGACCGTGTGTGTTCCGTCGTGTTCTCGGACATGCATGCATTAGGGCGTCGTGCGCATTTTTGCGTCCATGTGTACATGTGACTGTTGCATACACGTAGGGGGAGTACGTGTAGGGGCCACTAAGGAGCAGTCAAATCACACAGTAAGTTAGTCGGAAGATGCAATCATCATTTCACCCTTCAATGACACGTACGCAATATAAAATGCTTGATATGGAGAGAAAAAGAAAACCACTATATATACACTAGCAGGAGCCTAAGCTACAAGCCTGCTTGCTTAGGTTGCTCTCTTCATAAGCATAGAACGACGATGGCCACACCGCTGGTCACATATCCGGCCTGATCCCGTAGCTGGGGGAAGGGAACAATGTTCCGTGTAGACACGGTCGACATCAGCGAGGGAGAAAACCCACAGTCGGTGCATCCCAATCGGGGGTCACCACGGTATGGGCCGATGCCGCGTCCCAACCGCCCTTCTAGCTACAGCCCGACGTCCCAAGTAGTCCATCTTCCTTTTGGAGCCTGCTTGCTCCACTACCGTAGCTCCATCTCCATGTCGATCTTTCTCTACTTCTACCGGCTTCTACTTGTGATGAGTTTATGTCTCATGAACTAGTGCCAGTACTATTATTCTAATCACACTTCTTCAATATCTTTGCCATCAGGGATGCTCAGGTCGATTTTAGTGGAACTGCACAAAAGCATCGTATGATCCGAGGGTGCCAGCCGTCTTTCCTTCGGCAAGTTCTACCTGGCCAGGAAATTAAATCCTGTTTAGGGTTTAGGGTTTAAGTCGTAGTGACCCCATCAATAGTTTTTCTTTCGTATATGCTCTGTAACGCCCCGAGACCGATGCTCTAGATGCCTTCTATTTATTTTAGTTGTTGCCATGTGTTTATTATGTTTGTTGCACTATCATAATTGTTTTGCATATTTCATTCCTATATGTTTTGCCATGATCATGTTGAGTGCCTTGTCATATATTTGCTTCTTACACCATGCTCATCTCACTTGTTATGTTGCATTGTACCCTTGTCATTTTACATTTCATCATGCTCATCATGTGGGTTGCATTCTTCATGTTGTGTGTGCATCAGCCCTCGATATCTCTCTCTCAAGCCATGCCCATGCATCAACACCTCCTTCCTTCTTATTCCTTTCATTTTTGCTAGTGCCATTTTATGTCCTCCATAAATGTTCATTCTTTTCCTGATGCTAGCTCACCATGACTACACCCTCTCTGCCAATTATCAGCTCATTTGGAGTTGTTTTGGTAGGGTTCAAAAATGACTCAAGTTTGAATATAATTCAAACTTGAATTATTTTTATGTCCTTAAAAATTCCCAAAGCAATTTATTCAATTTCTGCACAAATTCTGGACTCCAGGGATATTATAATTTCTCTCACAACACTCTCCAATTCCTCTGTGCTTTTGCTCTTTTATTTCTATTTGAAGAAATAGAAAAGAGAAAGAGCAGCACCAGCCCAGCGCAGCCCACCTGGGCTTCCCTCCCTAGCCGGCCCAGCCAGCCGCTAGCGGCCACCTGCTCCGTTCGCCTCACGCCGTCTCCCTCCTCTCTGGAGCGGTAGCCGCAACAGCAGCGCCGTGAGCACGCGCTCACGGACGCCGAGGTCGTGTCGTCCAGTCCCCCCCCCCTTTATAAGAGAGCGCCTCCCTAGGGTTTCCCTTCTCTCCCTCATTCCTCCCCGCGCCGCCGCCACCTGGTAGGTCCTCGTCCAAGCCACCCATAGCCGTCGCCCGTGCCATGGCCGAGGAGATCCCAAGCTCCTCCCCGGCTTGATCATTGCTGTAGCCGTCTTCTTCGTCCATGGGAGTGTTGCGGACGTCTTCCACTTCTTCCACGGCTACGCACACGACCACACGGACCCGGAGCTCCTTCCCCTTCATCGTCTTCGCCCTCTGCTTCCCGGAGCCGCGGCGCGCCGGAGATCAGCAGCTCGTCGTCGCCGTCGTCCACGTCGTCTTCTTCTTCCTCTTCATTGCCGCCGGACGCCAAGTTCCTCGACGTCCCCTTCTTCCTCTACGTCATAGATCGGACGCCACCTTCGCGCCCGTCGGTCGTGTCGTCTTCTTCCCCTGCTTCCCCTGCTTCACGGATCAGAAGAACACCGCCGTTTCAGCGCGTCCCCACTCCGTTTTCTCTCCTTCCCGACGAGTTCGCCGACGGCAATGAACCCAAAGTGAGAAGACATTTCTCCTCCCGCCTTCCCCGCTCGTTCCCGTGCTCTGTAGGTGTCACCCACCCCCAAACCGAGCCCGTCCGCCATGGACGACCATGGCAGCGAGCTCAAGCTCGTGACTTGCCCCTTGCTCGGTTTTTGTTTCACCCTTCTGCTCTCGCGCACACCAGCGGCTCCCGCGCGCAACCAGAGCCTCGCCCGTCGCCTTGCAGCCGCCCAACACCGAGGCTTGGCCTCCATGACCGAAACGTCGAGCTCGTGCTGCACCCGTCGTTGCTTCGCGCCTGCGCACACGCAGTAGCACCCCCACCTATTTCCGCACCCTCGCCGTAGGTCCGTGATCGCGATGATCGCCATCTTTCTCGCCGGCGTCATCACACAGTTTTTCTGTGATCCGTAAAGAAGAAGGCTCCTGCCTTTCGATATTTCAAAAGCCGATCTCCCTTTGTATCACAAACACCATTCTAGCGCAGTGGCTAGTGCCCTCGGTTTTCAATTGAGAGGTTGCGGGTTCCAGTCCCAGGCGCCCTAGTTTTGCCCTGTTTTTCTTTTGTTTTGCACACACGCACACTTGGGCCCGATTCCACTTCTGGGCCGCTGCATTCTAATGCTTCTGGCCCGTGCATATTTTTTTCCCACTCTGTGTATTTTAGCATTTTTCAGTGCATGCATATTTACCGAAATGCCATCATTTTAAAATGCTCATAACTAAATATCCATCCATCCAAATGAAACATGTCATATATGCATCTTGCTCAGCTTTTCATGTTCTTTAACATTATATAACTTTCATCCCTGTTAAAAATATTTAAAATTGCTGTTTGCATTAATTTGCATAAATCACATGTTAAAATGATTTATTTCATAACTAAATAACCGTAGCTTGGTTTTAAATAAACTTTATATGTAAATGGGGTGGAAAAATGCCTAGTTTAACATGGTGCACTTTATTTTCCTGTTTAACAAACATAAAATTGTGTTTAGGGCAGAACAGTACCGAATCTAAAATATGCATATGGGGATTTTCCGGACTTGTTGTTTGTTACTTCCGGCCTCATTTAAATTTGCCTAGATAGGTAGTTTAATTATGCCTCACCTCTTGCCATGTTTAACAACATTTAATATTGTTGGGTACCTAAACGAGAGCGAACTAAATAACTCATATGTGGTGTTTCGTCAATATGCAACTCGTTGCATATTGAGCTCCATTTAACTTATAGTATTGGTTGTTGCACTTTGCCATGCCATGCCTCATTAAACGGGACATGCATCATACTTGTTTGTGCATCATGCCATGTTCATGCTTGTGCATTTACCATGTTGTTTGTTTCTTTCCGGTGTTGCTTCTTAGTTCCGGTAATGTTGCGTTTGTGAGGATTCGTTCGACTGCTCCCGTTCGTCTTCTTCATGGACTCGTTCTTCTTCCTTGCGAGATTTCAGGCAAGATGACCGCTACCCTGGATCTCATTACTATCATTGCTATGCTAGTTGCTTCTTTCCATCGCTATGCTGCGTTACCTATCTTTTGCTCGTCAAGCCTCCCAAATTGCCATGACCCTCTAACCTTTGACACCTTTCCTATGCAAACCATTGCTTGGCTATGTTACCGCTTTGCTCAGCCCCTCTTATAGCGTTGCTAGTTGCAGGTGAAGTTGAAGATTGCTCTATGGTGGACAGGATTTTGGTTGGGATATCACAATATCTCTCATATTATTAATGCATCTATATATTTGGTAAAGGGTGGAAGACTCGGCCTTTTGCCTGTTCCTTTGTTCCACTCTTGCCGCCCTAGTTTCCGTCATATCGGTGTTATGTTCCTGGATTTTGCATTCCTTACGCGGTCGGGTGATTTATGGGACCCCCTTGACAGTTCGCTTTGAATAAAACTCCTCCAGCAAGGCCCAACCTTGGTTTTACCATTTGCCTCACCACCACCTACCTTTTCCCTTGGGAGTCACTCTCTCGAGGGTCATCTTTATTTTAGCCCCCCCGGGCCAGTGCTTGTCTAAGTGTTGGTCCGAACTGAGCTGCCTGCGGGGCCACCTCGGGGCAACTTGAGGGCTGGTTTTACCCGTAGCTAGTCTCATCCGGTGTTGCCCTGAGAACAAGATATGTGCAGCTCCTATCGGGATTGTCGGCGCATCGGGCGGCTTTGCTGGTCTTGTTTTACCATTGTCGAAATGTCTTGTAAACCGGGATTCTGAGTCTGATCGGGTCTTCCTGGGAGAAGGTCTATTCCTTCGTTGATCGCGAGAGCTTGTCATGGGCTAAGTTGGGACACCCCTGCAGGGTATAATCTTTCGAAAGTCGTGCCTGCGGTCATAGGCAGATGGGAATTTGTTAATGTCCGGTTGTAGATAACTTGACACCAGATCCGAATTAAAACGCATCAACCGCGTGTGTAGCCGTGATGGTCTCTTCTCGGTGGAGTCCGGGAAGTGAACACGGTTTCTGGGTTATGCTTGACGTAAGTAGGAGTTCAGGATCACTTCTTGATCATTACTAGTTGACGACCGTTCCGCTTGCTCTCTTCTCGCTCTTATTTGCGTATGTTAGCCACCATACTTGCTTAGTCGCTGCTACAGCCTCACCACTTTACCCCTTCCTTTCCTTTAAGCTTTGCTAGTCTTGCTACCCATGGTAATGGGATTGCTGAGTCCTCGTGGCTCACAGATTACTACAACAATAGTTGCAGGTACAGGTTGTGCGATGATCATGACGCGGGAGCGATGCTTGATCGTGTTGAGTTCTTCTTCTGCTTCTTCTTCGATCAGGGGATAGGTTCCAGGTCGGCAGCCTGGGCTAGCAGGGTGGATGTCGTTTGAGTTTTTGTTTGTGTTTCATCCGTAGTCGGATGATGCTCTGATGTATTGTGATGTTGTATTCGTGTGTCATTGTATGCCTTATGTATGTATCCCCATCTATTATGTAATGTTGAGGTAATGATATCCACCTTGCAAAAGCGTTTCAATATGCGGGTTTATCCTTGGTAGGACCTTCGAGTTCCTTTTGGATAGGGTCGCATATTGGGCGTGACAAGTTGGTATCAGAGCCTCGACCGACCCTAGGAGCCCCCTTGATTGTTGGCCGTTGTTGAGTCTAGAAAAAAAACTATTTTGAGTCTTAGGATTATATATATCGGAGAGTAGGATTCTTTTTACTCCTCAGCCCCCTTCGTCGCTCTGGTGAGGACTCTTGACGTAGATGTTTTGTCTTTCCTCTCCTCAAATTTCACTAATTTTTTTTAGGATCACGCGGGTATCTTGGAATCATTCCGATGGTTTTGTGACGAGAACATTGTTCTTGGTGCCTCCTGTCTATTTATGTGGCTTTGACCCGGGGAGTCGAGCTCTGAGGTGTTGTCGTCACAATTTTATCATTGCAGTTCTGGAATACCTGAGTTTTGCCGACATCGAAAATCTCTTTTATGCAGTTGTTGGTGAGATAACCTCGATAACCCAGTACTGGGGCGAGCTCGAGAGTATTGCCATAACTCGTATAACGGATGCTTTTCGAAGGTTGAGGTACACGATTTCCGGAGTTTTCTTGGTTATGTGTTGACGGATAGATACAGCTTGGATGTAGGTATTGTTAGTTTGGGTGAGATATATTGCTTCCCCTGTATCCCCAACACCAGATTGCATAACCAGAAAGTTTCGGGAGTTTATAGGTGGGAATTCAAGTAGCTCCTAGAATATCTTTTCGACAGATGCATGATATGAGATTGGGGTTCGACGTCTAGTGGTCCGCCTTTCCACGGTCATTTTTACAGTGGTCTCGTTGTGTCTTAAAGAACCCTTGGCTATGCTGGTTCGGGGACACTTCGTATGTCATGTGCACTGCCTTGTACATGATGGTGCTGTACACTCGAGCCCGTGTGGGCCCCACCACGAAAACTTCGGATGAAATCTCTATCATATGTTTGTTCCGGCTTATTTCTGCAAGCCAATCCTTTGTTTTGTTTTATTTGTGGTATTCAAGTTGCTTCGATGTCAGATGTTGAATCCATACCTTTCTTAAATGGTGTTCTCATATTTCTATGGGAGTACTAATCTTTTTGATCATCGAGATTGTCATGTCAATTCTTTCCAACCGGTGTGCTTCTTTTCAAGTGGATCCGATCATTTGAACATTCGCAAGATCATCTCTCAGTTTTCCCAATGGTGTTTGTTTCATCCATCCCAAGTTGCCTTTGTTTTCCCGCCCTCCCACCCTTTTTCTTCAAGGACTCAGATTTCTTAATCATGTATCCTTTTATTTGTGGGAAGTCTCTTCATTCTTTTCTTTCAGTATTCTTATCCGGCGATTTCCCTCGTGAAGATGCTCACGAGCTTCAAGTTCATCATTCTTCATTCTCGTATTCTTCCCCGGTGGATCCAATTCAAGCTTTCAGTGTTGATCATATTCTTTTCCTCGTGTCAAATGCTTTTTCATACCGGTGCACCTCTTAATTGTTCACCTATCTCTATTCTTATCCAGAGTGCTCAAGATATCTCAGAAGACTCGTGTTTCCATTCTCAATCCGTTCAAGCTATTTGGAGATTATTATCTCATTCAAGCCATTTAATCCTACCGGTGCAATCTCTATGTCAAGTAATCCTTCAATGATGTTTCTTTCGAGTGGGCCCTAACCCACAGGTCTTTTCCCAGGATCTTACCTGACTCTTCTAATTTTCCCGGAGCCATTCCCAAAGTCTTTCGAAGTTTGACGTAAGAATGAATTATCATCAGTCATATGTCTTTCTCCAAGATTTTTCAAATCATTTTTCATTGTTGGCTCAACCTCTTCATTTGTCATTCTTCCGGAGTATCTCAACAATTCAGGGAGGTGTTTCTCATCGTCATTCTCGAATTTTGAAGTCCGAAGAAGATTTCCTCTTAAATCCTTACCCGTTCTTCCAAAGATGCGTAGTTCAAGCTTGATGCCATACTCTCATAATTGTTTTAGATTGTGAGAATTCTTTTCACTCATCCGGAGTATTTCATGAGTTGTATCCATTTTTTTTCTCCGAAGGCCATCATGTCATAATTCTTCATTCTCAGCGTGTAGCTATCTTTCTCCAAATCTTACCGGTGATTCGCTCAAGTATTCTCTAATCAGTTCATGATCTCTTCGTTCTCATGTATCTAAATCCCCTCGAGCATATTGGTTCTTCTAATTCTTCCCGGTGTTTCTTTATCTTGTCTTCGTTCATTCTCAGTTCTTATGGTGGTTCGTTCAAGATTTCTCTTCATTCGTCATCGTATCAATTCATTCATTCATTCGTTGTTTCCAAATCCCACAGGTGGTTCCATCAATACCTTCTCAATTTTACGCTATATGTTTCTTAATCCTTTTTCAAGGGGAATAAGTAGTATGCCAAATCCATTGCTTGTCATCAATTTAATTTGATGAAGGATAAGCATACAATAAATCTTATTCTTATTTCCTCGAGGTGATTCAATTCTTTTTTTCCGAAAATTGTTCATGATGAAGTAATTCTCGGTTCTAGTGTTTCACCTTTTCTTTTTCCGGAGTTCCAAGTTTTTCTCGGTTATATCGTTGCAAAGCTCAATCTAAATCATTGCAAGGCTTCACCTTGTGTTTTCAACTTCTCTTTCTTTGTTATCATCCTTTCATTACCGGAGTTCTTCATGGAGGCTCTACATGATCGTTCGTCAAGGGATTCTTTTCATTCTTCAATTGTTCTTCAAGATTTCTCTCGAGGTGATGATCCGCCAAGCTATACTCAAAATTAAACATGGTGCTAAACACATGTTTTGTTTTGGGGAGTTCAAGCATTCTTCATCTTGCATTCCGAAGTGCAATCCTTTCTACCTTATCTTTTGAGGTGGTGTCATGTCATTCTTGACAATTCGAGTTCGTGTTTGATGATTCACATGTTGTCAAGAATGAGGTATTTTAAACCCATCATTTTCTTCCTTGGAGTTATCTTGTGCCAGATTTCACCTAAAGCCTTCCATTGGGGATGTTGCTATTTGTGGTGCTTATCAATGATCCAAGGTTTCTCCATATCCTTCTCGGTGAAAGAGGTTTTTTCATCTCTTCGGTGATCTCAAGCAATCAATTGTTTTTCGTTAGTGGAAGAATGTCATCTCATAGTTTTGAGAAGTTTTCCATAAGCCCACTACAAGCTTATTCTTTTCGTTGTTGGTTTTCCAACAACCCCGTTGTAACCATCTTGGAAGGGTGCTTTCCAAGCTCATTTGTGGCACAAGTTGTCATTTTCTTCTCCGTCCCTTTATCCCAACGGTCTAACTTCTATTCTTTCGTTACAGAAGCATTGTGATGTTGCTCTTTTCTCTCACCTTCTCGAATTGAGGATCATGTTATTTTCTTGCTTATCCATTTAACCGGCGTGTCGTGTTTTCATTCGAGTTCTCTCATCCTATCAAGTATTGCCTCTCTTTCCAACCTGAGTGCTGTCTGAAATCCTTCTTACCCATTATGCCATTCTTTCAATAGTTCCGGAGGCAGTGTGTTGTTGATTCATCAAGTATCATCCCATCATCTCAAGTTCATGTTCAGCCGGAGTGCCGCCCAAGTTCTGGCATTCGTGTTTTTTTAGCTATCTCATGATCTCGGTGTGGCTCCATATTCTTTTGGTTCGTTAAGCCCTTGTTTTCATGTCTTTGCAACCTTCAAGTTCTCGTAATGTTCCTCGTTCCTCTTTTCTAACGGATTGTTTGCAATCTCGTTCATCTCTAATTGCTCAACCTCTCAAGGTTCGTGGTTTCACTCATTGGTCGAAGAAGCAACTTAGTTTTACCGCTTATCTTCCTCTTCCTTTTCCCTCCGGTGCCATCCTAGATCTTGGGACGAGATCCTCTCGTAGTGGTGGAGTGTTGTAACGCCCCGAGACCGATGCTCTAGATGCCTTCTATTTATCTTAGTTGTTGCCATGTGTTTATTATGTTTGTTGCACTATCATAATTGTTTTGCATATTTCATTCCTATATGTTTTGCCATGATCATGTTGAGTGCCTTGTCATATATTTGCTTCTTACACCATGCTCATCTCACTTGTTATGTTGCATTGTACCCTTGTCATTTTACATTTCATCATGCTCATCATGTGGGTTGCATTCTTCATGTTGTGTGTGCATCAGCCCTCGATATCTCTCTCTCAAGCCATGCCCATGCATCAACACCTCCTTCCTTCTTATTCCTTTCATTTTTGCTAGTGCCATTTTATGTCCTCCATAAATGTTCATTCTTTTCCTGATGCTAGCTCACCATGACTACACCCTCTCTGCCAATTATCAGCTCATTTGGAGCTGTTTTGGTAGGGTTCAAAAATGACTCAAGTTTGAATATAATTCAAATTTGAATTATTTTTATGTCCTTAAAAATTCCCAAAGCAATTTATTCAATTTCTGCACACATTCTGGACTCCAGGGATATTATAATTTCTCTCACAGCACTCTCCAATTCCTCTGTGCTTTTGCTCTTTTATTTTTATTTGAAGAAATAGAAAAGAGAAAGAGCAGCACCAGCCCAGCGCAGCCCACCTGGGCTTCCCTCCCTAGCCGGCCCAGCCAGCCGCTAGCGGCCACCTACTCCGTTCGTCTCACGCCGTCTCCCTCCTCTCTGGAGCGGTAGCCGCAACAGCAGCGCCGTGAGCACGCGCTCACGGACGCCGAGGTTGTGCCGTCCAATCTCCCCCTTTACAAGAGAGCGCCTCCCTAGGGTTTCCCATCTCCCCCTCGTTCCTCCCCGCGCCGCCGCCACCTGGTAGGTCCTCGTCCAAGCCACCCATAGCCGTCGCCCGTGCCATGGCCGAGGAGAGCCCAAGCTCCTCCCTGGCTTGATCATCGCCGTAGCCGTCTTCTTCGTCCATGGGAGTGTTGCGGACGTCTTCCACTTCTTCCACGGCTACGCACACGACCACACGGACCCGGAGCTCCTTCCCCTTCGTCGTCTTCGCCCTCTGCTTCCCGGAGCCGCGGCGCGCCGGAGATCAGCAGCTCGTCATCGCCGTCGTCCACGTCGTCGTCTTCTTCCTCTTCATCGCCGCCGGATGCCAAGTTCCTCGACGTCCCCTTCTTCCTCTACATCATGGATCGGACGCCACCTTCGCGCCCGTCGGTTGCGTCGTCTTCTTCCCCTGCTTCCCCTGCTTCACGGATCAGAAGAACACCGCCGTTTCAGCGCATCCCCACTCCGTTTTCTCTCCTTCCCGACGAGTTCACCGACGGCAACGAACCCAAAGTGAGAAGCCGCTTCTCCTCCCGCCTTCCCTGCTCGTTCCCTTGCTCTGTAGGCATCGCCCGCCCCCAAACCGAGCCCGTCCGCCATGGACGACCATGGCAGTGAGATCGAGTTCGTGACTTGCCCCTTGCTCGGTTTTTGTTTCACCCTTCTGCTCTCGCGCACACCAGCAGCTCCCGCGGGAAACCAAAGCCTCGCCCGTCGCCTTGCAGCCGCCCAACACCGAGGCTTGGCCTCCATGACCGAAACGTCGAGCTCGTGCTGCACCCGTCGTTGCTTCGCGCCTGCGCACACGCAGTAGCACCCCCACCTATTTCCGCACCCTCGTTGTCGGTCCGTGATCGCGATGATCGCCATCTTTCTCGCCGGCGTCGGCACACAGTTTTTCTGTGATCCATAAAGAAGAAGGCTCCTGCCTTTCGATATTTCAAAAGCCGATCTCCCTTTGTATCACAAACACCGATCTAGCGTAATGGCTAGTGCCCTGGGTTTTCAATTGAGAGGTTGCGGGTTCGAGTCCCAGGCGCCCTAGTTTTGCCCTGTTTTTCTTTTCTTTTGCACACACGCACACGTGGGCCCGATTCCACTTTTGGGCCGCTGCATTCTAATGCTTCTGGCCCGTGCATATTTTTTTCCCACTCTGTGTATTTTAGCATTTTCAGTGCATGCATATTTACCGAAATGCCATCATTTTAAAATGCTCATAACTAAATATACATCCATCCAAATGAAACATGTCATATATGCATCTTGCTCAGCTTTTCATATTCTTTAACATTATACAACTTTCATCCCTGTTAAAAATATTTAAAATTGCTGTTTGCATTAATTTGCATAAATCACATGTTAAAATGATTTATTTCATAACTAAATAACCGTAGCTCGGTTTTAAATAAACTTTATATGTAAATGGGGTGGAAAAATGCCTAGTTTAACATGGTGCACTTTATTTTCCTGTTTAACAAACATAAAATTGTGTTTAGGGCAGAACAGTACCGAATCTAAAATATGCATATGGGGATTTTCCGGACTTGTTGTTTGTTACTTCCGGCCTCATTTAAATTTGCCTAGATAGGTAGTTTAATTATGCCTCACCTCTTGCCATGTTTAACAACATTTAATATTGTTGGGTACCTAAACGAGAGCGAACTAAATAACTCATATGTGGTGTTTCGTCAATATGCAACTCGTTGCATATTGAGCTCCATTTAACTTGCAGTATTGGTTGTTGCACTTTGCCATGCCATGCCTCATTAAACCGGACATGCATCATACTTGTTTGTGCATCATGCCATGTTCATGCTTGTGCATTTACCATGTTGTTTGTTTCTTTCCGGTGTTGCTTCTTAGTTCCGGTAATGTTGCGTTCGTGAGGATTCGTTCGACTGCTCCCGTTCGTCATCTGCATGGACTCGTTCTTCTTCCTTGCGGGATTTCAGGCAAGATGACCGCTACCCTGGATCTCATTACTATCATTGCTATGCTAGTTGCTTCATTCCATCGCTATGCTGCGTTACCTATCTTTTGCTCGTCAAGCCTCCCAAATTGCCATGACCCTCTATCCTTTGACACCATTCCTATGCAAACCATTGCTTGGCTATGTTACCACTTTGCTCAGCCCCTCTTATAGCGTTGCTAGTTGCAGGTGAAGTTGAAGATTGCTCCATGGTGGACAGGATTTTGGTTGGGATATCACAATATCTCTCATATTATTAATGCATCTATATATTTGGTAAAGGGTGGAAGACTCGGCCTTTTACCTGGTGCTTTGTTCCACTCTTGCCGCCCTAGTTTCCGTCATACCGGTGTTATGTTCCCGGATTTTGCATTCCTTACGCGGTCGGGTAATTTATGGGACCCCCTTGACAGTTCGCTTTGAATAAAACTCCTCCAGCAAGGCCCAACCTTGGTTTTACCATTTGCCTCACCACCACCTACCTTTTCCCTTGGGAGTCGCTCTCTCGAGGGTCATCTTTATTTTAGCCCCCCCGGGCCAGTGCTTGTCTAAGTGTTGGTCCGAACTGAGCTGCCTGCGGGGCCACCTCGGGGCAACTTGAGGGATGGTTTTACCCGTAGCTAGTCTCATCCGGTGTTGCCCTGAGAACGAGATATGTGCAGCTCCTATTGGGATTGTCGACGCATCGGGCGGCTATGCTGGTCTTGTTTTACCATTGTCGAAATGTCTTGTAAACCGGGATTCCGAGTCTGATCGGGTCTTCCTGGGAGAAGGTCTATTCCTTCGTTGATCGCGAGAGCTTGTCATGGTCTAAGTTGTTACACCCCTGCAGGGTATAATCTTTCGAAAGCCGTGCCTGCGGTTATAGGCAGATGGGAATTTGTTAATGTCCGGTTGTAGATAACTTGACACCAGATCCGAATTAAAACGCATCAACCGCGTGTGTAGCCGTGATGGTCTCTTCTCGGCGGAGTCCGGGAAGTGAACACGGTTTCTGGGTTATGCTTGACGTAAGTAGGAGTTCAGGATCACTTCTTGATCATTACTAGTTGACAACCGTTCCGCTTGCTCTCTTCTCGCTCTTATTTGCGTATGTTAGCCACCATACTTGCTTAGTCGCTGCTGCAGCCTCACCACTTTACCCCTTCCTTTCCTTTAAGCTTTGCTAGTCTTGATACCCATGGTAATGGGATTGCTGAGTCCTCGTGGCTCACAGATTATTACAACAACAGTTGCAGGTACAGGTTGTGCAATGATCATGACGCGAGAGCGATGCTTGATCGTGTTGAGTTCTTATTCTGCTTCTTCTTCGATTAGGGGATAGGTTCCAGGTCGGCAGCCTGGGCTAGCAGGGTGGATGTCGTTTGAGTTTCTGTTTGTGTTTCATCCGTAGTCGGATGATGCTCTGATGTATTGTGATGTTGTATTCGTGTGGCATTGTATGCCCTATGTATGTATCCCCATCTATTATGTAATGTTGAGGTAATGATATCCACCTTGCAAAAGCGTTTCAATATGCGGGTCTATCCTTGGTGGGACCTTCGAGTTCCTTTTGGATAGGGTCGCATATTGGGCGTGACAAGTTGGTATCAGAGCCTTGACCGACCCTAGGAGCCCCCTTGATTGTTGGCCGTTGTTGAGTCTAGAAAAAAACTATTTTGAGTCTTAGGATTATATATATTGGAGAGTAGGATTCTTTTTACTCCTCAGCCCCCTTCGTCGCTCTGGTGAGGACTCTTGACGTAGATGTTTTGTCTTTCCTCTCCTCAAATTTCACTAAATGTTTTTTAGGATCACGCGGGTATCTTGGAATCGTTCCGATGGTTTTGTGACGAGAACATTGTTCTTGGTGCCTCCTCTCTATTTATGTGGCTTTGACCCGGGGAGTCGAGCTCTGAGGTGTTGTCGTCACAATTTTATCATTGCAGTTTTGGAATACCTGAGTTTTGCCGACATCGAAAATCTCTTTTATGCAGTTGTTGGTGAGATAACCTCGATAACCCAGTACTAGGGCGAGCTCGAGTACAGTTTTATCGTTGCATGTCACTCACCGCAAACCGAGTATATGATAACTTCCCCGCTTGCTTGTTGATGGATCGCGACATGGAGTACTAGCACTACTGGAAGAGATTGACGAGTTGGGGGAGGACAGTTAGCTGTAGCACGGACTCCCAAGAACTTTTTACATGCATGTTGTGGCCGGCTATTGCGGCCTTTGAATGCGGAGCAGTCGCGTGCACCAAGAAAAAAAGAAGCGGCGCAGGTGACGCTCTCTTGGCCGGCGCGCCACTTCAATGCCGACGCCAGTGAGAGGTTGTGTCCACTCTGGTCGGGCATGAATGCGGCACTGACCGTTTCGGGCGGGAAGCACACATAGGTGATGAAGAGGGTTAGGGTTGGTGAGGACCGGCCGCGGCAGCGGTCCAGACGCCCACAAATAAGAGATGTTGTACGTTAATATTGCTGCGTATATAATTAACAACGTAAATAATGTGCCAGTTGGACAAATATGATTGGAGATGGAGATGGAAATGGAATTTTACGTAAACACGGATATGCATGTCTATGTCTATGTGTGTGTGCGCGATGACTCTCGCGATCTGGAAGCAGGGGCATGGTTTTGATCGAGTTTTCTTTCTTGGTACGTTAAAAAAAATTCCGCCAGTTTTCGTTTCTTTTTTCCGGGAACGCGCGTATTCTATTTAAAACCACTGCTATGGAGAGATTTTTTTACTCCATTATAGCCTCTTGTTTGATAGAGTTTCCCGCATCTCGCTCTCTCACCCTCTCCGTATCAAAACAAGATGACAGTGTCCACTCTATCTCTCTCCTCACCGGTGGTCACAGATCCGGCCAAATCCCGTCCGCTGCGGGGGGTGAGGAGGTGCAGCGTTGACGTTGTCGCCGTCGGCGGTGGAGGAAGCCGATGCGCACCGTCCTCTCAGAGCCGGTGCTGGCGCGGACGAAGGTCCTTCGCGCCCTTGTTCGCTGCCGTCGTGTGGGAAGATCCTGCTCTCCCACCTAAACGACATCTCGCCCACCTGAGGTATAACTTCTTGTACTGGTCCAGCTCCCCAGGTCACTGTGTGCGGGTTTTCTTCTATGCGACTACTCCCCAGCTCCCCATGTATAGTAGCTAGGGTTCGTCGGCTGGTCCAACATCACCTACTATTATAGAGGAAATGCCACTCGAAAAGTTGTCCTGATTGATGCCTCGGTGGAGGTATACATGTTTTTTCGACAAAAAGTACATGGTGGTTGTGCGGTCATTGTCCATATGCTCCTATTGCTGCTGCTAATCTAATACTATCACTGGTTAAATGAAGAAATGCTTTTTTTCTCGGGTATCCTGTTTTAGTTCCCATCAAGATAATCATGATGCTTCTGTTTGTTGGTGTACTTTTCATTAATTCTTATTGACAATTGAGATGCCATTGTTAATCTTGTAAAACAAAGTAACAACACTATATACCTCTTTTATATTTTTGGAAACAGCGATGCGTATCTCCATACCCGGGCATGTCTTCCTCAATTTTAGTGGATCTGCACAAAATTGGATGGCCATTGTTGTTTCGCCTCACTGTCTCTGCCACATGGTTCTTCCTTCCTCGAGCTTGATTACTGAGAAGAAACAGACCACAGTGAGGATTTGTCGAACTTCATAGGTGCCTCACCAAAATTTCATGCCAAATGGATGATGCATCACCACGATGACCTATCGATGCTCATGGTTGCGCCTCATGGTTGCGTCGGCTGGAGAAGCTGATTGATTTTCAATGAAAAACAAGTTGTCTTCCATCAGTGCTCTTTGCTTGTTATGCACAAAGATGATATCCTTCGTCAGTTCACCTTGGCTGTGTTGGAGACACAGTCGTCTTTCACGTTGGTGCAATTTTATCACACCAAATGGCTATGAACCAAATGTTTCCTCGAAGAAGGATTGACGTTGGTACTAAGGGCATAAGTTTTGTATTGATTTCTAAGCCTTCTCACAACTTTGTCTCCAGCTCCCCTGTAATTTTATTTGTCCAACTATTAACTTTGATTTAAAAAATGGTGTGGACTAAAAACCCGGATGGATGTAGTAGCCCTCCATTTTTATTTACTCCACATATTAGATTTGACTGAAGTCAAAATTTGTAATACTCCCAAACCTTTCCGATAATTGAAATTAAAATTCTTTATTTGTACACACTCTCACACGTTTCCGATAATTTGGCGCATGTGTGGTTGTTCACTTAAGGGAGGGTAGTGTACCGCACGTGAAGGACAGGAAGTGCGACCATGACGCGTGGATCATTAGTTCATCGGAAGTAGTAGTAGTTCTCTTCACTGTACATTAAATAAAGTGTTTCGTTTTGTACTTACACAATTTAAAACGATTGTTATGGAGAGAATAAGAAAACCACTCCACTATATATTAGTCGTATACACGAGTACTATATGGACGCAGCTTCATTGACTTTAGTGCACCTACCTTTGGGTTTATGATAGGTGGGCCCAAAATGTGGCTGGCTCACCTGTCATACAGCCAAAAGAAGGTGTAGTTAAGGCACCGGAGCTCAGTCCGTACTACAGTAGTATATATATAAGCTAGAGCCTCAGCGCTTGTTCGCTAGGGTTTGCACTCTCCACACTCTCGCCGCACTACATATATATACATGCTGGAGGCTTAGCGTTCCTTGCTAGGGTTTGCTATAATCAAAGTCTCTCACCCTCTCTTCACCAGATCTAAACAAGACTGTGTTGGCCTCTTGTCTCTCTCCCCCCCCCCTCACAGCTGGTGAAGGAGGCGTCTAGATCCCGTCGCACCGGGAAGGGGAGGAGGTGCAGCGTTCACTCTATCGCCTACGGCGAGGGAGGCAATCCACTGCCAGCTGCGATGTTCTCTTTCACCCAGCGCCTGTGCAGGAGGGCCAACGACCCCTTCTTCCTCGCTATCGTACGTAATGTCGGCAGATCCGGCCTCCTGTCGCATGCCTTGCCACATCCCGACGACCCTAAGGTATAAGTTTCTTTGAAACCGTCGTTGCTCTAGCTGCATGTGGATATTTTTCGATCTGTAGTCGAATCTAGGTCTTGGTTCAAAGTGGAAAGAAGGGTGCGGTGGGATGGAGCATGAATCTAGGACGTGGTTCAATGAGGAAAGGAGGGAGGGAAAGTAGTATAGACTGGCTATCCATCCACTTTGTTGGTCGAAAAGGGAAAAGGGGGGTAACTCGAAACTGGGGGTCGGGTAGTTTGTGCAGGACTAGATTTGCTGCCCTCACATAGGAAAAAGGTTGAAGAGAACAAATATGGGACCAATGCAGATATGCTGCTTGTCTACATACTCTGCATCACCCATTTATACGTGTGGACGCACATGGTGCTGGCATGTCCCATGTCCCATACAACTATTTTGCTATTCTTAATCTAAGAATGCCGCTGGAAAATTGAGGCAATGCCACTGTTAAAAGTAAATTACATTTTTTAACGGATGTTGTTCTAAGAGAATGTCTCTGATAATATGAATCAATGCAACCGTTTTAGAAAAGATACTATCCTACTTTGTTTTCCATCAAGATAAGTTAGATGCTTCTTTTTGTTGCCGTTTGTTTCATCCTCCTTTATCGGCAAGTAATTGTTTCCTTTTTTGCCTCTGTTAAAACAGGGGTATCTATTCAACTTGTTGCTATTGTGATTTTGCTTCGCTACACGAAACACTTATGTTTTATGAGTCTTTTGTGCAGTTCAACTTGAGTGTCACACCGGTGACTTTGCTTAATTTTGGTGGAACTGCACAAAAGGAGATCAAGATATGTTTCCAGTCTTCGTGGCGAGTTGTCTCAAATCTTGGTCTCATACACATGATGTGCAGTGTGCTTTGAGATGTTGTGCTACTTGTTTTGGTATTGTTGTAAATAAATGTTGAATTGAAGCTATTGTATTGCTGTCTTTTCCCATTAAGTAGTGCACAAAAATGGGACCAACCCAAACATGATGCTTGTTGCTTTGTTACAACAAATTCAGCATCACCCCCTTTATAATTAGATGGATGCACATATTGTTGTAGCGCCTACTCTCCCTTGGAACTATTTATACTTTTCGTTAATATAATGCCGCTGGTAAAATTAAGCAATGCCACTCTCAGAATTAACTACTGAATCTTATTTCAAAACTGCAACACTTGTTAGGGATTGGCGGGATTACCATTTTTGTGGCCGCATGTTTCATCCTCCTTTATTAGCCAGTAATTGATTCCTTTTTTGCCTCTGTTTAAACAGGGATATCTATCCAACTTGTTCCTATTGCGACATTTTGCTTCGCTACGCGAAACACTTATGTTGTAAGAGTGTTTTGTGCAGTTCAACTTGAATGTCACATCGGCGACTTTGCTTAATTTTGGTGGAACTGCACAAGAGGAGATCCAGATTTCATATATGTGTTGGGATATGTGTCTAGTCTTCCTCTCGAGCTGTTTCAAATCTTGGTCAAGAAAGATCAGTACCAACTTTCATCCACATGATGCTGCAGTGTGCTTTGAGATACTTGTATTGGTACTGTTTTGGATAAATGTTGAATTGAAGCTATTGAACTGTTGTCTTTTACCATTAAGTGAGCAAAGATTCTTCCAACCCAGACATGATGCTTGTTTCTTTGTTACAACAAAACTCTACATCACCCCCTTTATAAGTATATGGAAGCACATGCTGTTGTTGTGCCCACTCTCCCCTGGAACTGTTTATGCTTTTTGTTAATCTAATGCCGCTGGTAAAATTAAGCAATGCCACTCTCAGAATTAATTAACTACAAAATCTTAGTTCAAAACTGCAACACTTGTTAGGGATTGGCAGGATTACCATTTTTGTGGCCGCACGTTTCGTCCTCCTTTATTGGCCAGTAATTGATTCATTTTTTGCCTCTGTTAAAACGAATCAGTCGCATTGTTTTAGGAATGGTACTATTCTTCTTTGTAGTTTTTTCTACATGTTTAACCAAGGTATTGTTAAGATAATGTCTCTGTTAAAATGAATCAGTCACATTGTTTTAGGAATGGTACTTTTCTGATTTGTCGTTCTTTATACATGTTGAAACAAGGCATTCTTAAGATAATGTCTCAGTCAACATGAATGAATTACACTGATGGAGAATTTCTACTCTCCTGCTTTGTTTCCCATTAAGATAAGTTAGATCAGTAGATGCTTTTCTTCTGTGAGTACAAGTCATCAACCGTTATTTCTCAGTAATTGTTTCCCTTATACCTATTGTTGCTTACAGGGATATCAAAATTAAAGCTTGGTTTTATTCTGACTTTGATTTTAGTTGAACTGCACAAAAGGAGCCAATGTGTCCAAGGCAAACTGCTGCATTACTAGGTCCAGTTGGTCATTCCACTTTGTAGAAAGAAGCATTCACTGTTTGCGCCACATTACAGAAGGAATGACAGAGAATCTTTACAGAGTATTAGTAGACGCTTGTGACATGACTAGTCTGCAGAGAGCATCGGCAATTCTACAACATGTGGAGTGCACTGGGAAAAAAGTGCCCAAACAAGTACAAGAAGCCACGACAGGAGTCCACGATCATAGGCATTACATATTTTGAATGGGAAAAGCTTGTCAAAGTTTAATCATTGATGTTAGCAAGAAGACATTAGTTTAATATATTGGAATTGGAAAACCTTGTCAAAATTTGCTCATTGATGTAAGCCAGAAGACATGCATTTGATATTTTTGAGTGGGACGCCCTTTGCTGTGAGCAGCGTCGATCGTTTTTTCCTATTCCAGTGTTCAGTTTAGAAGTAAATAGTTACTCTGCTGAGATATTCCTGTGTTAAGAGTTTGTTCAATAATGCTTCGTATTGTTTTGCATGTCGATCTAATGCCAGTGATTTGCTTGTTAAGAACATCATCCTCTTCTGTTGTTTCCGTGCTTAAGAAGTTCATCGTCTTATGTTCCATTCATAGCCTATACGACAAGTCGGGTAGGTTAGACGTGAAACCATATGATCTTAGAAACCAACTCATCTTCTTAGGCCGATATTGGATCATTTAATTTCCAACCAAAATCGCTTGTATAACTGACGCTTGTAAATAAAAGCAAATGGTCTTGGGCGAAGCGCTTGGTTGGTCGATTTCGACTAGTAAAATATACACTGGTCTCTCAAATTACACGCGTAACCCGCTGGTTTTACTTACAGACCTCGGGCCCTCGATTTCATTACGCATGTATTTTATGCGTTGTTTCCGATGACGAGTAAATTACACTTGTATGTTAATACAGGTGTGAAATAAACCAGAGCTCCCAAGCGCGGCCTTACCGTTTCATGTCGTCTCAGTCTCTCGAAGGTGCTCACAGGTGTCCGATGATCCTGGCTTCCTGAATGAGCAGCGGGCGCTGTATCAGACTATCCGTAGGGCTTGCGAGGCCCACTCCTCCATCGTTCGAATTGTTGCGCTCGCCATGGCGCCGAGCATTATTAACATGGTCAACTAACATGAGGATTCAGGAGATGACTTTATTTTGACTGGATGACAGTAGGGACCCACTAGGGCCATAGCCCTATGTACGCAAGTGCCTCCTTATTATGTACACCTATATTTTTTTTGCTTCCTCCTGGTTTCGTGACATCATGGTCCCACACCATTGTCAACCAATGTAGTCAATATAAATGACAGAATTGCACAAGGTGTGGCCGACAGCTAAGACCAAGCAACTCGAGCAGTATTTGTGTTTTTGAGGTGTGAGCACTGCAGAGCTTTTCTTGGTGATGTTTTCGTTGTTGTTCAGAGCAGAGCAGGGTATTAACTGGGCGGGCTGTGGCCCGTCTAGCCCTGGCTAGATATCCAGCCCAGATATTAAATTTTTTCAAGATGAAAATGAGTAGCCCAGCTATACTTTTTTTGAGGAATACCCACGCAAGGCCAACTTGTTATTCTCCGCCCCGCTGGGCTGCAAATCTTTCCTAGGAGGGATGCATTAGGCTTAATAGGAAAATGGGCTTTAAAAAATAATAAATGGGATGCAATTATAAAAAAGGGCAGTAACTATAAAAAATGCACCAAACATGAAATTAGTTTCTAAAATATTATTTATGGATTTTGGAAATCTTAATTTTTAATTGTTGCACGCGCAATGTTTTGTTGGATTTTTACGTAATACAAATTTATATTTAATATGACTAGAAGTTTCGGGATAAAAATATTTCAGATCCTATCAAAATGTGGGAGATTTTATTGAATTCTGTCTTGAACGGTTGGTTGAAATTATTAATCGTTGTCCTAGCTAGAAAATGGGTTGTACTTTTAACAAACTGTAAATGGGCTGTAGTAAATTATGTTAGAATTCAAAAATGGGTTGTACATTCTTACAAATCGGAAATGGGCTATAAGTTCTCTGCCACACACTTGTGGGCCTACTAAGTTGACGCGTCCCTAAAAAAAGAAGTTGACGCGTATTCCTCTCCGCGTGGGCATCCACTGCCGCGTCTTCCCCGGCTCCGTGTCGTCCCCTTCCTAGGCCTCGCCATCGTCCACCGCCGTGGTGCTCTTGGCGCGGCATGGTCAATGTGGTCAACGACCGACTTCCATCGGAAGAGTACTGTACGTGGAGAGGCTGACAGCTGGGTCCACGCCAACCGCAAGGAAGTGCCTCCTTATTACGTGCAAAATAATTATTCCTCCACCTGACAACAGGGACCACCGTACGGGCCACCGTATTTCGTGAAAAAAATGTTTCCCCCCTGACTGCTGGGACCCACCGGACGGGCCACCGTATTTCACGAAAAAAACATTCCCTCCTCTGTCAGCTCGGACCCACCGGAAGTGCCTCCTTATTACGCACAAAAAATGAATACTCACCCTGCTAGCTGGGACCCTCCTTGGTGGGAGGCTGACTTGTGGGCCTACTAAGTTGACGGGGACGGAGGGCTTTGTCAACTTAGTCAATATGAACGATTCTAGCTCCAGTGACCGTACGATATCCATCCAACGACCGTAGTGCTTCTCCAAACTCTGGTCTTCTTGCTCCAGCCGCCCAAAGCAGCGCCGGTCGTGCCGCATGCTCCTGCCTCCCGTGGTTGGTTGTGTTGCCGCGGAGGCCTCACCGCCCCCTACTATTCTCACCACTGGCCAGGCCCTATGGCGACGGGAGCCTCACACCGCAACCGAACCAGTGAACCCTCATACTCCTCTCTGCGCGGGCTTCCACTGCCACGTCTTCCCCGGCTCCCGCATCGTCCCCATCCTAGGCCTCGCCGTCGTCCACCGCCCTGGTGCTCTCGGCGCGGCGTGGTCAACGTGGTTAAGGAACGACTTCCATCGGAAGAGTACTGTACGTAGAGACGCTGACAGCTGGGTCCACGGCGGCCGCAAGGAAGTGCCTCCTTATTACGCGCAAAATAATTATTCCTACACTTGACAGCGGGGACCCACGGTCGGGCCACCATATTTCATGAAAAAAACGTTCCCCCCTCTGTCAGCTCAGACCCACCAGAAGTGCCTCCTTATTACGCACAAAAAAAATGAATACTCCCCCTGCTAGCTGGGACCCTCCTTGGTGGGAGGCTCACTTGTGGGCCTACTAAGTTCACGGGGATGGAGGGCTTTGTCAACTTAGTCAATATGAACGATTCTAGCTCCAGTGACCGTACGATGTCCATCCAACGGCTGTAGTGCTTCTTCAACCTCTAGTCTTCGTGCTCCAGCCGCCCAAAGCAGCGCCGGTCATGTCGCATGCTCCTGTCTCCCGTGGCCGGCTGTGCTGCCGCGGAGGCGTCACCGCCACTACTATTCCCACCGCTGGCCAGATTCTGCGGCGACGACAGCCTCACACCGCAGCCAAACCAGTGAACCCTCATACTCCTCTTCACATGGGCATCCACTGCCGCGTCTTCCCCGGCTCCGCATCATCCCCTTCATACGCCTTGCCGTCGTCCACCGCCGTGGTGCTCTCGGCGTGGCGTGGTCAACCTGGTCAAGGAACGACTTCCATCGGACGTGGACTGTACGTGGAGAGGCTGATAGCTAGGTCCACGGCCGCAGCAAGGAAGTGCCTCCTTATTACACGGAAAATAATGATTCCTCCACCTGACAGCTGGGACCCATCGGACGGGACAATGTATTTTGCAAAAAAATCGTTTCCCCCTAACTGCTGGGACCCAGCAGCTACATCTTCGCACGCAAGGAAGTGCGTCCGGGCCAGAAAAAATGATTCGCCCCCCTGACTGCTGGGACCCACCAGCTACATCTTCGCACACAAGGAAGTGCCTGACAGTCGGGACCCACCTGGTCGAAGCCTACGTAGCATTGTCATTCTGGTCGCGAACGTGTACGTACATACTGGTCGATGTAGAAGCGCGCACATGTCGGTAGAGAAGCGCATGTAGCATGTACACGTACGTACAGCGGCCAGTGTGCAAGAAAGAAAATACGGCCACGTACGTACATATGGACGGGGTCTCGAACGCCTACTCGCGCATATATACGTACGGCCAGGGCTCGTGTACATGGCTGGGTCGGAACGAAGAAGAAGAAGAAGAAGAAGAAGAAGAAGTGTGTTGGACGGACCACAGTGGAGTAGCTGCTGGAGACCATGAGAATGAGGGGCGGCACCAGAGGGAAGAGCAGCCAGGGAGATTTGCCCCTACCCGCCGGCCATGTAGCCTAGCTGGACAGAGCATCATCGAGGACTAGGCCAAATGGGACCAGTGGCGATGGCTAGCTGGAGGAACCCTAGTGCTGCAGGCAGGGGATCGAGGTAGAGGGAAAGGGGAGAGGAGATGCAAGCGGGCAGGGCAATGAACGCTTACGTGTTTGTTTTTACTTGAGGGTCATTGTGACGCAGGCGTCAGCAGTTGTATTTTGAGTGTAATATAGGTAGACAACAGAGTCATTTCACTATTCCCCTTCCCTTCAATTTTTAGTGAGGTTCTACCCAAAACACCCCCCACCAAAGAGAAATAAGTTAAGCCCAAGCGCATAACTCAAAAATGACTTCTTTACATAATTTATGGTTTATTTTGATAATAAGCCTAAAGGCGGAATAGAACTGGCCCTTAACTTGTAATTCAATTTTGTGTGCAATGATGAATCACTCCTACCTCCTATAGTGTACATTTAGGCATCATCATACATGAGCATTCCATTATAGAATCCGGAATATGCAATGTTTATGTTAGTTCATACATTGCACATGATGTTTAAATGCCCCTTAAATCTGGTCAGTCAAGTGATGGTCTTTAAGCCTCCTTCTTTGCTTCTTTTCTTGATATGTAAGATTTGCTCACACATCTGTTCAATTGCTTGTTTGTATCAGCCAGCCATACTAGGACTGTTTGCTTTGATTACTTGCTGTTCTTGACCTAACACTCTAACAGAGCTTGTCAACGATTTAAACACTAAGGGCTGCTGTAGAGGGGCCTTGCCTAACTCATAGGTGACATAAAGGTTTGGCTGTACAATAAAGTAGGCTCTCCAAGAGTACCTGGAGATCCAGTTCGAAGGTATGCCTAGTTTTTACATAGTGCAGACATGGTAAATGCTCATTTCATTGTGTGCAAGTGCAAGAGATGCGGCATGTTTCATTATGTGGTGTTGTTTGTTATAATCTCATCCTTTTGTGTTCACAGACTAGAAAGTATGCATATTTATCTTCCAAGGAGATGAGTAACTAGTTTGTGTCACCTTGTAGAGGGTGTGCAATGAAGATAAGATTGAAGATTTCCAAGTACAAGATGTTAGGAAGGAGCCTTGCAAGAGAAGTAGGACCTGCGCTGAGCCTCTTCAACCAGTTAAGGTAAGTCACTCTATCCAACTCAACAGTTCAATTCCTTGTTTGTTTCAGGCATAGTTAATTTGCTCTTTTCAATTGCTTTATTTGTCCTTAGTTAATGAGATTCCCAAACAATGATGCCTGATGTTGGGTACTTGTATAACTATTAGTTGACATAATTAAAGGCCTTACCATTTAATTACTCTGGTGAAGTGTGCCTGAAGCTGTGAAGTCTATTAAGCAACTATTATTGCATGAGGCTCACAATCTAGTTTATATTAGGCTAATGATTGCATAGTTTTGCTTGTTGTAGTAGGTTTGTATGAATCCCTCTGTTGTTCATTATGCTCCCTAAGACTTTAGTTGAGCTACAGAATGGCCAACTGCTTGCTTACTTATACGCAATGTGCTGTCTAAATTTGTAACTTGTTTGTGTTTTGGATTGGGCCCCAACATCATGCTCCTTTGGTGAGCTAAGAGAGATTTCTGTATGCAGGCTGCACAGACTACCTTTTTTATAATTTTGAAGATATCACTTGCTTATGCTTCATGACGTGTAACATTATTGTTATGTTTTGCCATGTACAAATAGTCTGTCTCGCTCGCTTCACTGTCGTAACTATATTTTTGCCCTAGTCATGTGTACTTACAGAAACATTTCAGGATGAAGTGACATCAACACAAAGATCTGCGAGCAGTGCGGCATGGCCGTTACCGAATGATTATGGATTGGAATTGGAATGTGCTGATGTTCTCACGCATCAACTAGAGGTGGCAAGACAACGTGTACATGATTCTCAACATACAATCAACAAGTTGAGATTGGACATGCAAGTATTAGATGCAGAAGTCCAAAAATGAAACAAAAAACTAAGGTAACCATGAAGTAATTGGAGATTTTGCAGACTAAAATTTGTGCTATCTGAATCCGGCCAATCCTATTTTCTGAAGAGACTATAGTTCAAATGGTAAGTTCTATTGATGCATGTCCATGATGTATGAGCTTTGTTTGTCCAGTGTATGTAATTTGATGTTTGTGTACACTTTATTATCACTGATGCCGAACTATAATGCCCAGTGGGTATATTCGGCTGTACTTTCTTTATTGTATACTGTAGGATTATTCTACGTTTCTATGTCGTCTTTTTATTGTATATTGTATGTTTTTTAGAGACCATAGTATAGAGTAGGATATTTCTTGAATATGCTATATCGTTGAAATGGGGGCCAACACGCCCAAACATTTCCTGGACGCCATACAAACGAACAAACATGTGTAGTCAAAGCGGGCCTTAATTGGGCTGGTCAAAATAATATTAAGTGGATCCCAAATGATGTGGCCCACCGTAACAACACCTCTTAGCAGGCCGTTAACAGGCATAAAGCTCGATAGGGCCGTATAAATGGAAATGGCCCGCGGGCCTTTAGTAGGCCGAAATAAATGTCAATTGTGTCTCGGCCCTTTTACTTTACGGGCCAGTAAGAGGCCGAAAGTGTTATGGGCTAGAGGGGGCCCTATTTGCAAACTAGGCTTTTAACAGTTCGAAAGTCGCGTTGGGCTGAAATGATGCCCTGCGGAACGTGCCCCTAATGGACCTTTGCCCTACGGAACATGGGCCCCTAATGGACCTAAAGTCAAAGGCCCAACTGTTGTGCGGGCTGTTAACAGGCTGACGAACAAAATGGGCTAAGAGTTGGCCCATTTACCAAATGGGCCGATGACAGGCCTAAAGTCACAGCAGGCTAGAATTGGCCCAACTGCAGAATGGGCCGAGAAAAGGCCGAAACACGTTTTGGACCATTAACGGGCTGGAACTAACGATGGGCTACTAACAGGCCAAAAGAAGCTTGGGCCGCAATTGGGCCCAAAAACGTAGCGGGCCGTTAACGGGCTTAAACTAACTATGGGCTATAAATTGTAGAATCTAGAATGGGTCTTTGATGGGCCGATCATGTGTAACTTGTATGGGCCGTACTTGTAAATGGGCCTGACTCAAGTAGGCCGCTAATGGGTCGGCCCGCTTATTTTGACAGGCCCGACCTTTTCACCGGAATGGGCCTCTGCTGGGCCGTGCCACATGTCAGCGTATCATAGGCGGCTCCTGTCCAATGAGTGGATGACATCTGTCGCAACGGTGAGGCAACACGTGTTTCCTCCGGCCAATGAGAATTTTACACGTGGAATATCTCCGTTGGTCGTGGCTGTTAGCGGGTTATCGGATCCAAAATTGGACCCAATAGCTTAATGGTGTCCCGTTACGGTGGATGCCACGTGTCGGTCACCCTTGACGAAAGCACTTCTATGACGCGCGATTTATCGTCATGGAAGTGGACACTTCTGTGATGATAATTTTGGTAATGTCATGGAACACTTCTACGACAGCACAGATATGACTATCTTTATTCCGTCATAAAATCGTCATGGATGTACATGCATGACAGAAAACGTGACCTACTATGACAAACATGTATCATCATGGCAGTGTATTTTTTTGTAGTTTATCACATAAACTCATAATACCAATCGTCATCGAACGTTAAGCGTGCAGACCCTACAGGTTCGAGAACTATGTAGACATGACCGAGACACGTCTCCGGTCAATAACCAATAGCGGAACCTGGATGCTCATATTGGTTCCTACATATTCTACGAAGATCTTTATCGGTCAAACCGCATAACAACATACGTTGTTCCCTTTGTCATCGGTGTGTTACTTGCGCGAGATTCGATTGTCGGTATCATCATACCTAGTTCAATCTCGTTACCGGCAAGTCTCTTCACTCGTTCCATAATACTTCATCCTGTAACTAACTTACAATGCTTGCAAGGCTTATAGTGATGAGCATTATCGAGAGGGCCCAGAGATGCCTCTCTGAAACATGGAGTGACAAATTCTAATCTCGATCTATACCAACCCAACAAACACCTTCGGAAACACCTGTAAAGCACCTTTATAATCACCCATTTATGTTGAGACATTTGGTAGCACACAAAGTGTTCCTCTGGTATTCGGGAGTTCCATAATCTCATAGCCTGAGGAACTTGTATAATTCATGAAGAAAGCAGTAGCAATGAAACTGTAATGATCATAATGCTAAGCTAACGGATGGGTCATGTCCATCACATCATACTCCTAATGATGTGATCCCGTTCATCAAATGACAACACATTTCAATGGTTAGGAAACATAACCATCTTTGATTAACGAGCTAGTCAAGTAGAGGCATACTAGGGACAATATGTTTTGTCTATGTATTCACACATGTACTAAGTTTCCGGTTAATACAATTCTAGCATGAATAATAAACATTTATCATGAATTAAGGAAATAAATAATAACATTATTATTGCCTCTAGGGCATATTTCCTTCACCAACCTCATCACTTCCGCGTTGTCTTCTTGAGAAGGGGACTTGGGACGCCAGTTATATCGCTTCTTCAAGGGGGCGCTGGAAAATTCTGATAGTCCGCCCCAAACAGGGTCCGAAAGAGGTACATCCTCGATATAGAACCATTCCAAAGACCATTCAGCGGATCCTTTCTTCGGAGTCCCGATGGGGTAGCCGGATCCGTCTATGCACCATACTTCGGTGCCGCCCACTTCAAAAATAGACCCGCCGCCCTGGTGGCGGGGGACAAGGCAGAAGAACTTTTTCCATAGTTCGAAGTGAGTCTTGTAGCCCAAAAATAATTCGCAGAGGGTGACGAAACCAGAGATATGTAAAATAGAACCTGGTGTGAGGTTGTGCAGTTGGATCCCGTAGTGTTCTAGTAGGCCCCTAAGGAAGGGGTGGATTGGGAATCCCACGCCCCTCAAGAGGAATGAGATGAAGCACACCCTCTCCCCTTGGCTGGGGCTGGGAAAGTTCTCCTCCAATGCATCAACGCCTATGGAAATTAACCCCACCCGTACGGAGACTAGATCCAAGGGTGGGAGATATCCTTGCGTTTGGAGCCCACTAAGCTGGAGGTGGGATATGGAGCAACTCTGCCAGTCCCCTTCTTGAGGGCCGTGAGGGCGCGAGCAGGAGCCAGGGGCACTCGCCATGGTCTGAATCTTTTCTGTGGCTTGCTTTGTTGCTCTTGGTGTGATGCAAGATGGTGTTTTGAAGATCTCACCTCATTTTATAGGCGCAACCTATGCCTATCAGGAATATTAAAATACAGGGATAACAGACCGTTCGCATTCACTCGGATGCATAGAAATCGAGGCAACGGCAAGAAGGAATCATAAAGACTGGACGCGGAAGCCGATGCCGGACTATCTTCAATCCGGAGTATAATGGAGAACCCATCTTGCAAATCCAAAGATTTGCATCCGCATACTATATCGTCATTGAAGGCAAGATGTGGGGCTACTGAGGGAGTCCTGGATTCGGGGGTCCTCAGGTGTCCGACCTAGAAGTATGGGCCGAGTTACCTGGGTTGTACAGGATCAAATCTGAAGATTATCCACCCTGTCTGGATGGGACTTCTCAATACGTGGGCGGCAAGAATAGAGCCCAAAGGTTTCCTTCCCTGATGAACCAACCTTGTGCAAATCTTAGGCCCCTCCAGTGTGTATATAAACTAGAGGGGTTAGTCCGTACATGCTATCTTTTTACATCATCATTGAAACCCTCATAGGCTAGACATCTAGGGTTAGCCATTACGATCTCGAGGTAGATCAACTCTTGTAATCATCATACTCTTTGAATATAATCAAGCAGGAGTAGGGTTTTACCTCCCTTAAGAGGGCCCGAACCTGGGTAAACACTGTGTCCCCTGACTTCATGTTACCATTGATCCTTAGACTCACAGCTTGGGCCCCCCTACTCGAGATCTGCCGGTTTTGACACCAATAGCCATCGCACCCGTTGGTCTGGCAAAGGTCGTCGCGGCTCTGCTCGACAACGCACGCATCTTCTCTCCGCCTATCCTCCAGGGTTCGTCATTGGCCTGGACATGCTCGAGGGTCAGAGGAGGCCATCGAGACGTTGTTGGGGTCTTGATTTGGTTGCGCTCAGGCTGGCTGCCATGGCGGGGAATGCACTGTGGGGATGGCCTCCCTCCATACGGGCAGCAACATGAGCTGTCGTTGTCGCTTGGGGAGGCCGTGGCGGGTCAGCTCGCTGTGAGCCCCCAGCTTCGGCGAAACCGGGCAGGCTTTGGATGGTGGCACGCCATTCATCCATCTACTTGCCCGCCAGCGTAAACCTCAGTAGCAGCTGAGCCCGCGCCATGGCCTCTGAGGCTGTACTTGGCATGGATGACGACGAAGTCGATCGCGCCGTCACTCGGCTCCTGACGGTGCTAGCGGCGGCAGCACCACGCCCCTGCTGTTGCGGTGCAACCACCTGGATGGTAGGATGGTGCGGTGAAGGCGCTCGAGGGCCAGCTGCTCCGTTGGGCGCAGCAGTTCGGTCGACTCGCCCGAGGGAAAGCGCACGCGCAGCGGTCACGCCTGTGACAGGGGCGGCCGGAGGGCGGCGGTTCGCCCCAAACCGAGCGCCATCACTGTGGTTGTGCCTATCTGCGAGCGGAGCATGGCCGCCAAGGTGTTGTTGGTGTTTCTCTCCTATGGTGCCTCCTGCTACTGCGTCGGCCATGGGGGAAGTGGTGGCGGTGACGCCTGCTCTAACCACATCCCCAATAGCGTCCGCATCCTCGCGCGTCTCTGCGCCTCCCGCAGCGTTGGAGGCCGCGGGCGGCGGAGCCTTTGAGGTGGATGGATGAGCCGAAGAAGCGAGTTTCTTCTTGGGCGCGATGGTCGATGGCGTCGTTGAAGATGCAGATGGTGATGATGGTGACACGCTGCTCATGTCTTCGGGTTCGCACAAGCGATCCCCCTACCTGGCGCACCAAAGATATTGCGGGCAACCTCGGCCACCTATGGGACTAGGAGGCCCCTTGCTGGTTCGGCAGGGGGGCATTGCATTGCACAAAGATTAGACAAACATGAGGCAACACGGCAGAGATCGCATGGGCAGTTTACCTAGGTTCGGGCCGCTGTGAGGCGTAAAACACTACTTCTTCTTTTGGTGGATTGATGGTGGAAATGTGGTGGTGGGGCGTAGTACACTTGCCCGACAAGGGTTGCCTCAGGGCGGCAGTGACTACGCGCGTATGGGGGTGTGAGTTATCCAACCTTCTAACCTCGTCTACAGTTGCCAAGGGCCTCCTTTTATAGATCAAGGGGTCACCACAATGGTAAAGTTGTCATTATGCATTGATATCATGGCAAACAGTGCTATCATACCTAACTCTATGGGCTGACAGTGCGCATTTAATGCACCACTTGGCTGCCCGGCAAGGCTTGCCGGGCTATCTTGCCAGCTCCACGCTTGCTTGTTTGGCATGCCACAGGACGGGTGTCATCTGTGGGTTTTTCCTATAAAAGAGGTTGCCATGTGGTGAATGGCTGCCACTTAACCACTCTACGGCTTGACACCACACTGATCAACGACATGAGTCATGATGGAGTGGTTGGTGAGGTGATTTAGCCTCCGCAAGTCCTAGCAGGCCCTGCCGGGACGCCTTGGTCATCTTCTTCTGGGGGCGGCCACGTCCCTTGTCAGGGTCGCCTGCCCGACAAAGGAGGCCTCTCCCTCGATGATATCTTACTTCTCTGGCTTGATCTTGGTCCCTCTGATCTGCTTGTTGGCCCTTCGAATCTCTTGGTTTCTTGTACTCTGTCTTGGGTTCGTGCTTCAATCTTGATCCCGTGCCTGTGCATAGTCAGGGCAACAGACCCAGGGTTTGTTGCACCAACACCGATTGACCGGTCGTCACCGGGACCACTATTCACCCCAGAACCTTCGTTGCTCAGCCTAAGCCAGCCACTGCGCCAAAACCACACCTCCTCTACAGCCCATTCCCCCACCTTTTGATCCCCTAGCCCGCATCAAGCGTCCCGTAGTTCATCGGAAAGCCATGGTGCGCCACAAGATCACGAACTACAAGATGCTGATGCCGGAGTGCCGCGCAAAAATCGCGGGAGCGGTCGGCGCCACAGACCTCCATTCCCAAGCTCGCTTTGCGGCGGGCCAATCCACGAGTTCTCTGGAGCCAAGCTCCGAGGAGGAGGATGCCGATCCAATGTTCATGGAAGAGGTCGCAGCACGTAAGGCCCCCGATGCGTATGAGACGATGGACGTCGACTTCGTGCCGGAGTCTGGGTCCCCCATGGTGCCAGCAGACCAGCGGTTCAACCTGGCGATACTAAAGGAGGACCGGGAGGCGGAGGCTCAACTCGACACGGAGCGCGCGGATGCCGCTGCCATCGAAGCCCTCCTGCAGGCGGAACTGGATGTCGTGGTTGTGAACCAGAGGGCGGAGGCTCAACTTGACACGGAGCGTGCGGATGCCGCTGCCATTGAGGCCCTCCTGCAGGCGGAACCGGACGTCCTGGAGTTGAACCGGGCGGTGGAGGCTCAACTCGACATGGAGTGCGTGGATGCCGCTGCCATCGAGGCCCTCCTGCAGGCGGAACCGGATGTCCTGGACTTGAAACGGGCGGTGCTCGCGTCCGTGCAGAGCGCCCGCACGCTCCGCATGAATGAGTAGCTGGAGGCCGAGGACAACCATGCAGAGCGCCCGCACGCTACGGCTGGTTCACCCCGGCAGCCAAATACGACGAGGTCGTCTTGTTCTGTGAGCAGTGATAGTTTTTCATTATGTTGTTGTTTTTATGGATCTTTTGCTGTGTAAAAACATATATTTATGCAAGTCGCCTGACTTTCATCATTTGGGTCAGCCGACCATTTTAGGCAGTTGCATGAATATCCTACGTCCCCTAACCCTTCTTCCTCACCTCTTCTTCCCCAACAGACCACCGCACGGGTCGTACGGATCTTCCCCAACATGCGGTTGGATAAACCAACTGTATGAACGAAAATTATGTGTCAGCGGTAGGATGGCTGAGTTTGGTTTGATCACATGCGCTAGCACGTGTCAGTGAGAGTGTGTTCCCTTGGTTGGGTTTGTGGCATGCAGGAGCGACTGTGTGAGGGTGCGGTGCAACTACGACAGCCATGTGCAAGTGTACCTCCTTTTCATTTTGAAAACTTTAGGCAAGCTTGGAAAAAATGTGTGGCGAAGTATGGGAATGCAAGTCCTAGACCCAAACAGGATACATGTACGTACGTAGGAGTACTACTTGTGTTAAAAAAGAAAGGCGGGGTTTTCCTTCGTGGGATTGATCGATACAAATCCTTGTTCGACGTGTAAATTAATGCATATTTTTTTTCTCCAACGCCCAAAGAGCTAACCAACTCACTCCTCATCGCTTGATTAATGCAGCACCATGCAAACCAACCTTCTCACTTCCACATGCTAGTACAAGGCAAACCCCATCAATTTTGCCTCCATTAGTGTTAGTGGCCTTCTACAAATTGTAATATTGATATATTGGCCTTGTGTACAAAAAAATGGAGGTAGTAACTATTTGACTTCCTTCCCCATTTTTTTGTGAAATGACTTCCTTACCCATTGCGGTGACGTTGATGATATCTTGAACATTGTGGTTTGGTGAAGTGCGTTCGATGGAGGACACCACTGAGGGAGACCACGTTAAGTCGTTCGCAAGTGCCGCCTGCAAGCCGAGACAACCGCCTTATTTGCATCCAGGAAGTCAGTTGAACCAAAGGATGTGTAAATGTACTAGTACTACACAATAGCATCATCCGTCTAGCTTAGTGCAGTAAGGTGGTTTCTCGAAGAAGACGATGGAGAAGCAGAGTCAGCAAAGAGTGAAATGATGGTTGCTTCGTCCGTGCTTTGTGATTTGAGACCTCACTGCTTTGTGATTTGTGATAGAAGGGACAGGGGAGTAGACTCTATGCTCTATACTGTACATGCGTCCAAGCACGGGAGAAAGAGGAGAGAGGTTGCATTTTTCTATTCCTTCAATCAATCAATTAGGGAGCTTCGGTTCCATCTTTTCGGCTTTGGCAGCACCGTCCATAATGGTTCCCATAGATGCCAAAAGCTATTTTTACATTTGGCTACACATTGTAGATGCCCTTAACTGTACCACTTGGTTTTGCTCCTATGTGCTATCTATATAAATCTCGATTATATTGATCTAAAAAACTATAGTATCAAGATTGGGAAAAAGGAGGTGATTTTGCCGTGTGGATGGCGGGGAAGTTTCTTATTTTTAGAGGACATCTGCCTGGCGGTTTGCTAACATGCGGACATGCAGTCCCACATGTCAGTGCTTTACCAAGCCGATATGCATCCCACATGAGGTAGAACAACAGTAGAAGCAACACGTGGTTAACTTGAAGAAGATGAGGGAGAAGCGGATTTAGCAACAAGTGAAATGTTGGTTGCTTCGTCCCTTCAACTTCTTTTTTTAGAATTATTACTTCATCCCTCCAACTTAACTACGGGTAAGGTGCAGCTTTGTGATTGGATGCCTCATTGCTCATTACTACATCGACGCCATGACTGGGGTGCTTCACCCCTGCTGCTCTGCACTGTTATATCGATATGGCACATGGACCCGGTTGCTTGATGTCCCACATGTCGGCGAAAGGAACTAGAACATTTATGAAAGCAAGCGCTCCACTCTTACGATGGAGGAGTACACGACATAGCGACCCAATGAACTGTTACTTGTACTGTAGTACTACTATAGTTTTGCTGTTTCGCACGATCCATCAATACAAACCCGATTAAACAGGCAAGGGCGGGATTTTTCCCGCGCGGTAGATGATACAGGCCATACATTTTAAAGGCAATTTTAACGTATGCAAATTGAATAATTTAGTACCAATATGAGATCTAGTAAAACTAAAAACACATATGATTTATTGTGTTAGAGTGTAGTAGTAGTGCTGTATTGCACTTACATGTAACATGCGAGAACGTGTAGAGATGTACTTTTGGAGGGCATGCAGAGAGAAACTGGGCATCAAGTGGATTCAAATATTTGTATTCGTCTTCATAGCATTTGTAACTCATATCTACAGTTTGTACAGTAGACATGAATGCTTGTTCGCTCTTACGAAACTAGTACAACAATAATGGGGTGGCATGCGCCAATTTATGCACTAGCATGTTGGCCTACTCGGCTCCATAGTGAGAGTGAGAGAAGATATGAATACATGGGTGGTCAGTGTATTTCAAACGAAAATCGTATACGGTCACCAGACTTCACAATACGCTCATTACGGTCACTATATATGTTTTGCGGTGATTATACAGTCACTTGCTCACCGTTCAGCATCGGATTGCACTCTGTTGACTAGCCAAATAGTCTGCGTGGCACTATGTTGACTAGTTAAATTGACCACGTTCCTTGTGGGTCCCACCTGTCAGTTCGCATAGGAAAAATGTCACATAAACACAAATTTACGCAGGCGCGACAAGACTCCAACTCGTGCGCGGGAACCATCTCCACTACAAAAAAAATACACTTTCGTGATGATACGTGTTTGTCACAGTAGGTCGCGTTTTTTGTCATGCATGTACATCCATGATGATTTTATGACAGAATCAAGATAGTCATACATGTGTTGTCATAGAAGTGTTCCTTGACATTGTCAAAATTATCATCACGGAATTGTCCACTTCCATGACGATAAATCGTGCGTCACATAAGTGCTTTCATCAAGGGTGACCGACACATGGCATCCACCATAACAGAATGCCGTTAAGCTATCGGGTCGGGTTTTGGATCCGATAACCCGTTAACAGCCCGGACCAATGGGAAATTTCCACGTGTAAAATTTTGATGGGCCAGATGAAACACGTGTCGGCTCGTCAGTGGGTCAGATAGGCACCTATGATATGTCGACACATGTGACGGCCCACCACTGCCCCATCTTACAAAGCCGGCCCGTTTGACTTGGTCAAAAGTTAACGGGTTGGCCCATGAAAAGCCTGTTAACGGTCTCTTCACAAATAGCCCATTTTATGGCCCGATAACTCATGACCCGTTAGGGCCTAACGGAAATCGGCCTAACAACATCATGTGGGCCATCGAATATAGCACCAGCCCGTTTCACTTTTGGCCCATGTATGGCCCATGACGTCTTTCAGCCCATATGAGGCCTTCGTATCTTTAGGCCCTTTAGAGGCCCACGATGACTCTAGCCCGTAATGAACAATAAATTTCTTTGTACCTGTTAACGGCCCGTGATTCACATGGGCCATTTCCTGCCCTTGTTAGCTTTCGGCCTATTGGCCCATACGTTCTTGGGCTACTTTCCGGCTCTCGATTACTTCCGGTCCGTTATTGGCCTGTCCCCTAATGGGCCAACTTCGGACCATGGAAAGAGTCGGCCCGTTTCTGGCCTGTTAACCCGTTGCGTCATTTCCAATCTGTCCTATATTCCGGCCCATTAATGACCCGTTATGCCTGTGATAGAATTAAGCCTTTGCTGTCCTTCGGCCTTTTAATGGCCCGTTACTGTAGGATTGAAAGTATGTCCAGAGGGGGGTGATTAGACTACTTGACCAAATAAAATCTAGCCTTTTCCCAATTTTAGTTCTTGGCAGATTTTAGCAACTTAGCACAAGTCAAGCAATCAACCTACACATGCAATTCTAAGAGTATAGCAAGGGAATGTAAAACGATTGCATTTGAAGGTAAAAGGGAGGAGTTTGAGGAAGCAAACGCAATGTTGACACGGAGATTTTTTATTCGTGGTTCCGATAGGTGGTGCTATCGTACATCCACGTTGATGGAGACTTCAACCCACGAAGGGTAACGGTTGCACGAGTCCACGGAGGGCTCCACCCACGAAGGGTCCACGAAGAAGCAACCTTGTCTATCTCACCATGGCCGTCGCCCACGAAGGACTTGCCTCACTCGGGCAAATCTTCACAAAGTAGGTGATCTCCTTGCCCTTACAAACTCCTTGGTTCAACTCCACAATCTCGATGGAGGCTCCCAAGTGACACCTAGCCAATCTAGGGGACACCACTCTCCAAGACGTAACAAATGGTGTGTTGATGATGAACTCCTTGCTCTTGTGCTTCAAATGATAGTCTCCCCAACACTCAACTCTCTCTCACAGGATTTGGATTTGGTTGAAATAAGATTTGAGTGGAAAGCAACTTGGGGAAGGCTAGAGATCAAGATTTATGTGGTTGGAATGGAATATCTTGACTTCAACACAAGTGTAGGTGGTTCTTTCTCAGAAAATGTATGTTGGAAGTGTAGGCATGTTCTGATGGCTCTCTCCATGAATGAAGAGTGGGTGGAGGGGTATAAATAGCCTCCACACAAAATCTAACCGTTACACAAAATTTACCAAACTCGGTGGGACCGAATCGTGAAACTCGGTCAGACCGATTTAGTTCATAATGTGACCGTTAGGCATTTCGGTGGGACCAACATGTCAACTCGGTGGGACCGATATCGTTAGGGTTAGGGCATAACGTAATCTCGGTGAGACTGATTACACAAACTCGGTGAGAACGATTTTGGTAATAGACAAATAGAGAGTTGGTCAGGCAAACTTGGTGGGACCGATTCGCTCATGTCGGTTGGACCGAAATGTCACGAAAGGGAAACAGAGAGTTTGCATTGCAATCTCGGTGGGACCGATCGCTCATCTCGGTTTGACCGAAACGTTACGAAGGGAAACAGAGAGATTACAATCCCATCTCAGTGAGACCGAGATCCCTATCGGTGAGGCCGAAAAGACTAGGGTTTTTGGCAGTGGCTAAGTCAACAAAACTCGGTGGCGCCAGATAGAAAGTTTCGGTGGGGCCGAGTTTGACTTTTGGTTTGGGACATATGTGGATGTGAGAAAGTTGTTGAGGGTTTTTGGAGAATATCACTAAGCACTTTGAGCAAGAAACTCATTAAGCAACACCTCACCCCCTCTTGATAGTATTGGCTTTTCCTATGGACTCAATGTGATCTTGGATCACTAAAATGAAAAATGTAGAGTCTTGTGCTTTGAGCTTGAGCCAATCCTTTTGTCCTTAGCATTTTGAGGGGTCCATGTTTCTCATCCATGCCATGCCAAACATTGAGCTTTCTTGAAATATTTATCTTGAAATAGCATTAGCTCAATGAGCTACATGTTAGGAATTACCAAAACCACCCAGGGATAGTTGCACTTTCAGTTACCGTGTTGGGCCGATACCAATTACGCCCCTTTACGGCCCATGTAGACCCATTTATCCGATGGCCCGAGGCCCACCGATTCTACAGCCCTGTTGGAGGCCCATTTATCGACGGCCCATAGGAGACCCATGGATCCTATGGCCCGTAGCAGGGTCAAGGTTACAACGATCCGTATATGGCCCATGGTTGTTGCGGCCACTAGCAAACCAGGGAAAAAGAAGACTAGGAAATAAATAAGGCCGAAACTAACGCTAGGCTATTAAGGCGATTGCATAGATTACATCCACTCGGCATCAAAGATCGCCACCAGTGCAAATATAGGGAACACCCTACACTATACAAAAATGGCTTGTTGTTTTCTTCAGCTAGTGGCTACATGTTAAGAACAAATTTTGTATCGCACCAAAACAAATTACAACTATAAAACAAAAGGAAGGTTGGCATAAAAGTTAACAATCTAGCAGATACATGCACCACCAGAAGTTTAGAAGCTCAGTTCATTTGACCTGACTGTTATGTTTTCATGATGTATTGTCCGATGAAGCACCATAACCTTCGCCTTCATTTCTCCTAGGCTCCTAAACAACATAGAAAATGTCGAATAGTTTGGTTTCAAAACCATGCATATCTTGATGACATCAAATAATGTCTCTCCTTGTTTCACAAAGTGTCTCTGTTAGGGAATGGACTTGTGTCTGGAGCGCAGATACAACATTGTTTTGAGCTTGCATATCTTGATCATGAGGCAGTTTGGATGAGATTGCCTTAACAACCAACCCAGTATTATGCAGGAACGTGCTTTTGGCACTGTTGGTGGACAGGTACTGACCCACTGCAGCAAGAGCTGACATTCCGGTTATAGTTGCCTCGCCACCTTCAGAAGGTGGCGGTTCCACCATTTTTTTCATAGCTTGCTAAAAAGTTGAGTTTTTACATTAGTAGTACTAGAACAGAAGATATTAAGGAGGCAGAAACCAAACAAAATAGCGTTGGTCTATATACAGAACTTATTCTGGTGAACACATGTAAAATATTAGTTGTATTTTATTGCAAAGTACATAATAAAACCAGGTTCCAAACATATGACCATGTACCATCGCTAATGTATTGTCCATTTCTTCATATTGTATTGAGGGCTAATGATAAAGAGACGAAGCTTATAATACGGTAAGCATAGTATGACATCATTAATATCACAAAACAACTGAGAACAGACAAACATGCAATTGTAACATTGTGTGGGCAAGTCCAGCATGGAACTAGATTACAGGTCAAGATCAAAGGAACATCACTTCTCTCTTTTAAACCTTGTAAGGTGCAATGATACGCTAAGACAATCGTGTATAAAATTGAAAAGAGTAATAGACATTGGCTGCAAACCATGCCGTTCAAGGCACAAGTCAGAGTAAGTAGTAGTTAAAAGGCATGAGGATTAAGGACTTACAACAGCGAATTGACTGGTGTAGTCATGCCCTTCTTCTTGCTAGTGTGACAGTCCTTGAAGATTTCCACAACATTTGGTTCAGGTACTTTTTGGTCCTTGCGGGCTTTGCTCTGCATTTGGAACAAGTCAATATAGATCTGATAGTATGGTACAACAAAAAGAGTGAAACAACAACTAATTACAAGAGCCTCATAGTGTGCAATACAGATACGAGATCCTGTCGTCTGATGGAATTGCACTTTCGTACGGTTGGCCTTGTTCTTTGAACGGTTCACCTACAAGAAGATAGATTTGTGTGGACATGCGCAAATAGGACTTCAACATGTGATGTGATCACATATATATAATGTACCTGATACTTCGGATCAGGCCAGTGTTTAACGAGGCCTCTCTAGTCTTCATCCGATATATTTTCCACTTGTGGGGGAATCAAATTCTTCATCATCCTTTCCTCACTTGGGACAATGCTCTAATATGAAGATCATCACACTTTTATTGATTTACAACTCAAGAATTACAACTCAATACTTAAAACAAAATATGACTCTATGTGAATGCCTCCAGCGGTGTACCAGGATATGCAATGAATCAGGAGTGACATGTATGAAAAAATTATGGAGGTGGCATTGCCAAAAATACGATGTCAACTACATGATCATGCAAAGAGCAATATGACAATGATGGAGCATGTCATAATAAAAGGAACGGTGGAAATTTGCATGGCAATATATCTTAGAATGGCTATGGAAATGCCATAATATGTAGGTATGGTGGCTGTTTTGAGGAAGGTAAATAATGGGTGCATGATACTGGCGAAGGTTGCGCGGCATAATAAAGGCTAGCAAAGTGGAAGGGTGAGTGTGCGTATATCCATGGACTCACATTAGTCATAAAGAACTCATATACTTATTGCAAAACTCTACTTGCCCTCAAAGCAAAGTACTACTACGCATGCTCCTAGGGGAAGGGTTGGTAGGAGTTAACCATCGCGCGATCCCGACCTCCACTCATAAGGAAGACAATTAAAAGAGCACCCCATGCAACAAATTTGTCACGCAACTTTTACCATACGTGCATGCTACGGGGCTTGCCAACTTCAACACAAGTATTTCTCAATTTCCTAATTACCCAACAAGCATGACTCTAACATTACCACCTTTATGTCTCAAAACAATTATCAAGCATCAAATTGATCATAGTGTTTAATTCACTTTCTATGATAGTTTTTATTATACCCAACTTAGATGCTCATCATTCTAGGACCAAATTTATAACCATAGAAAATACCATGCTGTTCTAATAGACTCTCAAAATAATATAAATGAAGCATGAGAGATCAACAATTTCTTCAAAATAAAGCCACCGCCGTGCTCTAAAAGATATAAGTGAAGCACATAGAGCAAACCTATCTAGCTCAAAAGATATAAGTGAAGCACATAGAGTATTCTAATAAATTCTAAATCATGTGTGTCTCTCCCAAAAGGTGTGTACAGCAAGGATGATTGTGGTAAATTAAAAAGCAAAGACTCATATCATACAAGACGCTCCAAGCAAAACACATATCATGTGGCGAATAAAAATATAGCTCCAAGTAAAGTTACCGATAGACGAAGACGAAAGAGGGGATGGCTTCCGGGGCATCCCCAAGCTTAGGCTTTTGGTTATCCTTGAATATATTGGGGTTCCATGGGCATCCCCAAGCTTAGGCTCTTGCCACTCCTTATTCCATAGTCCATCAAATCTTTACCCAAAACTTGAAAACTTCACAACACAAAACTCAACAGGAAATCTCATGAGCTCCGTTAGTGCAAGAAAGAAAAACCACCACATAAGGTACTGTAATGAAATCATTCTTTATTTATATTGGACTTAAACCCACTGTATTCCAACTTCTCTATGGTTCATACCCCCCGATACTAGCCATAGATGCATCAAAATAAGCAAACAACACACGAAAAACAGAATGTGTCAAAAACAGAATAGTCTGTAGCAATCTGTAACTTTCGAATACTTATGCAAATCTAAAACTTTTACCAAAATAGGAAGTCCTGGTAAATTTGTCTATTTATCTACTTAAAAAAGAATCAACACAATAGAACGTTTCTGTCATTTATTAAAATTATTCTCGTGCGCGCAAAAGTTTCTGTTTTTCAGCAGAATCAAATTAACTATCACCGTAGGTTATCCTATAGGTTCTACTTGGCACAAACACTAACTAAAACATGAAACCACATCTAAACAGAAGCTAGATGAAATATTTATTTAATAACAGAAAGAAAAAAATATTGGGTTGTCTCCCAACAACCGCTTTTCTTTAAAACCTTTTAGCTAGGCATTGATAATTTTAATGATGCTCACATGAAAGACAAGAATTGAAGCGCAAAAAGAGCATCATAAAACATGTGACAAACACATCTAAGTCTAACATACTTCCTATGCATATGCATATTATAAGCAAACAAATTTGCAAGGCAAGCAAAAACTAACATATGTAAGGAAGAAGAAAGAGACGATAGGAATCTCAACATGACGAGAGGTAATTTAGTAAGATCAAAATTTCTACGACCATATTTTTCTCTCATAATAATTACATGTAGGATCATAGGAAAATTCAACAAAATAGCTATCACATAACATATTCTCAACACGATCCACATGCATGTGAAGTTGACACTCTTCCAAAATAGTGGGATTATCATTAACTAAAGTCATGACCTCTCCAAACCCACTTTTCTCAAAAATACCATAAGATTGAACATTCTCCAAATTTGTGGGATCTAAAGTTGACACTCTTCCAAACCCACTTTCAATATTATTGCAAACACTATTATCAATCTCATATTCATCATGGGGCTTAAATAAATTTTCAAGATTATAAGAAGAATCACCCCAATCATGATCATTGCAACAAGTAGTAGACACAGCAAAACTAGCATCCCCAAGCTTAGGGTTTTGCATATTATTAGCACAACTAACATCAAGAAAATTTATAGTAAAATCATTGCAATCATGCTTTTTATTCAAGGAGTTATCGTGAATCTCTTCATAAATTTCTTCATCATAATTTTCAGATTCACGAATTTCGAGCAAAGCTTCATAAAGAAAATCTAGTGCACAAAACTCACTAGCAATTGGTTCATCATAATTGGATCTCTTAAAAAGATTCGCAAGCGGATGAGGATCCATAGATCTTAGGTTCTTTGTTTAGCAATAAATAAACAACTATTCCAACCAAATGAGCAAACGAGCCAAGTACGACATCAAGGCAAACGAAAAGACAAACAGAAGAAGGGCGAATAAAACGGCAAGGTTGAATTGGGGGAGAGGAAAATGAGAGGCAAATGGCAAATAATGTAATGCGAGGGAGATGAGTTTGTGATGGGTACTTGGTATGTCTTGACTTGAGCGAAGACCTCCCCGACAACGGCGCCAGAAATCCTTCTTGCTACCTCTTGAGCACTGCGTTGGTTTTCCCTTGAAGAGAAACGGGTGATGCAGCAAAGTAGCGTAAGTATTTCCCTCAGTTTTTGAGAAACAAGGTATCAATCAAGTAGGAGGCTCCTCAAAAGTCCCATGCACCTACACAAACAAACAAGAACCTCGCAACCAACGCGATAAAGGGGTTTTCAATCCCTTCATGGTAACTTGCAAAAGTGAGAACTGATAGAGATAATAAGATAAATATTTTTGGTATTTTTATGATATAGATTGGAAAATAAAAGATGCAAATAAAAGTAGATGGGAAACTTATATGATAAAAGATAGACCCGGGGGGCATAGGGTTCAGCAGTGGCTTCTCTCAAGATAGCATAAGTATTACGGTGCTGAACAAATTACTGTCAAGCAAATGATAGAAAAGCGCATAGTTATGAGAATATCTAGGCATGATCATGTATATAGGCATCACGTCCGTGACAAGTAGACCGACTCCTGCCTGCATCTACTACTATTACTCCACACATCAACCGACTCCTGCCTGCATCTAGAGTATTAAGTTCATGAAGAACAGAGTAACGCATTAAGAAAGATGACATGATGTAGAAGGATAAACTCATGCAATATGATATAAACCCCATCTTTTTATCCTCGATGGCAACAATACAATACGTGCCTTGCTGCCCCTGCTGTCACTAGGAAAGGACACCGCAAGATTGAACCCAAAGCTAAGCACTTCTCCCAATGCAAGAAAGATCAATCTAGTAGGCCAAACCAAACTGATAATTCGAAGAGACATGCAAAGGTAACCAATCACACATAAAATAATTCAGAGGAGATTCAAGTATTTCTCATAGATAAACTTGATCATAAACCCACAATTCATCGGATCTCGACAAACACACACCGCAAACAGAGTAACATCGAATAGATCTCCAAGAAAATCGAGGAGAACTTTGTATTGAGATTCAAAGAGAGAGCAGAAGCCATCTAGCTAATAACTATGGACCCGAAGGTCTATGGTAAACTACTCACAACTCATCGGAGAGGCCTTGGAGATGATGTAGAGGCCCTCCATGGTCGATTCCCCATCCGGCGGAGCGTCGGCGAAGGCTCCAAGATGGGATCTCATGGATATAGAAGGTTGCGGCGGTGGAATTTGGTTTTCGTGGTGCTCTCCGATGGTTTCAGGGTACGGGAGTATATATAGGCAAAAGAAGTACGTCGGTGGAGCCTCGAGGGGCCCACGAGGGTGGGGGGCGCACCCACCCCCAGGGGGCGCGCCGGGCACCCTCGTGGCCTCCTCGTTTGTTGCTTGACATCCACTCCAAGTCTCCTGGTTTGCATTTGTTCCAAAAAGATCGCTCCCGAAGGTTTCATCCCGTTTGGACTCCGTTTGATATTCTTTTCCTTCAAAACACTGAAATTGGCACAAAATAACAATTCGGGCTGGGCCTCCGGTTAGTAGGTTAGTCCCAAAAATGATATAAAAGTGTAGAGTAAAGCCCATAATCATCCAAAACAGGTAATATAATAGCATGGAACAATCAAAAAATTATAGATACATTGGAGACGTATCAAGCATCCCCAAGCTTAATTCCTGCTCGTCCTCGAGTAGGTAAATGATAAAAACAGAATTTTTGATGTGGAATGCTACCTAGCATAATTCTCAATGTAATATTCTTTATTGTGGCATGAATGTTCAGATCCAAATGATTCAAGATAAAAACTTATAAAACATAAAAATAGTAATACTTGAAGCATACTAACAAGTAATCATGTCTTATCAAAATAGTATAGCCAAAGAAAGCTTATCCCTACAAAACCATATAGTTAGGCCATGCTTCATTTTCATCACACAAAATACTCCTATCATGCACAACCCTGGTTTCAGCCAAGCAATTGGTTCATACTTTTTAACGCGGTTCAGCTTTTTCAACTCTTACGCAACACATGAGCGCAAGCCATGGATATAGCACTATATGTGGTATAAGGTGGTGGTTGTGAAGACAAAAAGGGAGAAGATAGTCTCACATCAACTAGGCGTATCAACGGGCTATGGAGATGCCCATTAATAGATATCAATGTGAGTGAGTAGGGATTGCCATGCAACGGATGTACTAGAGCTATAAATATATGAAAGCTCAACAAAATAAACTGAGAGGGTGTGCATCCACCTTGGTTGCTCACGAAGACCTAGGGAATTTTTGAGGAAGCCCATCATTGGAATATGCAAGCCAAGTTCTATAATGAAAAATTCCCACTAGTATATGAAAGTGACAACATAGGAGACTCTCTATCATGAAGATCATGGTGCTACTTTGAAGCACAAGTGTGGAAAAGAGATAGTAGCATTGTCCCTTCTCTCTTTTCTCTTTTTTTTTTCTCTTTTCTTTTTCTTTTTTTCTTTTTTTATTTGCTGGGCTTCTTTGGCCTCTCTTTTTTGTATGGGCTTCTTTGGCCTCTCTTTTTTTTGTATGGGCTTCTTTCGCCTCTTTTATTTTTATAAAGTCCGAAGTCTCATCCCGACTTGTCGAGGAATCAAAGTCTTCATCATCCTTTCCTCACTTGGGACAATGCTCTAATAATGGAGATCATCACACTTTTATTGATTTACAACTCAAGAAATACAACTCAATACTTAGAACAGAATATGACTCCATGTGAATGCCTCCGGCGGTGTACTGGGATATGCAATGAATCAGGAGCGACATGTATGAAAAAATTATGGAGGTGGCCTTGCCACAAATACGATGTCAACTACATGATCATGCAAAGAGCAATATGACACTGATGGAGCGTGTCATAATAAAAGGAACGGTGGAAAGTTGCATGGCAATATATCTCGGAATGGCTATGGTTGCATGGCGAGAGTTGCATGGCAATATATCATAATTTTCGGATTCACGAATTTTGAGCAAAGCTTCATAAAGATAATCTAGTGCACAAAACTCACTAGCAATTGGTTCATCATAATTGGATCTCTTAAAAAGATTAGCAAGCGGATGAGGATCCATAGATCTTAGGTTCTCTGTTTAGCAATAAATAAACAACTATTCCTACCAAACGAGCCAAGTAAGACATCAAGGCAAACGAAAAGACGAACAGAAGAAGGGCGAATAAAACGGCAAGGGTGAGTGGGGGAGAGGAAAGCGAGAGCCAAGTGGCAAATAATGTAATGCGAGGGAGATGAGTTTGTGATGGGTACTTGGTATGTCTTGACTTGAGCGAAGACCTCCTCGGCAATGGCGCCAGAAATCCTTCTTGCTACCTCTTGAGCATTGCGTTGGTTTTCCCTTGAAGAGGAAAGGGTGATGCAGCAAATGAGTGTAAGTATTTCCCTCAGTTTTTGAGAACTAAGGTATCAATCCAGTAGGGGGCTCCTCAAAAGTCCCACGGACCTACACAAACAAACAAGAACCTTGCAACCGACGCGATAAAGGGGTTGTCAATCCCTTCATGGTAACTTGCGAAAGTGAGATCTATAGAGATAATAAGATAAATATTTTTGGTATTTTTATGATATAGATTGGAAAATAAAAGATGCAAATAAAAGTAGATGGGATCTCGTGGATACAGAACGTTGCGGCGGTGGAATTAGGTTTTCGTGGTGCTCTCCAAGGGTTTCAGGGTTCGGGAGTATATATAGGCGAAAGAAGTACGTCGGTGGAGCCTTGAGGGGCCCACGAGGGTGGGGGGCGCGCCCACCCCCAGGTGGCGTGCCGGGCACCCTCGTGACCGCCTCGTTTGTTGCTTGACGTCCACTCCAAGTCTCATGGTTTGCATTTGTTCCAAAAAGACCGCTCCCAAAGGTTTCATCCCGTTTGGACTCCGTTTGATATTCCTTTCCTTCGGAACACTGAAATAGGCAAAAAACAACAATTCAGGTTGGGCCTCCGGTTAGTAGGTTAGTCCCAAAAATGATATAAAAGTGTAGAGTAAAGCCCATAAACATACAAAACTAGTAATATAATAGCATGGAACAATAAAAAATTATAGATAAGTTGGAGACTTATCAGTCATTCCTGTACTGAATCCTTGTTGGGAGGATACATACATGACACCTAACGGCAACCACTGCCTCTAATACTAACTTGGCTGACTCTGTAGCATCACGTGGCCTTTTTAAACCTGCCTCAAAACGGATCTCCATTCTTCCTCCTCTAGATTTAGTTAACCTATCGATCATTATCCCTAATGTTTGTTTCCTCTTGCGCCTAGGTGCTAGTCCAACAACGAACATAGGAAGTGTTAGTGTACATCAAACTGTGAGACTACACATAAATAAGCATGCAATTGTAACTTGACTCCAGCAACTACCTTCTTGTTGTTGAAGCTCACAAGGTTCATCTGATCTTGTCAACTCGTCTTGTGTCAAGAGTGCTTGGGAAGTAGTGTCAGGTGGTAAGGGAGCTTGGGAACGTGCTGCTAGCTCAGTTGACGCACGAGTAACTCATGCAGCTAGTAGTACTATGGAAGGTGTTGCAAGAACTAGGGTTGTCTCTGCTTGTTTGGTGGCAGCTATTTGTTTCTGTTTGTCTTTTTCTGCATCTTGTGTACCACGGGATACCCTGTTTGTAGAATTTTCCGCTGGACTTTGACCTTTTATTGCACCATTAGTACTAGCAGAATCTGCAGGATTCTTCCGCTTCCCATTCCCTGACATTCTGTGTTTCTTCCTCTTTCTCTGTGCCATGTTAAGTCAAGCCGACAAGAAAAACGAATAACAATTTAGTTCTTCAGAACAAATTGATGCGTGATACAGACGAATTGAACTTTGATGTTAGACAACCACATGATAGAAGGATGTAATATGTACGAAAAACAGGATGGGATAGATAACTAGAACAATGATGTGTAAACTAAGCAGAAGACATTTCATTAAATTAGAAGCAATGCAATGGAAGGTAGACACCATATGAAAGATGCTACAAATATCGCTCTGCCAAGTTAAAAGTGTCTCATCATAAATGGCATTTAAACAAATGTGAAGCAATACACGAAATAAATCATATGCAAGATGCAAACAACATCACACTACCAAGTTAGAGGTCTCTCGTCATTAGTTCCATTGCATATTCACAACATTGCATATTCATAGCTTATGATGTGTAAACTAAGGAGAAGGCATTTCAACAAATTAGAAGCAATGAAAGCTAGACACCAAATGAAAGATGCAACGAATATCACTCTACCAACTTAAAATTGTCTCGTGATAAGTGCCATTTCAACAAATTAGTAGTACAAGCTAGAAAAGAATGTGAGATGTAACCTATATCGCACTCCCAAGTCAAACATGTCTTATGATAATTGATTGTGGTAGGTTACACAACAATAATAATTTGGTGTAAGAACATGGTGTTATAGACAGATATTGTATGTTCTAGAAACAGGAACACGTGTCTTATTCACAAGTATAATGTGTAAAGTAAGAAGATGGAATTCAACAAAATTAGAAGCAATATAAGCTAGACATCACACATAACATGCAACCACATATAACAGTGCCAAGTTAGAGGGAGCACCGGTGATGGTGCACTAGGGGAGACGTGCTCATCATCAACACAGCTATGCTGAGTGTCTATGCATGTGTTGTATTGCAAATCATCTTGGGGGATGGAGGAGTAGAATCTGTAGAGGCCCTACGTTTGGAAGGAGCACCTTTATCCGCTGCCTTGCTAACTTCTTTTCGCTTTATTGATTTTGAATTGTCAAGTAAAACCGACAAGAAAAAGCAATAAAATTCTCTCTTCAGAACTCATTCATGCATGATACTGACAATCATTACTTTGATGTAAGGCAAACACATGATACCAGGATGGAATATGTACGAAAAACAAGATGGCATGGCATGTTCACAACTGTTTGTGTAAACTAAGCAAAAACTATTCCAACAAATAAGAAGCAATGCAAGCTAGACACCACATGAAAGATGCAACCAATATGACTCTGCCAAGTTAAAAGCGTCCCATCATAAATGGCATTTCAACAAATTAGAAGCAGCGCATGCTATAAATCATATGAAAGATGCAACTAATATCGCACTGCATATACTAAAGGTGTCTCGTCATATTCATTGATGCGGGATACCAAAAAAACAATAGTTTTATGTAAGGACATGCTTAATAGACAAATGTACTATGTATTAAATACAGTAAGGCATGTCACATTAACAGGTATAATGTATAAGCTAAGCAGTATAGCACATGCAGTTTAACTAGATTGTAAGAATTACAATCTAGACACCATATGCAACATGCAACCACATATCACGCTGCCAAGTTAGAGAAAGCACCTGTGATGGTAGTGTAGGGGAAATGCGGTAATCAACTATGGAGATACGTTCGGTATCTTCATCTAGCCTTGCTGTTTCTTGAGAATCATGTCGGGAGGCTAACGCCGCATTCTTTAAATGAGGAGTAGTCCACTTGCCTGACTGCCTCATCATAAGTGATTGATGAGGGATACACAAGAACATTTGTTTGATGTAAGAACATGGTTAATAGACAGATGTACTAGTATGTACCAAAAACAGATAGGCATGTCATATTCAAAGGTATAATGTGTAAGCTAAGCAGACGCAATTTAACCAAATTGGAAGCAATACAAACTAGACATCCGGCTGGAGTGGTGAGCATGATCATCTAGGACCTGAGAGCCTGGTGGGAGGCGGGCTTCTTCGCCACCATCGTGGCTTTTTAGTTGGCTTCTAGGTGATGCATGTTTGTGTTGGGCTTGTCACTGGCTCGGCCAGTGCCCTAACTAGCTATTTGTCTTCTAGTGCTCACGGGATGGTGGTTCATGTAAAAAATATCTTTCCGTATATTAATAAAGACCGACTTCGGCCTTTCGAATACAAGCTAGACACCATATGGAACATGCAACCACATATGACACCGCGAAGTTAAAGCAAGCACCTGGGATGGTGGTTCATTGCGAGCGAGGTCATCAACTCCAGAGCTACGTTTACCGTCTCCAGCTGCTGACGCTGCACCCTTTATAGCGCTGTAACGTGCCTTGCCTACCCGCATACCAAGTTGGAGCAACTTCTCTCTTTTCTTTTCTGCTTCTCTCGAGGCAGACTCTGAAATACCCTTGCATAAAAACACGATAGTGAGAGTATGGGTGAAGTGTGTGCATAACTAGTGCACTGTAAAAGTAGCAGATAGCAGGTGGCTGAAAAATAAATGACAGGAGACATATGATAGCTCTACAACATTGCATGGCAAACAAAATTAGATTCTATTCTGTATGGTTTTGTAATATATGAGCATAGGAAATACAGGTACTCCTCCAGCACACCGCCACATGTGGTCATATCAAGATAACAGTCGACTGAAAATAAATAGGTTAGTCGATTTTTTTATGAACCGTCCGATCTATAAGGAACGGGCAGATGGCCTTCCTCTACATCCCTCCAGTCACTGTTTACGATCTTTCTCGAACTGCCAGCGACCACCGATCCAGACCCCTGCCTCCGCCACCCCGCCCTCCCCTCGACCTCACACCACCGCCGTGCTTGGGAGCGCCCCCAGGCCATCCCTTTAATCCCGTCCGACCTCCAGATCAGGCGCCAGCAGCTCTAGGCCCCACATGCCCCTAAGATAAGCACTGAGGCGCTGCTTCCCCGGCGTAATAGGCGGACTAGCGCCTGTTATGCCGGGGAATGCTTCCGTTAATCGGGAATCAACTGACCAGGAATTGAAATCCAGGGGGGGCGATGGACCTCTAGCTAAGGTGAAATAGTATATGAGGAGAAACCTTGTGCATCGCGAGTTACTATGAACATCTAGTATCAAGAAGAAGTGGTCAACTAGTGTCTTCTGTGGGATGAATACCGTGCAAGCAGACTCCTAAGATTTGCACGAATAAGGGAAGAGGAGTACCATTTCCGGTTGCCAGTGTGGTCTCCTCCATATGTCACGGCGATCTTCTTTTTTCTCCCGGGGTAATCAATGTTTTGGAACCCATGGCCAAATTATTGACTGTGTTGCCATGGCTGTATATAGGTGGAGGGGAAGCAGATCCGAGGCGGCAAAGGATGGCGTAGCAGGAACAACTCTAGTGTGGTCGACGGTGGCGAAGTTGGAGCGGCAGCGGTGAGGCGCAGGACGGCGTGGTTGAACTGGCTCGGGTACAGACAGCTCGGCCTCGGCTTCAACTACTAGCCCTGGAGGGCATTGCGGTTGAGGTTGTGGTGGACGACGACGTCGGGGTATTGGCTCCGGCGTGATGGAGGAGGGCGGCGGTTAATGGGTGGGATGCGGTGGCGGACGGAGCACAGCGGGGTTTCGCGGCTGGTGGAGACGTAGTTTTTGCACCCATGGAGTACGAATGGGGAATCGGACGGGTGGGCGGGGGGGGGAGCTAAGGGAGAACCATGTTTCGGTCTGGGACGCGCTTGTTTTTGGCTTTTTTGAACAGAAGATGGGACGCGCTTGTTTTTGGCTTTTTTGAACAGAAGATGGGACACACTTGTTTGAAATTTGGGGAAAGTACAAACTTCCCCCTCTTAAATCTCAGACCTACTGCGGGTCGGGGGTAGGATGGTAATCCCAGGTGTCCCAAATAGTGGGCGGGAGCAATTTCGTCCGGGCGCATGTGTGCTTAGGCGGCCATTGTGTATGAATGTTTTTCGGAGGCGGATGCGTGGCGTCTAGATGAAGCTACAAACCTACCCCGGTTTAGACCTTTGGATGTCGGGCTAAAGCGATGAATTCATGTTGAATTCGATTTTTTAAACCACCTTAAGTTGAATTCAAATTTATGCTAGTTCGTAGATAGCTATTTATAATGTTCATTGTGTAACTTTCGTATGTATAATGTGCTTTACACACACAACATGAACTATACTCACGTTTATATTAGATTGCTAAAGCGATGCATTGTCTGGAGTTCAAAATACTAACTATGTGGATCAATTGTGTCGAATAATAACATAGACATGCTCAAATTCGATAGAATCTAGATGTCTGATGGATCAATGACCGTTCCTTACGTGAATTGCAAATATCATGATCCCATCCTAATATTTGGATACAATTTATATCTTTAATCAATGTGTACATCAGTCTTTTATGTGTACTTTCATTCTCCATCGGTGGTCTCTCACACATGCTCGCACACTCTCTCCCGAGGTGTCTTTCTCGCAGACATGCTCTCGATATAACCCTCCCTCTCTCTCGTAACCATTTACGACTATTTTCACTAACCTCTATCACAAACACTCTTCCTCTCACAAGCATACACACGCACAATCCCCATTGACCCTTTCTATATACATAGACCTGCATATGTGTCTCATGTGCGCACATTATCTTTAGGCCCGTCTCTCGCGCATTGTCTCACACCTCTCTTCCTAATCGACGAGTATGATTCTAGCAATATCAAAGATAAGGGGTTACCTTAGTCCGAGAACCTAGGGTTACAAATCCTAGCCGGCTTTGTCAGTGGACACAGAGTCCTTCACAATTCTGCTATATTTGTCTTGTATGACTAGTCATCCATGAGTCTTTCTAAATGCATCATGGGCCGACCAATGTGGCGCAGGACGGAACCGAACGAAGGGCCTCACCTCGACCCACCGGACCTCACACGGTGACACACCCTCTGCCCCCACGTCTCGTTATCTTCTCACACCCACACACATACCAACACAGACAAAATTCTCCTGGTGCCTCTGTCCCCCCCCCCTTGCATATACACACTCAAGGGAATTTCTCACAGTGACGTCATATTCGTCTCTCTCCCTCTCTAGACCACTCTCATTTCTCGTGCTATCTCTCCCACG